>NC_090439.1:367711562-368014057 GCF_031143425.1 Pleurodeles waltl
GAGGTAGTGGATGCCTTTCTCCACTGGTTCTGGAGGGGGCTTTGTGCCCAGAGTGCTTCATCCTGCCAAGGACAGAGGTAGTGGATGTGATACTCCACTGGTTCTGGAGAGGGCTTTGTGCCCAGAGTGCTTCATCCTGCCAGGACAGAGGGAGTGGATGCCTTTCTCCACTGGTTCTGGAGGGGGCTTTGTGCCCAGAGTGCTTCATCCTGCCAAGGACAGAGGTAGTGGATGTGATACTCCAATGGTTCTGGAGGGGGCTTTGTGCCCAGAGTGCTTCATCCTGCCAAGGACAGAGGTAGTGGATGCCTTTCTCCACTGGTTCTGGAGGGGGCTTTGTGCCCAGAGTGCTTCATCCTGCCAAGGACAGAGGTAGTGGATGTGATACTCCACTGGTTCTGGAGGGGGCTTTGTGCCCAGGGTTGCTTCATCCTGCCAAGGACAGAGGTAGTGGATGTGATACTCCACTGGTTCTGGAGGGGGCTTTATGCCCAGAGTGGTTCATCCTGCCAAGGACAGAGGTAGTGGATGCCTTTCTCCACTGATTCTGGAGGGGGCTTTGTGCGCAGAGTGCTTCATCCTGCCCGTGGCGGCCTCAGTAGCATCGGAATTATTGGCGCTCACTGGCCTGCGGTACTGCTGGTGCGGTGTCCTGGGCATCGGTGCTGTTGGCGGCGGTGTCTTGGGCAGCAGTGCTGCTGGCGGCGGTGTCCCGGGCAGCGGGGATGGTGGCGGCGGTGTCCTGGGCGGGGTTGATGGCTGTTGGGTGGGTGTGTGGCTGCGTTTGTGTACCTTGGGAGGTGGCCTCACAGACACAATGGGAGA
Organism: Pleurodeles waltl; assembly: GCF_031143425.1. Lineage (NCBI taxonomy): Eukaryota > Metazoa > Chordata > Amphibia > Caudata > Salamandridae > Pleurodeles > Pleurodeles waltl. Next base: position 367,712,388 of record NC_090439.1, read on the forward strand.
GGACACAGGGGACGTGTGAATGGTAGTGGGGGTGGTGACTGCACGTGAGTGGGGTGTGTTGGTGGGTGTGCTGGTGATGGACATAGTGGCTGAGGATGTAGTGCATGCAGGTGTGAGTGGAGACGAGACAGGGAGGGAGGAAGGAGACCAGGAGGAGGGGGACACAGTGGAGGCAGTGGATGTTGGAGTGTCTGCATGTGTGTGATGCTTGCGGAAGTGCCTGTGGGATGTGTGGTGCTTATGTTTGCCAGAGCTTCCCTTGTGTGTTGAGGTGTGTGCATGCTGGTCTGATGGTGTGCTTGGGATAGGCTGAGGTACAGGGGTTTGGGTCTGGGTGGAGGACGTTGGAGGGGGGAGGTTAGAGACAGGGACAATGGCTGCCATCAGTGCTGAGGCCAGAGTCTGATGGGCTGCCTGACCAGAGTGAATGCCCTCCAGGTATGCATTGGTCTGTTGCAACTGCCTCTACACACCCTGGATGGCATTCAAAATGGTAGACTGCCCAACAGTGAGGGACCTGAGGAGGTCAATGGCCTCCTCACTGAGGGCAGCAGGGCTGACAGGGGCATGGGCGGAGTGAGGTGCCTGGGGCGAAGGAGATGCCCACCCTCCTGGATGAGCAGGCACGGGGCAAACGCTGAGGGGCTGCTGGGAGGGCCGTGCTGGTGGCGGCTGTACCTATAGATGCGAGGGGCACAGATGGGCCCGCCACCGCAAGGGAGCTCCCATGAGAGGAGGAGTCTGTATCGCTGGTGTCAGCTCCTGTCCCCGCCGTGGAGCTCCCCTCGCTCTCCGTCCCACTAGTAAATTCAGACTCCTTAGTGTCGCCCTCCAGGGCCGTGTGGGATGCTGCTCCCTCCTGCTCCGGTATCACTGCTCCTCCACCTGATGATGCTAATGCACACAAGAACAGGGAGACCACAAAAAAGGGGGGGAAGACAGAAGAAAGACATGTTGAGTGCATGCAATATCGCTACCATTGGCGGACACTACAGACACAGAAGACCCCTGCACTATGCCGCGCACTTAGGGGCATATTTATACTCTGTTTGCGCCGGAATTGCGTCGTTTTTTTTTACGCAATTCCGACGCAAAACTAACTCCATATTTATACTTTGGCGTTAAACGCGTCTAGCGCCAAAGTCCATGGAGTTTGCGTAATTTTTTTGCGTGGACACCTACTTTGCGTTAATGATATGCAAGGTAGGCATTCCCATCTAAAAAATTGACTCCGAGGCATGTGCGCCGTATTTACACTCCTGGGCAAAATTGACGCCCGGGAGTGGGCGGGTCCAAAAAAATGACGTACGCCGCTTTTGCGCCGTTTTTTAGCGCCTGGACAAGGCAGGCGTTAAGGGACCTTTGGGCTCGGAAGGAGCCCAGAGGTGCCCTCCCATGCCCCCAGGGACCCCCCCTGTCACCCTTGCCCACCCCAGGAGGACACCCAAGGCTGGAGGGGCCCATCCCAGGGACATTAAGGTAAGTTCCGGTAAGTATTTTTTTTTTTTGTGTGGCATAGGGGGGACTGATTTGTGCCCCCCTACATGCCACTATGCCCAATGACCATGCCCAGGGGACAGAAGTCCCCTGGGCATGGTCATTGGGCAAGGGGGCATGACTCCTGTCTTTGCTAAGACAGGAGTCATTTCTATGGGGGTTGGGAGTCGAACAAAATGGCGCAAAACGAGGTTGAGGCGAAAAATTTGCCTCAGCCTGACTTGCCCCATTTTTTGGCACCCAAGCTCCATATCCCCCTACGCCGGCGCTGCCTGGTGTACGTTGTTTTTTTCCACGCACACCAGGCAGCGCCGGCGGCTAACGCCGGCTAACGTCATTGATTAAATACGGCGCCCGCATGGCGCTTCAGAATGGCGTTAGCCGGCGCTAATTATTTTGACGCAAAACTGCGTTAGCGCAGTTTTGCATCAAAAAGTATAAATATGGCCCTTAGAGTTCCCTATTCAATCCCAGGGACATGGGTTACAAGGCTATGCCAGATTGCTGCACACATGGATGTCACAGGAGCCTGACTAGACCTAGTTGGCACTGTACACAGGTGGGGTGCCACAGGGCCTGCCTTAAGAAGGGTCCTTGCCTACTAAACTCGCCCTGGCCTAGGGGAACCCACAGCCCACCTCCCCCCCAAGACACCTACAATGCACGCTGAATCAGCAGAATGAGAGTGTACTCACCCCCTTGTGGCTGCTGTGATGCCCTCAAGCGCCCATCCAACTCCGGATACGCCACCGCCAGGATCCTGAACATCAGGGGGGTCATGGTGCGATGGGCACCCCTCCCACATTGGGAGGCCATCCCCAGCTGGGCCTCCGCCGTTTTCTTGCTCCAGCGGTGATTGTCCTCCCATCTTCTCCGGCAGTGGGTTCTTCGTCTGTGGTAGACCCCCAGGGTCCAGAATTCCTTGGCGATAGCATGCCAAATGTCCTTCTTCTGGTGGGCGCTGACCTACAGGAATAGTACAGGGGAAAAAGATAAGTTATTACCGTCCGCACCCTCACAGTCATTGGCCCGCATCCCTACCCATGGCATGGCGCACATGCACTCACCGTCGTTTCATGCACGCCTCCTTCTCCACCCCCTATCTTTCATCCACACCACTCCACACAGGCATTGCCCATACAGCATGCTCACAGTGTACTTACCGGTTTGTCTGGAAGACCGTAGAGTAGCGTGTCCTGGGGGAGGACCCCATCCAAGAGTTTCTCCAACTCCTCTGTGCTGGAGGCAGGGGCCCTTTCCCCAGACACACGAGCCATTTTATCTTCCAGACTGAGGTCACAGCAGCACTTGCAGTGTAGGTCCTCTCCTGTCGAAGATCAGGTATCAAGTGATTGAACAGAGAGAAAATGGCGGTCACGTCCGCGGCGGTGCGTACCGTCACCGCCGGCGTACATCGTCATTGGCTCCTGGGTCCCATAGTGTCCAATGGTAACCAATGCAGAATTGCCTACCGCGACGGTGTACAACGCCAGCGCAGTTACCTCATGTCCCATTGTCCCACTTTACAGGTCAGGCAGCCGCCATTTCATGGGCCCACATGCCATTATTTTGGACTGCGTCACACATATCTAGGCCTTGCCTAAACACTCATACAGGCATATGTCGATTTGCTAATATTTCCGAGTATGCTGTGTTTACGTACCTCAGGGTTGGTTGACTCTCTGCTCGCTGTTCTCCTCCATAGGCATCGTCCGCTGGGGCATTTGAGGAGATGGCAGCATCCTCCGGTGTACAGACCACTGGTGGACCTGTCGACAATGGAGGAGCGACATGTGATCATCACCTACAGACTTGATTGTGCCACAATCCAGGAACTGTGTGCCCAGTTGGAGCCAGACCTGATATCAGCTATCCGCCATCGCACAGGAATCCCCCCACAAGTGCAGGTGCTTTCATTACTCCATTTCCGAGCAAGTGGGTCATTTCAAACAACAGTGGCCATAGCATCAGGGATGTCCCAGCCTATGTTTTCCAACATGTTGTCCAGAGTGTTGTCTGCCCTGCTGAAACACATGCGGAGCTACATCGTTTTCCCTCAGGTGGAGGATTTGCCTACAGTGAATGATGATTTCTATGCCCTGGGACATATCCCCAACATCATAGGTGCCATTGATGGGACACATGTGGCCTTGGTCCCCCCCCAGGAGTTAACAGGTTTACAGAAACCGGAAGAGTTACCATTCAATGAATCTGCAGATGGTGTGTTTGGCCCCCCAGTACAACTCCCATGTGAATCCCAAGTTTCCTGGCTCAGTGCATGACGCTTGCATTCTGCAGAATAGCAGCATCCCTTCTGTGATGGGGCAACTCCAGAGGCACCGTGTGTGGGTATTAGGTGAGGACATGGACCCTATACAGTGTGGATAGTTGTCTGGGTCTGGGGTTGTCCCTAAGGGTTAGTGTGTGTCTAACAGTTGCCCCTCGAAATTTGCAGGTGACTCTGGCTACCCCAACCTGTCATGGCTCCTGACCCCAGTGAGGAATCCCAGGACAAGGGCAAAGAAACGCTACAATGAGGCCCATTGGCGAACTAGGAGGGTTATAGAGAGGACCTTCAGCCTCCTGAAGGCCAGGCTCTGGTGCCTCCATATGACAGGTTGTTCCTTATTCTACCCACCAAAGAAGGTATGCCAGATCATCGTGGCCTGCTGTATGCTTCACAACTTGGCTTTGCGACAACAGGTGCCTTTTCTGCAGGAGGATGGTCCAGATGGAGGTGTTGTGGCAGCTGTGGAGCCTGTGGACAGTGAAGACGAGGAAGCTGAAGAAGAGGACATAAACAACAAGAATACGGTGATCCTGCAATAGTTCCAGTGAGACACAGGTAAGAAGACAACACAGCCTGCTACATCTGATTTAATTCTACTACCTCTCATCTGTCTGTCATTTTCACCCAGTGGATGGTCACTGAGTTGTCACTTTCCCTTACGATTTCACAGATGTGGTTCCCACTGTGTGACATCTGCTTTGTTTATGCATGGACTAGTGGTCTGTGATATAGGTATGTTGACAGTACATTTGATATAGCATTTTGCCACTGTAATTGCAAATACACATTTTCGAAAGCACAGACTGAGTCCAGATTGTTTTTTGATTTAAGGGTGTTTATTTAAGTGCTCAATAGTGGATGGGGTTGTAAAATAGTCAGGGCTGATGGTAGGAGAATGTCCATGGCAGAGTCCAGTCTATTAGTCTCACAGGTGCATTGTCCAAAGGGGTATAGGAAGTGGAGCTGGGGCAGTTTAAGTATGGACAGGGTGACAAAGTGGGACAGAAGGATCACAATCAGGGTGGTCTCATTTCTTGGCGGTGGTCTTGGCATTGTTCTCTGGCTTTGTCCTGGATCTCAGAGACTGTTTGCGGGGTGGTTCTCCATCTGCAGGGGGTGGGGTGCTGGTGTGGTGGTCCTGTGGCGGTGCCTCCTGTCCGCTAGCGCCGGGGGAGGTGGTGGGCAGTTAATCGTCCAGTCTAGTGTCAGGAGCCCCTTGTTGTGCCACTGTGTCCGTCCTGGTGTTGACGAGTTCCTTCAGCACCCATACAATGGTGCACAAGGTGGAATTGATGGATTTGATTTCCTCCCTGAACCCCAAATACTGTTCCTCCTGCAGCCGCTGGGTCTCCTGAAACTTGGCCAGTACCGTTGCCATTGTCTCCTGGGAATGGTGGTAGGTTCCCATGATATTGGAGAGGGCCTCGTGGAGACTGGGTTCCCTAGTCCTGTCCTCCCCCTGTCGCACAGTAGCCCTCCCAGTTCCCCTGTGTTCCTGTGCCTCTGTCCCCTGAACCATGTGCCCACTACCACTGCCCCCAGGTCCCTGGTGTTGTTGGGGTGGTGGGTTAGCCTGGGTTCCCTGTAGTGGTGGACACACTGCTGATTGACGTGTCCTGGGGACAGAGGTCTGGGCCCGCTGGGTGGGTGCTGCGCTGGTGTTTCCAGAAGGGGCAAGCTCTGTAGTGGCCGGTGCCAGTGTGAGGGGAACCGACTGTCCGGAGGTCCCAGATGGGCCGGGCTGGCCATCTTGATCCAGTTGGACAGAGCTGCTGTCATCACTGTGGGCCTCTTCTATGGGTGGAGTGGACATATCTGGACCTTCCTGTCCGGTGACGTTGGGTAGGGGTCCTGCAGGGGTGTAAATGCATGATTATTGCAATTGTGTGTGCCATGGTGTGCAATGGGTGGGTGACCGTGTACCCCAGTGCTTGCGTTCCTGTGTAGGACCTTGTGTGATAATGGTTTAGGGGGGTGTATGGGTATGTGTAGTGGCCATGCATTGGTGTTGGGTGTCCATGCTTTGGTGTTACATGCAGGGCTTGAGTTTGGGATGTGTGGTTTGTGATATTGGGACATACGTGAGGAGTTGGAGTGATGGGGATGCGGGTGAGGGTGGGGGCATGTGATAGCATGCAGGTAGGTGGGGGATGTAATAGTTAAGATTTGCCTTCCCAGAGTCCATTCCTCCACCTACTCCTGCGAGGCCCTCAGGATGCAGTATAGCCAAGACATGCTCCTCCCATGTTGTTCTTTGTGGGGGAGGAGATGGGGGTCCGCCGCCAGTCCTCTGAACCACGATATGGTGTCTTGAGACCACGGAATGCACCTTCCCCCGTAGGTCTTTCCACCTCTAGCTGATGTCATCCCTAGTTCTTGGGTGCTGTCCCACTGCGTTGACCCTGTCCACGATTCTTCACCATAGCTCCATCTACCTAGCTATGGTGGTGTGCTGCACCTGTGATCCGAATAGCTGTGGCTCTACCCGGATGATTTCCTCCACCATGACCCTGAGCTCCTCCTCAGAGAACCTGGGGTGTCTTTGCGGTGCCATGGGGTGGTGTGGGTGATGTGTGGGGTGGTGTGTGTTGTGATGTGTGGGGTGATATTTAGAGGTGTGTTGTGTGAGGTGCGTGGATGTTGTGTGAGTGATGGTGTTGAGTGCCTGGGGATGCTAGTTTGTAGATTGTGGTGCCTCTCTCTGGCCCTCAGTCGCAATTGTGGACGTAAGGGTTTGTGGGTGATGTGGGTGTGTGTTTTATACTGTATTGGATGTGGGGGAGTGGTGTGTTTATGTGTATCAAGTGTGTGTATTTGGAATTGTCCAATGTGGTAGTGTTTTGTAAAAGTGTGTGTATTTTGAGCGCGGCGGTGTGTACCGCCAATAGAATACTGCGGTTGAAAGACCGCCGCGTGGATTCGTGTGTCGTGATAGTATGGGCGTATTCCTGTTGGCGTGACGGTGGAGGTTTTGTTATCGCCAGTTTATCACTGACCTTTGGTGTGGTGGACTTGTGTGGGTGTTTGGATTTTGACGGATTCCGAGCTGTGGGTCACAATGACCGTGGCGAAATTCCCCGGCGGTGTGTTGGCGGTCTTCTGCACGGCGGTAAGCGGCTTTTACCGCCAATGTTGTAATGACCCCCAATGTCTCAATCAAACACAAGCAATGAAGAAGATGTAATAAAGTATGTTTTATTCAGAAAAATTGCAATCTGTGATAAGTTGCATGGGCTGCAATGATTAGGATAATGAACAGTGCAAGAAACAAAATGGTAAAGACAAGAGTCATTAATACAAAGACCCCCACCATCTTGTAATAACATGTAATTACATAAAATATGAGATATGTCCTAATACCCTAGCATAGTGAGCCTAACCTCTAACCTAAAAGAGAGCTAGGAGTGTGAGAAGGTAGCCTCTTTCTAGCATTGTCACCCCCACTTTTGGCCTGTTTGTGAGTATATGTCAGAGTGTTTTTACTGTCTCACTAGGATCCTGCTAGCCAGGACTCCAGTACTCATAGTGAAAACCCTATTTGTCAGTGTGTTTTATATGTCTCATTGGGACCCTGCTAGCCAGGACTCCAGTGCTCATAGTTTGTGGCCTGTATGTGTATATCTGTGTAGTGTTTTACTGTGTCACTGAGGCTCTGCTAATCAGAACCTCAGTGCTTATGCACTTGCTGCCTTTACAATTGTCACTATAGGCTAGTGACCATTTTCACCAATTCTAATTGGCGCACTGGAACACCCTTATAATTCCCTTGTATATGGTACCTAGGTACCCAGGGTATTGGGGTTCCAGGAGTTCCCTATGGGCTGCAGCAGTTCTTTTGCCACCCATAGGGAGCTCAGACAAATCTTACACAGGACTGCCACTGCAGCCTGAGTGATATAACGCACACGTTATTTCACAGCCATTTTACACTGTACTTAATTAACTTATAAGTCACCTATATGTCTATCCTTCACTTAGTGAAGGTTAGGTGCAAAGTTACTAAGTGTAAGGGCACCCTGGCACTAGCCAAGGTGCCCCCACATAGTTCAGGGCAATTTCCCCAAACGTTGTGAGTGCGGGGACACCATTACACGTGTGCACTACATATAGGTCAATACCTATATGTAGCTTCACAATGGTAACTCTGATTATGGCCATGTAACTTGTCTAAGATCATGGAATTGTCCCCCATGCCAAATCTGGTATTGGGGTGCCAATCCCATGCATCCCCGGGGCTCCATCATGGACCCCAGGTCCTGCCAAATCATCTCTCTGTGGTTTTCTCTGCAGCTACCGCTGCTGCCAACCAACAGACAGTGTTCTGCCCTCCTGGGGTCTGGGCAGCCCAGTCCCAGGAAGGCAGAACAAAGACTTTCCTCTGAGAGAATGTGTTACACCCCCCGTTTGGGAATAGGTGTTTAGGGCTGGAGAGGAGTAGCCTCCCCCAGCTTCCGGAAATGCTTTGAAGGGCACAGATGCTGCCCTCCTTGCATAAACCAGTCTACACCGGTTCAGGGAACCCCCAGTCCCTGCTCTGGCATGAAACTGGACAAAGGAAAGGGGAGTGACCACTCCCCTGTCCGACACCACCCCAGGGATGGTCCCAGAGCTCCTCCAGTGTGTCCCAGACCTCTGCCATCTTGAATCCAGAGGTGTGAGTGACCAGTGTCAGAGACCCCTCCTGATAGGTGTTTACCTCACTAGGTGACCAATCCTCCTCTGAGGGCTATTTAGGGTCTCTCCTGTGGGCTTTTCCTCAGATAACGACTTACCAGAATTCACCAGAGTTCCTCTGCATCTCCCTCTTCAACTTTTGCCAAAGATCAACCGCTGACTGCTCCAGGACGCCTGCAAAACTGCAACAAAGTAGCAAGAAGACTACCAGCAACATTGTAGCGCCTAATCCTGCCGGCTTTCTCGACTGTTTCCTGGTGGTGCATGCTATGGGGGCTGTCTGGCTTCACCCTGCACTGGAATCCAAGAAGAAATCTCCCATGGGTCAACGGAATCTTCCCCCTGCTCCAGCAGGCACCAAACTTCAGCGTCACCGGTACACTGGGACCCCTCTCATCCTGACAAGCACGGCCCCTGGAACACAGGTGGTGGACCTAAGTGACCCAGACTGTCCAGTTTTCCAACTGTCCAAATTTGGAGGAGGTAAGTCCTTGCCTCCCCTCTCCAGACAGTAATCCTGTGCACCATGTGAACTGCAACTGCTAGGGCTTCTGTGCACTTTTCGAGGAATCCTTTGTGCACAGCCTAGCCCAGGTCCCCAGCACTCCGCCCTGCATTGCTCAACTCACTGAGTTGACCTCCGGCTTCGTGGGACCCTCTTTTGTAGTGCTGAGATGACTGCTGTGCTCAGTCTTCTTGAACCCATGTTCAAGTACTTGTGCGTGTGCTGCCTTCTTGTGTGTTGGCCCTCTGTGTTGCTGAGGGCCCCCTCTGTCTCCTCTTCCAAGTGGCAACCTCCTGGTCCTTCCTGGGCACAGTCAGCATCCATTTTCTTCAACTGTGACCTTTGCAGCTAGCAAGGCTTGTTTGCTGTCTTTCTCCAAAGAAACAGCTCTGCATCCTCCAGCACTCCGTGGGACATCTTCTGCACAAAGGAGAAGTTCCTAGCACCTTTCGTTGTTGCAGAATCTTCAGCTTCTTCCATCCTGAGGCAGCCATTTTGCACCTTCATCAAGGGTTTAGTGGTCTCCTGCCACCCTGGACACTTTCGTGACTATTGGACTTAGTCCCCTTCCTTTACAGGTCCTCAGGTCCAGTAATCCATCTTCAGTGCTTTGCAGTCCGTTGTGGTCTTTGCAGAATCTCCTATCACAAGTTTAGTATGTTTCTGGGGAAGTAGTATCACTTTACTCATACTTTTCAGGGTCTTGGGGTGGGGTATGTTGGAAACCCTTAGTGTTTTCTTACACTCCCAGCGACCCTCTGCAAACTACGCTAGGTCCCTAAGTGGTTTGCACTTCACTTTCTTAGTATTTGGTTTGTGTTGCCCCTAGGCTTATTGCATGCTATTGTATTCTACATTGTTTGCACTACTTTTCTAACTCTTTACTTACCTGATTTTGGTTTGTGTGTATATTTTGTGTATTATACCTACCTGCTGAGGGAGTATATCCTCTGAGATATTTTTTGGCACATTGTCACTAAAATAAAGTACCTTTATTTTTAGTAACTCTGAGTATTGTGTTTCTTATGATATAGTGCTATATGATATAAGTGGTATAGTAGGAGCTTTGCATGTCTCCTAGTTCAGCCAAAGCTGCTCTGCTATAGCTACCTCTATCAGCCTAAGCTGCTAGAACACTATTAATCTACTAATAAGGGATACCTGGACCTGGTACAAGGTGTAAGTACCATCAGGTACCCACTATAAGCCAGGCCAGCCTCCTACACAGTATGATAAACCTAATCTGCCAATGCCATGTCCATGAGAAGGGCCCCCAACCCTCATTACCTTGGAATGAGGTCTCTAGATCAGACTCTGTAGTGACACGAAGACTGGGTCAGTGTCAAGGCGACGTGCAGCATCAATAGCAGCGATGGCATCTGGTCGGAATCTCTCTGACTCTCTGTTTAAGTCAGGAGTATTTATACAGATCTGCTTGGACCCCTGACATAGGTCTGTTCCCAAATAATAGATATCAAGACATGTTTGAGACAGTAATTTATATAACAATTCTTTCAAAAGTGTGAAGAGCGAAAGTACCTAATGTAAACACCTACAGTTTGTTTATCTTTGTTGCTTGATATTGAGGACTTAGTGCAGTGGCACTGATAACACAAAACTAAAACATCGGCCTATCTAAAAACATGGCAGCCATCTTAAAAGATTTAGTTAAATTAGTGTGCTAAAACAGAGCAAGCTAAGTAGGGTAAAAGTCACTAGGTGATGGGGGGACGAGTCTGCAAGCCAAAGGCTAAGCTAACTCCTGTATCCCATTAAAAACAACTAGGATTCACTACAGTGTATATTTGGGATTTTACCATGTAACACATTTGTGACCCATCCAGCTTCTGATGCCTTTATATATATTTCACATCTGTATTTGGTTCAGTTTAGTCCAGGAATTCAAGGGTGGTATGCGAGTGACAAGTGGGTGTGTGACAAGTTTGTATTTCCCAAGGTTGTAGTTGTTCATTGTGCATTGCATTATGCATCACACATAGAGGAAACATTCTGTGCTTTTGGTACATTGATCCCAGACCACCATTTTCTTCGCAGCTCCCTTGCCCCAGCCACCAACACCATTGAACCACAGTATTTACATTACTGGTCACCATGGTAAATATGATTGCAGTCTCCTAATGATTTCTGACACTGTTGTGGTGCTTTACTGCATTGGCACCATATATGATGTCACTAGTGCAGCAAAGCACAGGGAAGTCCATTGCTTAGAATGCTTGCATCACTTTCACATATTCCTTTGGCAGGCCTCACAAATTAGGTTTACAGATAGCACAGTTCAATCTTTATGGAATATCTGCTCCATTTGTTCTTCCCTCCCTGTGTAAGAAATATTTCCTTGCAATCATCATATATGGCACAGACATTGTGATGCAAGAATGTACAAAGTAGATCTATGCATGCATTGTGTAACTTTGTTAAAGTAGCACAAGTGGAATGGGTGGCTTGCGTCCACCTTGGCATAATTTGATATAATGCTAATTTTGCACTAAGGGCTTGCAAATATGTGCACCTAGTGAGAGTGTGAGACCACTTGTAGCTCATGTTATACACAAAGTTGCCCTATTGTGGAAGACACCAATCGTTCCAAGTACACGGACACCCTTGCTACTTGTTGACATGGAATCTACTTGTACAGCACATGATGATAACAGACATGCCCCATATGTTGTGTCTGATCACTTTTGTGGCCATTCCCAATGGTGCATGGAGGCCTCCTCACAATTGACCTCTTTCTAAATAGCCTCTGGCGTTCACCACTCTCACACCTAAACCCAGATAGTCCCATGTCACCTGGCTTTGCCTTTGCAAAGTTTCCAGATTTGTGTGACTTTGCAGATGAAGGTTTTCCTTTCTCTGCTGCTACTGTCCTGTGCCAGGTTTCTTGGAATACTTCTGAAAATATACTTGTAAATTCTATTTCAACATACATGGGCAAAGATATGTGTTTGTAAATGCTAATATGAAAATCTCTGAGAAAATTAATTTGTTAACTATCAGAAAGTAGGTTCTAATTTGGAAAGGAAGGACCACTACTAAAGTAATAAAACATACTTCTGCAGAGATCAGCAAGCCGGAGGAATTGGGCGCATCACATCGCTCACACTGATTTTTACCACCTCAAGCTTTTTCCACGCTGTAAATCAGTGTGAACGGCACCACACAGTGCACTGGAGAGCGCTGCTTCTTTCTGCCAATCAAGCATATTTTCTACTTGAGTGGTAGCTTCCTCAACAGCAATGGCTGTGACCTGCCACAACTCCCCACATTAGGAAATCTCACAGAGAGACATTCTAGCACCTGAAAATCATGCTGGGAATGCAAAGTTTTGCTTGCGCTCATCAACTTAACTTAGGTGAGCTGCCTGTGAGAAAAAAACACCCGCATGATGGCTGTCAGAACTTTGATGGAACTCCATGCTCCAAGCAGGGCACAGGGTGGGCAAAGCTCAGCAAACTCAGCCAGCAGAGTGGAATATATAGCCCATCCCTAGTTTCTATTCAAAATCCTGTTTCTGCTGAATAAATAATTAAGTAACAGAATTGCACAGATTTGTGTTAGGCTGATTTACAGAATGAAGGACAAAATTCATAAAGGAATTTTCCTGTGCTGCCAAGCAGGAAAAAAAACATCAGTTGCTGGTGAATAACTCTTTAGATGGTTTAAAGTGAATAAGTATAATTTCCAGTCTTAACAAATCTCTGCCTTGGGACACATTTTGTGTCAAGGACTATGTAGTTAAAATGGCATTGAGGTTTGATTGTATTTCCTGCAATTGTTACATGTGCCTTGAACATGTAGTTTAATTTTATAACATAATAGGGTTGATAATTTCATTACTGCAAACCAGCCAACCTTGCTTCTTTCTTGGATCTTTCATTGTCATTTTCTTTCAGCGACCCACTTCATGTGCATTCAATGTGATTTTCAGGTGTGTGTCTGGATGTTTGTGTGCGCATGCATGTGAGTGAAGGAGTGAGGATTTTGAGTTGTGTAAGACTCCTGAGGGAAGACTAAACCCAGCTGTCTTTCCTGACAGACAAGGTGAGGGCCTTCACTACGAACCCAGTTTTCAATCAAACTCAATTTTTTTAAAAAGAAGTAGCACATTCATCATAGCTATGGGTAGATCTAATCCTCCCACGGTGCATTGCATTCCCCATCATGTCTGATACCTATCACTCATTGCCTATACTAATTGGTGCAACAAAGGTTAGGCCAGGGGTCTTTAACCTTTTCTGTTACTTTGAATAAAGATCACCCAGTGTTACTAATATAATTAATATTAATATTAATATGATTATTGTTGAAATACTTACCACATCAGACAAAAAAATAATAGTGGACACCATATGCAAGACTACCAGCAGTGATGACCTCAGTACATCAGGCATAGTTGCCTGCAGTAGTGTGTAAAAGGTTTTGTCAATGTGGAATGCCTCTACATGCTTAATATATAACAGCCATAGCTGTAATGCCCCTTGTGATAAGGTAATACTATGAGTGATAAGTCTCTCCAACGCAGGTAGTTCACAATTGTAGGGCATAATTACAATCTTTTGATGCAGGACTGCGCAACAAGACTTCTTGCTGTCCTGCCCTGCAACAAAAAGAAAAGGGCAGGAATGTGCCATATCTACAAGATACTGCACATTTCTGTCCTTTTCCCTAAGCTGGCGCACAATAGGCTTCCATGCTCCAATGCAGGCACCGATGCACCAAGATGCAAGGGTGTCTGCGTTCGAGGGATGATTATTATTGTGCAGGAAGGGACTCATTCCCGCACAAAAAACAATCACAAGAGGCATTTTCCTCTTTCCAGGTGTGCTGTGGCATGCAGCACACATTGAAAAAGGAAAAAACGAGGAGGAATAAAGGTATTTCTCCTCATTGCACCTCCCTTACGACTCCCCTTGGGACGCATAGGCTTTTGATGTATTCCCAGGTTTACAAATCCTTGTCAGTCTGGGAATGTGTCAACATCCATGGGTGTTGCGTGGGAACACATGCAGCAACACCCATGGAATGCCTCTTTGTTGCAGAGTAAGGCAATGCAGCAACTTGCACCGCATTGCCTTACTCCATATCTACAAGGCCATGTAAATCCATGCAAAGTGGCTTTGCGTGGTCTTTTAGATGTGGCCCTGCAGCCTGCACCATCAGTGCATCAAAAAAAGTGACACACCCGTGGCGCAAGCCGCTTGTGAATATGGCCTTTAGTTTCCCTTTCTAGACATTATGCTCCTTAGATTAACTTTTACTGGAGAATAACTCTATGCTCAAAGTTGGGACGGAAAGGTCTTCTACATGATAATAAACATGCAACTCAGTGCCCAGCTGAGATGTCTGGATCCCTAATGCTGATTTTTGTTGTCATAGGTGAACATAGACAATGGTTGTACTCCCTGACATAGGCCTGTCTCACAGATTGTGGCCTTGTTGAACCTCGAGGGATGCCCAAAGCTGTAGCCTCATATTGGTAGAAGGCTAATTCCTCACTAGAAGCTAATCTTTAAGCAGCACTTGCACAGTGGTGGAGGTATATTGTGTAGTGATCAGTAGGAGTGAACAGATCCTTTTCAACCTGTATCACTGGAGTGAGGCCTACAGACTCTCTCACTTTTTAAAGTTCCTCTGCTGTGTGCTTAACTCATCCTAGGAAAACATCAGGTTGAATGGTGTGCAGCACAGAAGTGGTTTATTTGTGCTAGGTGCAAGTGTGCCTGAGAAGGGTGCAATAAAGAAATAATGCAGTTCTGAGTCGTGTATGCATGGTGTATGCATGGGCTGGTTGAACAATTGCCTATGGGTGGTTACAGTACCTTAAGGACGTACTGCTGTACAGAGTGTGCAGGATAAATTAATTTGTTGTTTGTATGTGTGCCTGTGAGTAGTACAGTACATATATGGGACAGTGTATGCATATTAAATTCATATGTTGCATGTATATGGGTGTATGAGCATACATAGGGGGTCATTCCGACTCCCGCCGGCGGCGGTAACCGCACGCCCGGCGGGAGCCGCCGAATGACCGCACTGCGGTCAAATGACCGCGGCGGCCATTCTGGCTTTCCCGCTGGGCTGGCGGGCGACCGCCAGAAGGCCGCCCGCCGGCCCAGCGGGAAAGCGCCTTCAACGAGGAAGCCGGCTCCGAATGGAGCCAGCGGAGTTGAAGGCGTGCGACGGGTGCAGTGGCACCCGTTGCGATTTTCATTGTCTGCCTGTTGGCGGTGCTTCCGCGGTCGTTGGCCCTGGCGGTCGGTGACCGCCAGGGTCAGAATGACCCCCCTAGTTTTGTGGTGCAGACATTTTAGATGCAAGTGCTGAATATATTTGTGAATCACTGGTACAGTACATGGGGGGTACAGTACTGTGTAGTGTGCATACACGCACTGGGTATATGTGTGTCTCTGGATGGTACAATACTTAGAGGAACCCTGGGTTCCATTTTGGGAGACCCACGCCTGCATAGTGGAACATGGAGAGGTGGTAGAGGGATCACCCCAGGCAGATTTGTTGATTGCTGCATTCATGTAAGGCGGGTGGAACACATACGGGGAGGGGGTGCATGTCTCCTTTGTACACTTCAAAGGGTGCTCTTTGAATCAGTGAGAGGTCACAAGAAAGGGGTCTATGCACATCTCAGGAAGGAGATGGGGCTGATGAGTGAACCATAATCAGAGTAGGGCTGAGGTCCCTCGGCTAACCTTTTGAAACACAAATGATCGTGGCTGACACCCAGGCGTGAACATTAGTCATTCCCAAGGTGTGTGTTGTGGGTCTATCAGCTTTGGAGACACTCCTGCTGTGACAGACTGTTTTTCAAAAGGATTAGGGAGAAGAGGAGTATGTACTACAAAAGAAGCAGAACCTCAACATAAAACTTCAAAGACTCACATTTGGTGTCTGGAAATGCACTATAAGAAGTAGAAGTGGAGATCCCAAAAATGGTCATCTGCCAAGCAGCCAGACAGGCTGCATGGAGAGGGGAAGCTCTGCAAGACTTGAACTGTAACTTGTACTGGGGGTCAAGGTCTGCAAGTCTTCCTGGGGTAGAGGCCTATCACCCCAAAAATCTAAGACCATCTGCCTTGGAGCGTGGAGCACCAGTGCCTGCCTTCTTCCAAGAGCAGTGTGCCCTGTCAGGGATATGAGAGCGTTGGAGGGAGTGAGGTCTAGTGAGGAACCCTGTTGAGAGGACTGCCAGTGGAAGGTGTGAGGAAACGACTTCTTCACTGATCGGGTCATTGTCAGTGTGCAGGAATGAGTCAGCGACACCCATATGCCAGGAAGAGGCCACAATGAAAATGGCTGTGTGATTATTGTGCAGTAATAATTGGATCCTTGTGCTGTAGTGGTGCAGCAAACTCATATGTCAGAAGGGGCCGCCATAGATAACTTCACCATGCTGGTCAGGTTGCATCCCATGGACAGTGAGTTGCAATGACGCCATATGTTGAAGAGGGTCAACAGGAGCACCGAGGACTGTGACTGGTTCTTCTCTCTTGCTGGGGAAGTAAGCATGCCATGGGAGCAACCGTGCACTTTCACCAAGGCGAGGAATTCAAGTCAGGATCATCATACCCACCTAACACTTACTCCGTAGGAGAAGCTGCATGATGGCACTGATCACTTCAGCAGCGTGAGTGGGAGAATCTACACCCATTGAATAAAGCTACCTAGGTGGGGTGCAGCTGACTTACCCCAACTTGGCTGCAGCTGATGTGTGCGCCCACAAAGGAGGCACATTTCAGAAGTTGGGACACTCCACACCTGCCAGTGTGGGTAAGACATGTTTTGGTTGTGATTGCCCTGGGGTAACTTTCTACTGATTTGATTGTGTTTATGCTAGAACACTATTGACTTTGCAAACAGTCAAAGTTATTAAGCAGGGGTGGTTGATGCTATTTCGTCGCACATCCGAAACAAGGAGCTCAAAAGTACTCAAATCATATGTAAAGTCCTGTGAAGGGTGCCAGCCTGGTTCGGAAACCCAACCACCACGGGTTTCGAGATGCAGAGAACAAAGGCGAAACCCACCTATGCCATGTGCTTTAAGGTACAAAATGCAAGAATAAAGAGCAACCAGGGCACTCCAAAATAATCAGTCCGAGATAAATAAAGTTGCAGGAAATGCTTTAATCCTTTGTGCTGGGAAAATCCAATAAGTGCTCAATGATAATCATGTCCACATGTTAGGAAAGGCATATCAGAGTTTAGAAACAGCCAACACATGTTTCGTCCACACAGACTTTTTCAAGGCTGGAAATAAAAACAAATGGGAACTCTTAAAAGTAATAACTCTACCATCCGGTAGGTACAATAAACAAAGATATATCAGATTGAAATTAAAGTTACAGCAAAGAGATTATTGCATGGAATGCACAGCCCTTCGGCGTGCAAGGATGATCTAGATAGAGATACTCCCATTATTGAAAAGTTGAGCACAAAAAAACATGTCACCCTGGTAAAACCGGTGGATAAAGGACAGAGGTGAAGGGAAAATGTTTATATTAGCGAATGAAGATGTGAAGAGCCACCACGTGAATAATAGGTGCAGTAAAGAATGTGATTACTAGACACAAAATTAGAGAATAGGGAAATAATGCACATGCTATATTCAAGAGTGGGACAACCGATGTCCATGGAGAATTTCACCTATAGGACTACAGTGAGCCGACCAATTCTTAGAGTCCTTCCGAAATAGCCATAAGCTGCGGTTCTAGATCTCAGAGAGGCCCAAAGGGATATGCACTATAGTTGTGAGATCCAAACCATAAAAATGTGTAAAAGAGAATCGGGGAGGGAGAAAGCAACTGTTTTCCTACCAAACAAGAATGAGTAGTCCAGCAGAAAATAGAGCCGTCCCTTGCAGTGTAGGGAAAGATGTAATCTTCCAAATCAGTATAGACTGTAGGCATTGAGTATAACTGTAATTAGGATAACTCTGTGTAGGTGGCCAAAAATAGACCCAGCCTGTAATTATGGAAAAAGAATAAAACATATAAGAGGCGACAAATAGTTAAGCAAGGCCACGTGGATATATAAGGCATAAATTATGATAACTTCAATAAAGTACGCCACTAGAAAATGCAGAAGTTCCTGCATGAAAGAGAAATTGAGCAGAAAGATGACCTGCCATATAGGGCAAGCCGGCAAAGTACATGTCCTAAACTACTGTAGGAGAACGGGTGAAGAAACCAAATGGGCAGTACACCCAAAATAATGTCAAAAAATCTAATTCCTAAGGCAGCTGTTTAGATAAACTAAGTAGTCGCCAGGATGTAAAAACATCCTGGTTGTCGGGGTCTTAAGCTCCGTTAGCGTTACCATGAATAAAAATTAGTAACAAGATAATCACTATATTAGTAAAGAGAACCTCCCATTACGCGTCTCCCATTAACCAAAGGTCAGCCACTGTATGGAGAATGCACAAAGACAGCACTTAGCATTCCCCTTTCTGTACTCCCTAGAAGTCCGAGAGTCAGGAAACGCAGCATGTCTGCTCAGTTGCAGCGCATGATAACGCTGCCGTATTTACATGAAACATGCCCCGGTAAGTGTCGGCGTCTAAATACGCGCACTACCCCAATGAAATAAAAGAAGGAATCAAAGTCTACGGAGAGAAAGCGAGCATAATCCACTCATCGTTCATGGCTCTCAACGGACGCCATTTTGGAAGTAATAGTCGCTGTGCCAAGGCAATAATAGTAAACACAGAAACACATAAAATATTATAGAAAATATAGTGTAGAACATCGAGCGAGAGTTATAATTTGCTTCAGTGAAAATGTGCCCATAGATAGAAAGTGACGTAAGAAAGAACCCTTAACCAGAATTTTTTAGAAAAAGACCAAAAGAGGCACTGAATTGAAAGTAATTCCATGCATATGCAAATAAGATTACATCAGACAATAAGCACAATAAATAAGAAATTAAAAACAGTCAGATATAGTAGAAAAAGATGCATATATACTATTCAAAAGAAACATAATAATGTACAGCCCTAATGCAGGGTACTATTAAATATGTACTTATATGAAGTACACAGGAGAGAGAGAGAGGACAAAAAATATATATAGTTCCATAGGCAGACAATCCTAAAAACATGTATGTAATATTTTTTTCTTCCTTTTCTTTCGAAACAGGGCGTGGTGATACTATATCCCAAAATATACATAGTAGTACAACTGCTGGAAAATATGCCTAGTGATCTCACAATGAAGGTGTAGTGAAAAAAGGGAAGTATCAAACAAAATCAAAAATTAGAGAAATACATGAAGGTCCTTGTGGATGTTGAGGCACTGTCCGGTTGCCTTCACGAGGCGTCTTGTTTTGGGAGTCAATCCCATGGATAGAAATGTCCAAGACTTCTCTGTGTCCATGTGTCTCATTGTAGTGAGTCGCAAAGGGATAGTTGGTGTTTGATGACCGAATAGCTCTCAGGTGTTCTTGTATCCTCTCTTTTAATGGTCGGATGGTGCTTCCAACATAAATGAGCCCACACATACAGACAATGCAATACACTACAAAACTTGAGTTGCAATTAATAAAATGTTTAAGTTTGTGTGTAACCTGAGTATTGTACTGGAAACTCACTGTCTTGTCTTTAATGTACCCACAAATGGTACAATGGCCACATCTGTATGTGCCTGGTGGTGGTTTCGGCAACCAGGTATCCCTACTTTCTGGTGGCATGAAGCTATGACATAGCTGGTCCCATAGGGTGGTGCCCCTCTTGTAAATGATGCTGGGTTTTACAGTAAGACCATTTTTTAGTGTGTCGTCTGTTAGTAGTAATGACCAATGTTTGCGTATGGTTCTAAAGACTTGGGAGCTCAATGCACTATGTTTTATCACAAGAGAGATATGTTTGTGTGAACTGTCCTTCCTAGAATTGGTAAGTAGGTTAGAACGTTTTGTTTTCATGATCATATTGCAGGCTTTATTGAGAGTCTGTGGGAGATAGCCTCTATGTATGAAACGTAGTTCCATGTTATGCAATTCTTCTCGGAACACTTGATCCTCACTATAATTGTGGCGGATCCTCGTGCTTTCCCCATATGGAATGGCATTGATTTGGGGCTTAGGATGTGAGCTGGTGGCGTGCAACACAGCATTGCATGCTGTAGGTTTTCTGAACAGTTTAGTGCAGATTTTACCCTGTTTAATGTATATGGTGAGATCCAGAAAATTGATGGAAGACTGACTGGCCTCATGAGTAAACTTGATATTGAAAGTGTTATTATTTAGATGTTCTGTGAGGAGTGTTAGAGAAGTTGCATCGCCTGACCAAAAAACGAAGATGTCATCAATGTACCTACCCCAGTACAAAATGTGTTGTATCAAGGATGGGGGCAGGAGCGCCACACGTGTTTTTTACAGGTACCTCATATATAGATTGGCATAAGATGGAGAGAACTTAGCCCCCATGGCCACTCCTTGTATCTGACGGTACCAACACCCATTGTGCAAGAAGATGTTGCTGTCCAGGACCATACTTATCAGGTCCAAAAGCATATTTGTGTGATCTAGTAGGGAGGCATCCCTGGTGTCCAGGTAGTGTTGAATAGCATAAAGACCCTCAACTCTTGGAATGCTAGTGTATAATGAAGTAACATCCAACGTTACTAGGTAGTGGCCCTCCGTCCAGTCAAAATCTGCAATTTTACACAGTAAAGGCCTTATTTATACTTTTTGGTGCAAAACTGCACTAAGGCAGTTTTGCCCCAAAAAGTTTTGCACCGGCTTGCACCATTTTTTAGCACCAGCTGGGCACCATATTTATGGAATGGTGCAAGCCGGTGCAAAGGGTAGGCTAGCTTAAAAAAAATGACGTTAGGCAGTTTTGAGTCAAAATAAATGATTCTGATCAGATTAGCATCATTTTTTGACGCTAAGGGGCATATTTATACTCTGTTTGCACTGAATTAGCATCATTTTTTTTTAACTCTAATTCAGTGCTAAACTAACTCCATATTTATACTTTGGTGCTAGACCCGTCTAGCACCAAATTTATGGAGTTAAATTAATTTTTTGGAAGTGGAAACCTACCTTGCCTTAATGAGATGCAAGGTAGGCGTTCCCGTGCAAAAAAATGACTGTATGGCCTTAACACCATATTTATATTCCCATGTAAAAATGGTGCAAGGGAGGGAGGAGGGGTCAAAAAATGGGGCAAAGCTTGCTGTGCCCCATTTTTTAAGACCTGTGTCAGGGCAGGTGTTAGGGGACCTGTGGCCCTATTTCTATGGTGGAACACCATGGAATAAGCCCAGAGGTGCCCTCCCTAGGCCCTAGGGGCACCCCCACCCACACTAGAGGGACTGCGAGGATGGGGGATCCCATCCCAGGTAAGTACAGGTAAGTGCATTTTATTTTTGAAAGTGCCATAGGGGGCCCTGAAATGGGCCCCCATACATGGCACCGGATGCAATGGCCATGCCCAGGGGACCCCTGTCCTCTATGCTGGCCATTGGGGTGGTGGGCATGACTCCAGCCTTTTCTAAGGCAGGAGTAATGTGGCATGGTAGGCTTAGCACCATAAAATGACGCTAATCTGGTTAGAGTCATTTTTTTTACTCTAACCTGCCTAAAGCCATTTTTTGGTGCTAAACCCTCTTTTTCTATACTGCCAGCCCCACCCGACTAAAGTCATTTTTTAAAACTCTAGCCTACCCTTTGCACCGGCTTGCACCATTCCATAAATATGGTGCCCGGCTGGTGCACAGAAATGGTGCAAGCCGGTGCTAAACTTTTTGGTGCAAAACTGAGTTAGTGCAGTTTTGCAGCAAAAAGTATAAATAAGGGCCAATATTTTGTAAGTTTGCGCCACTTTTGTGTAATAAAATGACGTTAATGCGGTGCAAAAAAAGTTTAAATCAGGGCCTTGGTGCTAGATAGGTCTAGCACCAAAGTATAAATATGGAGTTAGTTTTGCACCGAATTAGAGTAAAAAAAATGACACTAATTCGGTGCAAACAGAGTATAAATATGCCCCTAAATATGGCGTTAAGGCCATAGAGTCATTTTTTGCACGGGAACGCCTACCTTGCATCTCATTAAGGCAAAGTAGGACTCCACTTTCAAAAAATGACTTTAACTCCATAAATTTGGTGCTAGAGGGGTCTAGCACCAAAGTATAAATATGGAGTTAGTTTTGCACCAAATTAGAGTAAAAATAAATGACACTAATTCGGTGCAAACAGAGTATAAATATGCCCCTAAGTCTTTGGTGTCCCTGATGTAAGAGGGTAGGTTCTGGACAAAAGGCTGTAGAAAGAATTCAGGGCCATATTTATACTTTTTACGCAAAACTGCGCTAACGCAGTTTTGCGTCAAAAAAATTAGCGCCGGCTAACGCCATTCTGAAGCGCCATGCTGGTGCTGTATTTATTAAATGACTTTAGCCGGCGTTAGCCGCCGGCGCTGCCTGGTGTGCGTGAAAAAAAACGACGTACACCAGGCAGCACCGGCGTTGGGGGATATGGAGCTTGGGCGCCAAAAAATGGAGCAAGTCAGGCTGAGGCAAATTTTTCGCCTCAACCCGATTTGCGCCATTTTTTTAAACTCCCAACCCCCATAAAAATGACTCCTGTCTTAGCAAAGACAGGAGTCATGCCCCCTTGCCCAATGGCCATGCCCAGGGGACTTCTGTCTCCTGGGCATGGTCATTGGGCATAGTGGCATGTAGGGGGGCACAAATCAGGCCCCCCTATGCCACAAAAAAAACTTTAAAAAAACACTTACCTGAACTTACCTTAATGTCCCTGGGATGGGTCCCTCCATCCTTAGGCGTCCTCCTGGGGTGGGCAAGGGTGACAGGGGGGGTCCCTGGGGGCATGGGAGGGCCCCTCTGGGCTCCTTCCGAGCCCACGGGTCCCTTAACGCCTGCCCTGACCAGGCGCTAAAAAACGGCGCAAAAGCGGCCGTACGTAATTCTTTTTGACCCGCCCACTCCCGGGTGTGAATTTTGCCCGGGAGTGTAAATACGGCGCACATGCCTCAGAGTCAATTTTTTAGAGGGGACCTTGCATATCATTAACGCAAAGTAGGTGTCCACGCTAAAAAATGACGCAAACTCCATGGACTTTGGCGCTAGACGCGTCTAACGCCAAAGTATAAATATGGAGTTAGTTTTGCGTCGGAATTGCGTAAAAAAAAACGAAGCAATTCCGGCGCAAACAGGGTATAAATATGCCCCTCAATGTACTGTATTCCGACAATGGGGGTCATTCTGACCCTGGCGGGCGGTGTTAAAGCGGCGGCCAACCCGCCAACAGGCAGGAGGTAAAAAAAAAGGAATTCTGACCCTGGCGGGAACCGCCAACACAGCCCGCTACTTTAACACTCCGACCGCCACGGCGGGACAGACAAACAGCGCGGCGGTCACCGCCAACAGGCAGGTGGCAGACAATGTACCGCCCACCCTATCACAACTCACCAATCCGCCACCTTTTCCGGGGCGGGATCCCCGCCAATAAAAACACGGCGGAAACAGACTACGAACGGGAAAACGCTCGTTTGCCCACTGTCCCATCCTGGGGGGTGCAAAGCCACAGTCTCACAAGTCCCTACAGTGGGTGGGTTGCCCACTGTCCCATCCTGGGGAGTGCAAAGCCACAGTCTCTCAAGTCCCTACAGTGGGTGGCTTGCCCACTGTCCCATCCTGGGGAGTGCAAAGCCACAGTCTCTCAAGTCTCTACAGTGGGTGGGTTGCCCACTGTTCCATCCTGGGAAGTGCCAAGCCACAGTCCATCAGATGGATTGCCAACTCCACTGTTAATGGAGGAGGCATGGTGCCCAGAGTGCTTCCTGAAGCCCTGCTCGACACAGAACCGGCACTGTCAATGGGCCAGCGGTGCTTGAGATGAAGGCCCCAGCGGAGCGGTGCTTGAGATGAAGGGCCCAGCGGAGCGGTGCAGAGATGGCGGGGCCCAGCGGAGCGGTGCTTGACAGGAAGGGCCCAGCAGAGCGGTGCTTGAGACGGCGGGGCCCAGCGGAGCGGTGCTTGACAGGAAGGGCCCAGCGGAGCGGTGCAGAGACGGCGGGGCCCTGCGGAGCGGTGCTTGAGATGAAGGGCCCAGCGGAGCGGTGCAGAGACGGCGGGGCCCAGCGGAGCGGTGCTTGACAGGAAGGGCCCAGCGGAGCGGTGCAGAGACGGCGGGGCCCAGCGGAGCGGTGCTTGACAGGAAGGGCCCAGCGGAGCGGTGCTTGAGACGGTGGGGCCCAGCAGAGCGGTGCTTGACAGGAAGGGCCCAGCGGAGCAGTGCAGAGACGGCGGGGCCCTGCGGAGCGGTGCTTGAGATGAAGGGCCCAGCGGAGCGGTGCAGAGACGGCGGGGCCCAGCGGAGCGGTGCTTGACAGGAAGGGCCCAGCAGAGCGGTGCTTGAGACGGCGGGCCCAGCGGAGCGGTGCTTGACAGGAAGGGCCCAGCGGAGCGGTGCAGAGACGGCGGGGCCCTGCGGAGCGGTGCTTGAGATGAAGGGCCCAGCGGAGCGGTGCAGAGACGGCGGGGCCCAGCAGAGCGGTGCTTGACAGGAAGGGCCCAGCGGAGCGGTGCAGAGACGGCGGGCCCTGAGGAGCGGTGCTTGAGATGAAGGGCCCAGCGGAGCGGTGCAGAGACGGCGGGGCCCAGCGGAGCGGTGCTTGACAGGAAGGGCCCAGCAGAGTGGCCAGAGACGGCGGGGCCCTGCGGAGCGGTGCTTGAGATGAAGGCCCCAGCGGAGCGGTGCTTGAGATGAAGGGCCCAGCGGAGCAGTGCAGAGACGGCGGGGCCCAGCGGAGCGGTGCTTGACAGGAAGGGCCCAGCGGAGCAGTGCTTGAGACGGCGGGGCCCTGCGGAGCGGTGCTTGAGATGAAGGCCCCAGTGGAGCTGTGCTTGAGATGAAGGGCCCATCGGAGCGGTGCTTGAGATAAAGGGCCCAGCGGAGCGGTTCTTGTCCCGGCAAGCCCCTGTTCAGCGATTCTTGTCCCGGCGGGCCCCTGTTCAGCGGTTCTTGTCCCAGTGGGCCCCTGTTCAGCGGTGCTCCTCCCGGCGGGCCCCTGTTCAGGGATTCTTGTCCTGGCTGGCCCCTGTTCAGCGGTTCTTGTCCTGGCGGGCCCCTGTTCAGCGGTTCTTGTCCCGGCGGGCCCCTGTTCAGCGGATCTTGTCCCGGTGGGCCCCTGTTCAGCGGTGCTCCTCCCGGTGGGGCCCTGTTCTTCGGTGCTCCTCCCGGTGGGGCCCTGTTCAGCGGTGCTCCTCCCGGCGAGGCCCTGTTCAGCGGTGCTTGTCCTGTGTGTCTAGGGAGCCAGACCTGGGCAAGACTTCCCGCTCATTCGCCATCCGAACTTGCGGTCGCGGGGCCCTCCTGTGATGGAGTCCTGGGCCCGTGGGTGTCGTCCGTCACAACCGGAATGGGGCTGGTGGGGCCCTCCTGGGCAGCTCGCCTGCTGCCTGACTTCTCCGCCCTGCTGCCCTTGCCCTCCTTCGCTGAAGCTCTATGGCCCTTGCCTCCCTTGGATGATGTGGCAGGTGACGGGGCAAGGCTACTGTCCTTGGTGGCAGCCGTCTCAGTCTTGTCGCGCCGGCCCTTCTATTTTTTTGGCCTCTTCCCAGGGGGTGGGCTGGCTGTCCCCTTGCTGCTGGCCGATGTTCCTGCCCTAGGAGCTGGTGGACTCCAATAGCCCTGCACTATGGTCAAGGTAGATGCAGGGCTGGTGGTGGCTGAGGTGCTTTTTTTACTCTTACCAGATGGAGGGGGTGGGTCAGTGATTGCAACGAGCTCAAGGTTGGAAAGGAAAACGACTTGGGAAGGACAGGAACGGGTAGCTGTAGTGGGTATGGGAGTGGAGGAAGAGGATGTGGTTGTAGGAGAGTCAAGTGTGCTGTCTTTGGGTGCAGGTGCTTGTGACGGAGGCTGTCGTGAGGTGGATGGCTGTTGGGTGGGTGGCTGCCTGCCTTTGTGTGCTTTGGAAGAGGGGGTGACAGACACACTGGGAGAGGACACAGGGGAAGTGTAAATGGCAGTGGGGGTGGTGACTGCACGTGTGCGGACTGTAATGGAGGGTGTGCTGGTGATGGAAGTACTGGCTGATGGTGGTGTGCATGCAGGTGTGAGTGGAGACGTCACAGGGAGGGAGGAGGGAGATGAGGAGGTGGGGGACACAGAGGTGGTAGTGACTGTTGGCATGTCTGCATCTGGATGTTGCTTGGGTGAATGCTTGTGGGATCTGTGGTGCTTATGTCTGGATGAGCTGCCCTTGGGTGTAGAGGTGTGTGCAGGCTGGTCTGATGGTGTGGCTGGGATAGGCAGAGGAACAGGAGACTGGGACTGGGTGGAGGGAGTCAGAAGAGGGAGGCTGGAGACAGGGACAATGGCTGCCGTCAGTGCTGAGGCCAGAGCGTTGAACGATCGCTGATGGGCAGCCTGACCCGAATGAATGCCCTCCAGGTATGCATTGCTCCGATGCACCTCCCTTTCTACACCCTGGATGACATTCAAAAGGGTAGACTGCCCAACAATGAGTGTCCTGAGGAGGTCAATGACCTGCTCACTGAGGGCAGCAGGGATAACTGGGGCAGGGCCTGAGGTGCCTGGGGCGAAGGAGATGCCCGCCTTCCTGGGCGAGCGGGCACGGAGCGAAGGCTGAGGGGCTGCTGGGAGGGCGGGGCTGGTGCGCTGGGTGGCGGCTGTACCTGTTGTGGCAGTGGGCACGGATGTTGCCGCCACCGCTAGGGAGCTCCCTTCCGAGGACGTGTCGGTGTCGCTGACGTCTCCACGGGTCCCCGTTGTGGAGCTCCACTCACCCTCCGTCTCACTGGTGTACTCGGAGTCTGTTGTATGGCCCTCCGGGGCCATGTGAGATGCAGCTCCCTCGTGCGCCGATGCCACTTCTCCTCCACCTGATGATGCTAATGCACACATGAACAGGAAGACAAAGAAAATGGGGGGGGGAGAAATGAAGACAGGTTGAGTGCATGCATTGGCAACACCGTTGTCGGAGAGGACAGACACAGAAGCCCCCTGAACTAGGCCGCGCAATCGGGGTACACTACTCAGTTATTGTGACTAGGCCTACAGGTCTATGGACGACAAATGCACACATGGGTGAGGCCGGACCATGGATAGCTGTACTTGGCACCCTACAGAGGTGGGGGGCGGGGACACAGGGCCGTGTCTAACGGAGGGGCCTAGCCTTCAGAATGCGCCCTGGCCTGGAGATAGCCACAGCCCTCCTCCCCCACCCAGACACCTTCACTGCACGCAAAGATAGCAGAATGTGCTGATACTCACCCCCTTGTGTCTGCTGTGATGTCCTCACGCGCCCATCCAAATCGGGGTAGGCCACCGGCAGGATCCGTGACATCAGGGGGGTCAATTGGCAGCTGGCACCCCTCCTACGTTGGGAGGCCATCCCTAGCAGAGACTCGGCGGTCTTTCTGGTCCCGCGGCAGATGTCCTCCCACCTCTTTCGGCAGTGGGTGCCTCGTCTGTTGTGGACCCCCAGGGCCCGGACGTCCTTGGCGATGGCACGCCAAATGTCGATCTTCTGATGGGCGCTGACCTATGTGACATGTACAGGGTGGTAAAGGAAATCGCATCAGTTTTCTGGCTGGACAATGTGAGTGGCCCCCCCCTCCCCAACCTTGCCATGTGGCACATGCTCTCATCTTTCGTGCGTTGCACTCCTCATTCGCTCCCCTCCCCACCATCTTACATACACCCCACTCAACACAGGCATAGCCCATTCAACGTGCACCCTGTGTACTAACCTGTTGGTCTGGAGGACCGTAGAGTAGCGCATACTGGGGGAGGACCCCATCAACAAGTCTCTCCAATTCTTCTGAAGTGAAGGCAGGGGCCCTTTCACCAGTCGCAGCAGCCATTGAATCTCCCAGACCGAGGTCACAGCAGCACTTGCAGTATAGGTCCTCTCCTGTGGATGATCAGGTCTCGAGTGATTAATTAGATAGAAAATGGCGGGCACGCCCGCGGCGGTGCGTACCGCGGCGGTGCGTACCGCGACCGCCGGTGCACATCGCCATTGGCTCCTGAGACCCATAAGGTTCAATGTTAACCAATGCTGCTTTGCGCTGCGGTCTTCGACCGCCTACCGCCACGGTGTGCCACGCCAGCGCAGTGACCTCACATCCCACTGTCACACTTCACAGGTCAGGCAGCCGCCATTTCAAGGGCCCTTATGGCATAATTTCTACTGCGTCACACAGGCCTAGGCCTTGAATTGCCACTCATACAAGCAATTCAATGCATAGCGATTCGTGTACTGTGCAAGCTGTGTGAACGAACCTGTGGGTTGCTTGACTCTGTGCTCCTTGTTGTCCTTCCTAGGCACCGTCCACTGGGACTTGCGAGGAGAAGGATGAATCCTCCCGTGTACCGACCGCTGGTGGACCTATCGACAATGGAAGAACGACATATCATACTTACATACAGGCTTGAATGAGCAACTATACAGGAACTATGTGCCCAGCTGGAGCCAGACCTGATGTCCCCCATCCGCCAACCCACAGGGATTCCCCCTCTGGTGCAGGTTCTGTCAGTACTCCATTTTTTGGCAAGTGGGTCTTTTCAGACAACAGTGGCCATATCATCTGGGATGTCTCAGCCTATGTTTTCTAAGGTTTTGTCCAGAGTGTTGTCTGCCCTGATGAAATACATGCGGAGCTACATTATTTTCCCTGAGGTGGGCGAATTGGCTACAGTGAAGGGTGATTTCTATGCCCTTGGACATATCCCCAACATCATTGGGGCCATTGATGGGACCCATGTGGCTTTGGCTCCCCCCAAAGAAAGTGAGCAGGTGTACAGAAACAGAAAAAGTTATCATTCGATGAATGTCCAGGTGGTCTGTTTGGCTGACCAGTACATCTCCCATGTAAATGCCAAGTTCCCTGGGTCAGTGCATGACACGTATGTCATGCAAAATAGCAGCATCCCTTATGTGATGGAACAGCTACAGAGACACCGTGTGTGGCTAATTGGTGACTCTGGTTACCCCAACCTGTCGTGGCTACTGACCCCAGTGAGGAATCCCCGGACCAGGGCAGAGGAACAGTACAATGAGGCCCATGGGCGAACTAGGAGGATCATAGAAAGGACCTTCGGGTTCTGAAGGTCAGGTTTAGGTGCCTGCATATGACAGGGGGATCCCTAATGTACTCACCAAAGAAGGTGTGCCAGATCATCGTGGCCTGCTGTATGCTTCACAATCTTGCTTTGCGACGCCAGGTGCCTTTTCTGCAGGAGGATGGTCCAGATGGTGGTGTTGTAGCAGCTGTGGAGCCTGTGGAGAGTGAAGAGGAGGAAGACGACGGGGACGACACGGACAACAGGGATACAGTCATACAACAATATTTTCAGTAGCACACAGGTAAGAATCAGCCACGCCATTTTACATTTACTTAACGCCTCATGCGTCTCCACTGTCTGTGTTTCCCCCCAGTTCCTGTTAACTGATTTGTGACTTTCCCTTCCCTTTTCAGAGCTGTATGACCCACTGCCTGACTTCAGCTTTGTTTGCCCATGGACTAAAGCTTATTGAAATTGGTATGTTGTCATCACAAAGTAACTGGACATTATTGCACCGTTATGTGTAATACATTTGTTAAGAATACAAGCAGACTCCTGTTATTTTAAGTGCAATAAGTGATTTATTTTAAGTGCTACATATAGGTACATGATTGGGAAATGGTGATGGGTGGGGGTGGAGTAATGTCCATGGCAGAGTCCAGTTCTCAGTCGCACAGGTGCATTGTCCATATGCCTGTGGAAGGATGGAGCAGGGGCAGTTCAAGGTTGGACAGGGTGACAATGTGGGACAGTGGGATGACATCAGGGGGTATCTTAGGCTGGCGGGGGTCTTGCAATCCTACTCTGTCTTCTTGTGAGATCTCAGGTTCCGCTTGCGGGGTGGTTCTTCTTCTGCAGGAGGTGGGGTTCTGGTGGCCTGTCTTTGTGTGGGGGCCTCCTGTCCACTAGCGCCGGCGGAGGTGGTAGGCTGTTCCTGGCCTGGGCTAGTCACAGGGGCCCTTTGGGGTGCCACATGGTCCCGCAATGTGGTGACGATCTGGGTAAGGGCCACGACGATGGTCCCCATTGCGGAACCGATGTTCCTCAGTTCCTCCCTGAACCCCATGTACCGTTCCTCCTGCAGTTCCTGGATCTCCTGGAACCGGGCCAGTACCATCGCCATCGTCTCCTGGGAGCGGTGGTATGCTCCCATGATGGAGGAGAGGGCCTCTTGGAGAGTTGGTTCCCCGGGCCTGTCCCCCCCCTGTCGCACAGCAGCCCTCACAGTTACCCTGTGTTCCTGGGCCTCTGTCCCCTGGAAGGTGTGCCCACTACCACTGCCCCCAGGTCCCTGTTGTTGTTGGGGTGGTGGGTCAACCTGGGTGCCCAGTAGTGGTGGACACACCGCTGATTTACGTGTCCTGGAGACAGAGGCATGGGCCCGCTGGGTGGGAGCTGTGCTGGTGTTCCCAGAGGGGGTTGGGTCTGGTGTAGCCTGTGGCTGTCTGTGGGGAACCGACTGTCCAGAGGTCCCCGATGGGCCGGGCTGGTCATCTGGCACCAGGGAGACAGAGCTGCTGTCATCGCTGGGGGCCACTTCTGGGGCTGGGATGGACATCTCTGGACCCTCCGTGGGGGTGTGGTGGCGTTCGGGTCCTGCAGGGGTATAAAGGTATGGTTATTGCTTCTGTGTGTGGCATTTCGTGTAATGGGTGGGTGTCCGTGTACCCAAGTGCAGGCATTTCCTTGTGGGGGCTTTTGTGAGGGTGGCTTGTGGGGGTGATGTGTGTGTGCAGTGGGCATGCTTTGGTGATGGGTGTCCATGCTTTGTGGTCGCATGCAGGGCTTGGTGTTGGGATGGGTGGGTTGTGATGGTGAGCCTTTTGCTAGGTGTTGGTGTGATGGGGGTGGGGGTGAGGGTGGGGGTATGATTTGGCATGCAGGTGAGGTGGGGGTGGGAAGCAGTAGTGAAGATTTGACTTACCAGAGTCCATTCCTCCGCCTACTCCTGCGAGGCCCTCAGGATGCAGGATGTGCAAGACTTCCTCCTCCCATGCGGTAAATTCGGGGGGAGTAGGTGGGGGTCCGCCGCCAGTCTTCTGCACCGCAATGTTGTGCCTTGATACCATGGAACGCACCTTCCTCCGTAGGTCGTTCCATCTCTTCCTGATGTCCTCCCGATTGCGTGGATGCTGTCCCACCGCGTTAACCCTGTCCACTATCCTTTGCCATAGCTCCATCTTCCTGGCAATTGTGGTGTGCTGCACCTGTGCCCCGAAGAGCTGGGGCTCTACACGGACTATTTCCCCCACCATGACCCTGAGTTCGGCGTCACTGAACCTGGGGTGTCTTTGGGGTGCCATGGGGTGGTGTGGTTGAGGTGTGGGGTGGCGTTTGTGGTGATGAGTGTGGTGCGTGTGGTGGTGTGTGGTGTTTGGTGCGTGGATTCTGTGTGGGTGATGGTGTTCTGTGCCTCTGTGTTGTGGGATTGTCTATTCTGTGCTCTCTCTCTAGCCTTCGTCAATAATTTTGGATCGTAGGGGCTTGTGGGTGATGTGGGTGTGTGTTTTATATTGTGTTGGGTGTGTGGGAGTGGTGTTAGTATGTGTATCAGGTGTGTGTATTTCAAACTGACCAATGTGGCTGAGTTTTCTATGTGTGTGTGTATTTTGACCGCGGCGGGGTGTACCGCCAATGGAATACCGCGTTTGAAAGACCGCCGCATGGATTTGTGGGTCGGAATGGTATGGGCGTATTTCTGTTGGCGTGACGGTGGAGGTTTGTTCATCGCCATTTTTTCGCTGACCTTTGGTGTGGCGGACTTTTGTGGATGTCGGGTTTTTGGCGGTTTGTCAGTTGCGGGTCAGAATGACCGTGGCGGTTTACCGCGGCCGCGGCGGTGTTATGGCGGTCTTCTGGCGGTCTTCTGACCGGCGGTAAGTGCCTTATACCGCCGAGGTCAGAATGACCCCCAATTTCTCCGTAGGGGAGCCAATGCTGGAAATAATGGGTCTGCCAGGGGGAAAAATGCCCGTTTTGTGTATCTTCGGTAGAATGTATATACATGGTGAAGTAGGTGTATTGTTGTACAGATATTTAAACTCCATATCAGATATCAGATCAAGATTCAGAAAGGTTTGAAGTTTCTGTAAAATGCATCTATTAACTCCCGACATGGGGTTAGAGGTAAGTTTAAGGTAAGCAGTACTATCCGATAATTGACGATCCAGTTTGGATCTGTAATCTGCCCTGTCCATAATCACAATGTTCCCACCCTTATCCGCCTCGTGGAGGCAACCGGACTTTGGCCTTCAGACGCCTTGAAAGCAGATGGATTATTAAAATACGAGCGGTAGAACAGGGCCTCAACATCCACAAGGACCTTCATGTATTTCTCTAATTTTTTATTTTGTTTGATACTTCCCTTTTTTCACTACACCTTCATTGTGAGATCACTGGGCATATTTTCCAGCAGTTGTACTACTGTGTATATTTTGGGATATAGTATCACCACGCCCTGTTTCGAAAGAAAAGAAAGAAAAAAATATTACATACATGTTTTTAGAATTGTCTGCCTGTGGAACTATATATATTTTTTGTCCTCTCTCTCTCTTCTGTGTACATCATATAAATACATATTTAATAGTACCCTGCATTAGGGCTGTAAATGATTATGTTTCTTTTGAATAGTCTATATGCATTGTTTTCTACTATATCTGACTGTTTTTTATTTCTTATTTATTGTGCTTATTGTCCGATGTAATCTTATTTGTATATGTATGGAATTACTTTCTATTCAGTGCCTCTTTTGTTTTTTTCTAAAAAATTCCGGTTAATGGTTCTTTTTTACATCACTTTCTATCTATGGGCACATTTTCACTGAAGGAAATTATAACTCTCGCTCGATGTTCTACACTATATTTTCTATAATATTTTATGTGTTTCTGTGTTTACTATTATTGCCTTGGCACAGCGTCTATTACTTCCAAAATGGTGCCCGTTGAGAGCCATGAGCGAAGAGTGGATTATGCTCGATTTTTCTCCGTAGACTTTGAGTCCTTCTTTTATTTCATTGGGGTAGTGCGCGTATTTAGACGCCGACACTCACCGGGGCATGTTTCATGTAAATACGGCAGCGTTATCATGCGCTGCAACTGAGCAGACACGCTGCGTTTCCTGACTCTCGGACTTCTGGAGAGTACAGGTAAGGGGGAATGCTTAGTGCCGTCTTTGTGCATTCTCCATAGAGTGGCTGACCTTTGGTTACTGTGAGACGCGTAATGGGAGGTTCTCTTTACTTATATAGTGATTATCTTGTTACTAATTTGTATTCATGGTCACGCTAACGGAGCTTAAGACCCCGACAACCAGGATGTTTTTAAATCCTGGCGACTACTTAGTTTATCTAAACAGCTGTCTTAGGAATTAGGTTTTTTGACATTATTTTGGGTGTACTGCCCATTTGGTTTCATTACCCGTTCTCCTACAGTAGTTTAGGACATGTACTTTGCCGGCTTGCCCTATATGGCAGGTCATCTTTCTGCTCAATTGGAAGGAAGAAGAGAAGAAGAGAGAAGACGGGGAAAAGAAGAGTACAGCAGAAGATTACAGACGAGGAGCGAGGAGGAAGAGCAGAGAAGAAGAAAAGAAGCAGGAGCAGGAGAGAGGGTGAGTAGCGCGGGGCAGAGCGAGGGGCTGGGAGGTGGGGGGTACTTACTGTTAGGTGGGTCTCAGGAACTCAGGAACCTGGAGGAGCTGGAGGAGCTGCAGCGGCAGGGGGAGCGACCTACCCTTGGGTCAAGAGTCGCTACCACTGTCGCGCAGCGGCCGCCATATGAGGTTGGAGGGGGGGAGGGGTCAGCTGGGGTCGAATGGCTGTTGGGGGGCGGGGGCGTGCAGGAGGTCGCGGCGGGAAAGCGCGAGGGAGGGGGGGACAGGTAGAGTGAGAAGAGCTGGGGGAGGGGGGTTTAAGGGTGGAGGGGGGTGAGTGTTAGGGGGTTTAGGAGATTAGGGAGAAAGATAGGAGTAGGGTTGTGAAGATAGGGGAGGGGGGGTTGTAGAGGTGGGTGAGGGTGAGAGGTAGAGTGAGAGGATAGGAAGATAGGTAATAGAGGGGGTGGCGGGAAGGGGGGGAAAGATAGAGAAGTAGATAGAGAAAATAGAGAATTCGATAGATAGGGAAATAGATGGAGAGATAGGAAGATAGGAGGAGGTGGAGAGTGAGGGAGATTAGATAGTGGGATAGAGAGATAGAGAGATAGGTAGATAGGAGGAGTGAGGGAGGTAGATAGTGAACGGGTTAGATAGGGGAGATAGAGAGGGGGATGCGAGTGAGGGAGGGGGATGAGGTAGGAGCAGGAGGACAGGCGCAGGGAGAAGAAGACGGAGGAGGCAGAAGAGCCGAAGGCAGAAGATAGAAGACCAGAGGACCGGAAGAACAGAAGAACAGAAGAACAGAAGAACAGAAGACCGGAAGAACAGGGAACAGAAGACCGGAAGAACACAGAAGAACACAGAAGAACACAGAAGAACACAGAAGAAGATACAGAAAACAAAGAACAGAAGGCAGAAGACCACAGAAGAAGATGAGGAAGAAGACCCAAGGGTAGGTCGCTCCCCCTGCCGCTGCAGCTCCTCCAGCTCCTCCAGGTTCCTGAGTTCCTGAGACCCACCTAACAGTAAGTACCCCACCTCCCAGCCCCTCGCTCTGCCCCGCGCTACTCACCCTCTCTCCTGCTCCTGCTTCTTTTCTTCTTCTCTGCTCTTCCTCCTCGCTCCTCATCTGTAATCTTCTGCTGTACTCTTCTTTTCCCCGTCTTCTCTCTTCTTCTCTTCTTCCTCATCTTCTTCTGTGGTCTTCTGCCTTCTGTTCTTCGTTTTCTGTATCTTCTTCTGTGTTCTTCTGTGTTCTTCTGTGTCCTTCCAGTCTTCTGTTCCCTGTTCTTCCGGTCTTCTGTTCTTCTGTTCTTCCGGTCTTCTGTTCTTCTGTTCTTCTGTTCTTCTGTTCTTCTGTTCTTCTGTTCTTCCGGTCCTCTGGTCTTCTATCTTCTGCCTCCTCCGTCTTCTTCTCCCCGCGCCTGCCCTCCTGCTCCTACCTCATCCCCCTCCCTCACTCGCATCCCCCTCTCTATCTCCCCTATCTAACCCGTTCACTATCTACCTCCCTCACTCCTCCTATCTACCTATCTCTCTATCTCTCTATCCCACTATCTAATCTCCCTCACTCTCCACCTCCTCCTATCTTCCTATCTCTCTATCTATTTCCCTATCTATCGATTTCTCTATCTATTTTCTCTATCTAGTTCTCTATCTTTCCCCCCCTTCCCGCCACCCCCTCTATTACCTATCTTCCTATCCTCTCACTCTACCTCTCACCCTCACCCACCTCTACAACCCCCCCTCCCCTATCTTCACAACCCTACTCCTATCTTTCTCCCTAATCTCCTAAACCCCCTAACACTCACCTCCCTCCACCCTTTAACCCCCCTCCCCCAGCTCTTCTCACTCTACCTGTCCCCCCCTCGCGCTTTCCCGCCGCAACCTCCTGCACGCCCCCGCCCCCCAGCTCCCATTCGACCCCAGCTGACTCCTCCGCCCCCCTCCTACCTCATATGGTGGCCGCTGCGCGAGCGCGCCGCTGGCGCGCCCGTCTGCGCCCGTCCGCTCCTGGCCCGCGCCCAGCGCCACGACCCCTGGTCCCAAGCTCTCCCAAGCCCCGCTGATCCGCTACGACCCCACCACCCTCCACGCCCTCAACCCAGGACGCTCCAACACCTGCTTCCAAGCTCACCCCAAACGCACCCATGGACCCTTCGCCTGCAACTCCTGCAAACGCATCTTCCACCACGCTACTACCACGACCACAAGCCCACGCGCCATCAACCACCTCAAGTGCATCCTAGTCAACGCTCGCTCCATCCACAAACACGCCGTCGAACTCTGGGACCTCCTGGATTCCACAGCACCGGACGTCGCCTTCATCACGGAGACCTGGATGAACGCCTCCTCTGCGCCAGACATCGCCACCGCCATCCCCTAAGGCTACAAGATCTCCAGGAAAGGCCGCACCAACCAAGCAGGAGGAGGTATCGCCATCGTCTTCAAAGACTCCATCAGCGTCACCACCTCCACCGAAGACACCCCTCTCGCCGCTGAACACCTGCATTTTCAGATTCGCACCGACCCGAGGACCACCCTCAGAGGATCCCTCGTCTACCATCCTCCCGGACCATGCGCCCTTTTCAGCGACGCCATCGCCGACTTCATCTCCCCGCACGCCCTCACCTCACCGGACTACATCCTCCTAGGCGACCTCAACTTCCATCTGGAACAAAACAACAACCCCAACACCACCACCCTGCTCGCCAACCTCGCCAACCTCGGCCTCAAACAACTGGTGACCACCGCCACCCACATCGCCGGACACACGCTCGACCCTATCTTCTCCGCCAGCAAACACCTCTTCTTCAGCCACACCTCCGCCCTACACTGGACCGACCAAAGCTGCGTCCACTTCACATTCCGACGCGAGACCCGCCACCTCCGCACTCAACCCATCCCTCATCGACAGTGGAACAAGATCCCTGAAGAGCAACTCTTCTCCGCACTAGCCGCCAACCAACCCAGCCTCACCATCGACCCCAACGACGCAGCCCTCAAACTCACAAACTGGATCTCCAACTGCGCAGACAACCTTGCTCCCCTCAAACGCACGCATCGACAGACCAACACCAAAAAACCTCTCTGGTTCTCTGACACCCTCAAAGAATCAAAGAAAACTTGTCGCACCCTTGAGAAAGCCTGGCGCAAGGATCACACCGCTGACAACATGAACGCCCTCAAGAACGCTACCCGCGAACACCACCACCTGATCCGCACTGCCAAAAGGAACTTCTTCACCGACAGACTGGACAAAAACAGCCACAACAGCAGAGAACTCTTCAGCATCGTCAAGGAGTTCTCCAACCCCAGCGCCAACGCCAACGCCGTCACGCCCTCACAGGATCTGTGCGAATCCCTCGCCACTTTCTTCCATCGCAAGATCAGCAACCTCCACGACAGCTTCAGACACCAGACCCAACCAAACACCACCGAACCCGCACCCCCGGCCATCACCCTCAACAACTGGACCCACATCAACACGTAAGAAACCAAATCCATCATGAACTCTATCCACTCCGGCGCCCCTTCGGACCCTTGCCCGCACTTCATCTTTAACAAAGCCGACGACATCATCGCCCCGCACCTCCAGACCGTCATCAACTCTTCTTTTTCTTCTGCTACCTTCCCCGAATGCTGGAAACACGCCGAAGTCAACGCCCTACTAAAGAAACCTACGGCTGACCCGAGCGACCTGAAAAACTTCCGCCCCATCTCTCTTCTGCCTTTCCCAGCCAAAGTAATAGAGAAGACCGTCAACAAACAGCTGACCACCTTCCTGGAAGACAACAACCTGCTCGACCCCTCACAAACCGGATTCCGAACCAACCACAGCACTG
The DNA here is from genome assembly GCF_031143425.1 of Pleurodeles waltl. Lineage (NCBI taxonomy): Eukaryota > Metazoa > Chordata > Amphibia > Caudata > Salamandridae > Pleurodeles > Pleurodeles waltl. The sequence continues at coordinate 367,749,882 of NC_090439.1, forward strand.
AAACCGCCCTCATCTCAGTCAGAGACGACATCAGAACCCTGATGGACAACGGTGAAACAGTCGCCCTCATTCTCCTCGACCTCTCGGCTGCCTTTGACACCGTCTGTCACCGCACCCTAATCACCCGCCTCCGCTCCACCGGGATCCAAGGCCAGGCCCTGGACTGGATCGCCTCCTTCCTCGCAAACCGTTCACAAAGAGTTTACCTCCCTCCGTTTCGCTCAGAACCCACTGAGATCATCTGCGGCGTACCTCAAGGCTCATCACTCAGCCCGAAACTCTTCAATGTCTACATGAGCCCCCTCGCCAACATCGTATGCAAGCACGACATCATCATCACCTCCTACGCCGACAACACCCAACTTATACTCTCCCTCACCAAGGACCCCGCCAGCGCCAAGACCAACCTACAAGAGGGTATGAAGGACGTCGCAGATTGGATGAGGCTCAGCCGCCTAAAGCTGAACTCTGAAAAAACGGAAGTCCTCATCCTCGGCAACACCCCGTCCGCCTGGGACGACTCCTGGTGGCCCACGGCCCTCGGCACCGCACCGACCCCCACAGACCACGCCCGCAACCTCGGCTTCATCTTGGACCCTCTTCTCACCATGACTAAGCAAGTCAACGCCGTGTCCTCCGCCTGCTTCCTCACCCTCTGTATGCTCCGTAAGATCTTCCGCTGGATCCCCGCCGACACCAGAAAAACCGTGACCCACGCCCTCGTCACGAGCCGCCTGGACTACGGCAACACCCTCTACGCCGGGACCACAGCCAAACTCCAAAATCGCCTGCAACACATTCAAAACGCCTCGGCCCGCCTCATCCTAGACGTACCCCGCAGCAGCCACATCTCCGCACACCGGAGACACCTGCATTCGCTCCCAGTCAGCAAAAGGATCACCTTCCGACTTCTCACCCACGCACACAAAGCCCTCCATGACAAGGGACCGGAATACCTCAACAGACGCCTCAGCTTCTACGTCCCCACCCGCCACCTGCGCTCCTCTGGCCTCGCACTTGCTGCTGTCCCTCGCATCCGCCGCTCCACGGCGGGTGGGAGATCTTTCTCCTTCCTGGCGGCCAAGACCTGGAACTCCCTCCCCACCAGCCTCAGGACCACCCAGGACCACTCCGCTTTCCGGAGACTCCTAAAGACCTGGCTGTTCGAGCAGCGTTAACCCCCCCTTTTTTTCCCCCAGCGCCTTGAGACCCGCACGGGTGAGTAGCGCGCTTTATAAATGTTAATGACTTGACTTTCATGCACAAACTTCTGCATTTTCTAGTGGCGTACCTTATTGAAGTTATCATAATTTATGCCTTATATATCCATGTGGCCTTGCTTAACTATTTGTTGCCTCTTATATGTTTTATTCTTTTTCCATAATTACAGGCTGGGTCTATTTTTGGCCACCTACACAGAGTTATCCTAATTACGGTTATACTCAATGCCTACAGTCTATACTGATTCTGAAGATTACATCTTTCCCTACACTGCAAGGGACGGCTCTATTTTCTGCTGGACTACTCATTCTTGTTTGGTAGGAAAACAGTTGCTTTCTCCCTCCCCGATTCTCTTTTACACATTTTTATGGTTTGGATCTCACAACTATAGTGCATATCCCTTTGGGCCTCTCTGAGATCTAGAACCGCAGCTTATGGCTATTTCGGAAGGACTGTAAGAATTGGTCGGCTCACTGTAGTCCTATAGGTGAAATTCTCCATGGGCATCTGTTGTCCCACTCTTGTATATAGCATGTGCACTATTTCCCTTTTCTCTAATTTTGTGTCTGGTAATCACATTCTTTACTGCACCTATTATTCACGTGGTGGCTCTTCACATCTTCACTCGCTAATATAAACATTTTCCCTTCACCTCTGTCCTTTATCCACCGGTTTTACCAGGGTGACATGTTTTTTTGTGCTCAACTTTTCAATAATGGGAGTATCTCCATCTAGATCATCCTTGCACGCCGAAGGGTTATGCATTCCATGCAATAATCTCTTTGCTGTAACTTTAATTTCAATATGATATATCTTTGTTTATTGTACCTACCGGATGGTAGAGTTATTACTTTTAAGAGTTCCCATTTGTTTTTATTTCCAGCCTTGAAAAAGTCCAAGTGGACGAAACACGTGTTGGCTGTTTCTAAACTCTGATATGCCTTTCCTAACATGTGGACATGATTATCATTGAGCACTTATTGGATTTTCCCAGCACAAAGGATTAAAGCATTTCCTGCAACTTTATTTATCTCGGACTGATTATTTTGGAGTGCCCTGGTTGCTCTTTTTTCTTGCACTATTGACTTTGCATCAGAGTTGTAGTTGACTCTGAGACTCTGACTGCTAGTAGGACGGACTCTGGATAGTACCAATAGTGAATTGGGAATAGCCATTATCACTAAAACAAGGAAGGAGTAGAACAAGGAATGGCCAGCGAAACACTAGAGCCCTGACCTCAAAGGGGATTGTGTAGTTGTGTTTGTATGTCATATTTTTCCTTCATTCGGGTATTGATAGGGAAAAAATACTTCTCTTTTTTCATAAAAGAAAGCGTTTGGCTGGACAATGATTTATTGCTGCTGTACACATTTTGCATTGTGAGACTGTTCACTAATATGTATCCAAACTTCCCCCCCAACGGTTGGGCACAAACCCTGCCTGTCCCGTGGCCAACTGAACAGAGTTCTGACACTCGGTCAGCTTTCAAAACTGGCAGTCAAGGGAGACTCAGCAAACCATATTTCTGAATTGTGCAAGGGGATGGAAATTCAAGAAACACATGGAAAATAACTGAAACATTTGGTTAGATGTTGTGAGTGCCTGGCCACTTTACCATACCAGACTTGATTATAGTAGGATGAACTCTGACCTCTGTTGTAAAACGTTCCCAAATCAGGTAAGTGGGGAGATAAAACCTTCCCAAGTAAACAAACCCTGTGGTACAGCTCTGAATCGGAACAACTTGGTAGCGCAGCAGCTGGTTGCACATTTCATTTTACAAAGTCATATAGCTTTATTAATGAACAAAAATTTAAAATTGCAATTACCACTAAGGAGAGGGATAACCTTTAAAAAAAATAATGGCACGAGGTATGCATTAAGAACAAAAACAGTATTTTCTACAACAGAATAAGGATTGTAAGTACAGCAACTTGTTTGAGTTTAAGTGAGTTAACCACCTCCCCCTCTTTGTTGAGATCGTTGTTATGTGGCTTGGGGGCCCGAGTAACGATGTGTGTACCAATGGATAAAAGCTGCCAGCCCTTTACCACCTAGACACTGCCAGTGCTCCTCTCAATCGTATGAATTATGGATGCATGTGCTGGGTCAGAAAATGTGTGTGGCTTTAATACATAATTTCCTCCATCCTCTTGCTGTTTAGCAGTAAATAGGAAGCTGTTGTGGGACAAATGGACAGTGGAGGCTACTCTGCGATGGCAGCTGCAAAACTTTACAAATAAAATGATAATAAATTATGTTTATTATTGTTTTATTTTTATGGGTGTCAGACCGTGGGGGATGACAGGCAGGAAGAGGGAGTGGTGTGCACTCCCCTCAGTGCACAGGTGTGTTTGGCCGTCTTTCTCAGGATGGCCAAACACACATGCTCACTGAGCTGTCTCCGAACCAAGCTGCGTTGCCAGGTTAGAGACAGAAGGCACAGGCTCTCAGTCTGCCTGGAAGAGCAAAGTCAGGGCACTCAGGCCAATCCTGATGCTGCGCTCATGCTGCCAGCAGCATGAGTGCAATGTTAGGATTGGCTATAGGGCAGGCTTGGAGCCTGTGTCTGTCGGCAGTGGAGACCTGAAGAGTGGCGATGCAGCGGGAATCAAGGTAAGTTTATTTTTTTATTATTTATATTTTTTGCTTTGTTCACCCCACCCCTGCCCCACCACTTTGCCTTGCCACTGGCTGCAACTGCAAACGGAGAGAAATGTTCAAACTTGTGGCACCACTAGTGCTTAAATGGATAATTATGTCACTTCCGCTACCACTAATGTTCTTGTGAATTGGCATGCTTCTGATGCTCAAATTGCAGAAGTGAGGCAATAACAATCGTCTGCACTGTCAAAGCATTCTGGAAAGTGAGGAGAGGTATGCTGTAGAGCATCTGTCAATTGGTTTAGATACTTTTGCTCACTTCTGTGCATGTTCAGAGATGTTAAATAAAATATCTATTAGACGCTTATTATTGAAATAATTCCAGTTGTTTGCTTTCTTGCAGGACTAGAAATGAATTGAGTCGTAAAAAGGGAAGATAAGTAAAATATATTGAAAAAATCGCACACACAGTCTATAATTGCGACCACCTGAGTGTGGTCGCAAACCAAAGCTCACTATATGGTATTTTTAAAAACATAAAACCGTTACAAATATATACTTTTAATTTAACCACAAGGGTATGATAAAATGTACAGTCGCTAGAAATTACAAATATATCTTAATGTAACTTGTACAATGACATTCTGAAGCCATCACAAGCGTTTTTCCTTTTAAAAAATCTTGAGGGACAATGTGCACGGTTCCTTTGTTGCGTTTATTACATAATGGAAATAGTATGAATATGGTCAAATATCAAATTTACAAAAAACATCTCTAAGAGCCAGACAAAAATTGTATTTGTACTTTGGAGGTGCTATGCATAACAGTAAAACGGATCCATACTTTTTCTGGTACGAATGGAGAGTGTGTAAATTAGATGATCTATTGTAGTCTTTTGTAAATAATGGTAACAATGGAATCTAAAATCAGACAAAAAGTTACATTCTGGGACTCTTTTGTGCTGCAGAGCTGAATAGAACTAATGGAATGTCTAATGCTATGCCCGCCGACTGTGACTGACTAAAGGAGACGTGTTGATGATGCTAGACTCTTTGGACACAGAAATTAAGTCTGCATGTTGCTTCACATTACAGGCAGAGGGGGAATATTCAATGTAGCAGAAGCCAAGGGGCTCTTTTTTTCTGTTCTAAAATAGCTGAGATTCAGCAAGGTAGCATTTATGACTGTGGGGCTTATTCATGACTGGGGATTATGTACACGTCCCATGCGCCGATGGCGCGTCACTTTTTGTGATGCACCTATGGCGCACAGTGCTGGTTCATAGGCACGAGGCCACACAAAACACTTTGAGCGGCTTTTCATGGGCTCGTAGATGTGATGTAAGGCAATACAGCACAAGTTGCTGCATTACCTTACATGTGTCAGGAAGGCATTCCATGGATGTTGATGTGGGTTTTCTCACACAACACCCATGGATTTTGACGCATTCTCACATTTACAAGAATCTTTCAACTTGAGAATGCATCAAAACTCTATTCCTTCCCAGAGGAGGTGCAACGAGGACAAATATCTTTATTTCTCCTTGTTTTTTCCTCTTTATATGTGTGCTACATTCTGCAGTATGCAAAAAAAAAGAGGAAAAATTGTTTTTGTGCAGGAGGATGTCCCTTCCTGCACAGAAAAAAACCTTTCTTCGACGCAGGCCTCCTCTCTCCATTGTGCAAGGGTGCCTGCGTCAGCACTAAGCAGCCCATTGTGCGCCAGCACAGGGGGAAGAAGACAGAAATGTGCCATAACTTGTAGATATGGCACATTTCTGCTCTTTCCTTTGGTGCAGAGCTGTGCAGCAAGGTGCCCTGTGCCACGGGGTTTGTAATTAAGCTCCTCAGCTTGAGATCCTAGGGAAGTCAGAGGTTAGGCAGTGCCTGTAATCAATGTGTTATTGTCAGTGTCACTGCTCTTCTGGTAGACTTGACTGTTGGTGAGTAGCGAGTACCGTCCAACCATAAGCAGTCAGACTTACTCCAGAAGCTGTTGTAGGTTTTGAATTTCTGATTCAGCACAACAGATGAAATATTTAGAAGCATATTTATCATTCTTTCATGCAACAAAAGGGCGGCAAGCAAAGTTACTGCATTGCGATGCGTGAAAGAGAGAACGAATAAATGGTCCAAATTTGCAAAGACATGAAGCATTTCTGCTGTTTCTTTGCATTGGTGCACTATGGCCCAGATTTATGCTTTTTGTTGCAAAATGCCGCTAAACTTGGGCTAGCGCCTTAAAAAAAGATGCTAGCTGGGTGGGGGTGGCGGTAGGGAAGGAGGGGATTGTGCATCAAACAATGATGCTAGTCTGGTTAGAGTTAAAAAAATGCCTTTAACCAAACTAGTGCCATTTACTGGCACACAACCACCAAAAACTTGACACCCCGATGGCCAGCTGAGGGGACAAGTGTCCTCTGGGCATGGCCATTGCACCATGTGCCATGCAGGGGGTCCCAAGTTAGGGCCCCTGGTGGCCAAAAAAAAACAACTTAAAAAATACTTACCCTACTTACCTGGGATGGGGTTCCCAATCCACCGATGTTCCTCTTGTGGAGGTTGGGGTGCTCCTGGGGCTTCGGGAGGGCACCTGTGGACCCTTTCCATGTTGTTTAACCATGCAAATGGGTCCACAGGTCCCCTAACACCTGGTCTGTCCCAGGTGTTAAATAATGGTGCAAAGCAACCTTTGCACCATTATTGAGCCCCTCCTCCCACCTGTGCGTCATTTTAGTATGAGAGGATAAATATGGGACTATGGGGATAGCACCATTTTTGATTGGAAGGCCTACCTTGCATTTCATTGACGTAAGGTAGGTGCATGCATTCAAAAAATGGTGCAAACCCCTATATTTTCACATTAGACATGTCAAACGTCAAAATATAAATATTGAGTTAGGTTTGTGCCAAATTTGTGTCAAAAATATTTACTCAAATTCAGCGCAAGCAGAATAAAAATATGCCCCTATGTTCAGCCTAGTACCGACATAGGCAGGATCATTTTTGTGCTGAAAGAGACATCTTCCAGCTGAAAAACACCCCTTAAAGGTATTTTTCTCTTTCTATGTGTGACATAGGAAGATCAAGTAACAAGGAGAAATAAAGATATTTCTCCTCGGTACACCTCACTAAAGGATTTACTAGCTTTAGTAAATCAGAAGTGTGGCAAAATACATAGGTAGATGCATAGGAATGCCCATGCTTCACTGAAGGAACGCCACCCAGCTTGAAATGTAAAGGAACACAGTGCAAGTCGCTATGTTGCAGTCTATTTCTTTACAAAGCCGCGCAAGGCGGCGGAAATCGCTCTTGCGTGGCTTTGTGAATATTACAGAAGCCTTTTGTTGCCCTTGTGAGACACAAAAAACTACGCAAAGGCCTGATAAAGTTTGGCCTCATATATAACAGTTTTTCATTTACCTAGGGTAGACACAGCTGGCTAGAATAAAGAATAAAAAGGTTTTTCAGCAGTAACGGTTAATTTAATCCTCAATCACACTTTCACAAATGAAGCTTACATGTTAAACAATTGAGATAACTTGACCAATGCAATTCTCCTCTAATTAAATAAAAAATGGCTTGAAATTTGAATCAGTTTCATAAAGATCATGTTTACACAGTCATGGATGGACAAAGTGGTACGATTTGTTACAAAATATTGAGTTTGATGTATTATGTTTGACATTGTTTCTAGTTTCCCAGAGTCCCTGGGTTGAAGGAAAGTTTAGAGGAATTGAGTCTAGGTACCTGAGACTCTGAAAGTAATCCATAAAATCAAGTACCCCCAAAATCCACCTTCCAAAGTAAATGTTGGGCACAACCTGCTGTACTCACTGGTTGCTGAATTTAACCAGGCCACATCAGTCACTCCATTGATGAGCAAGTCGGCTCAAGACGTATTTGAGGGGCCTGAAATCAGTTTGCATTATTATTGATATCTATGGGAATTGACATTTCAAATGTAGTCAGAGACTGAAAACCATAAGATAAGTAGGACGGACAAAAAAACTCTACCTATTGTGTAGAACCGTAGGCTAAAATGAACGTGAAAATGTTGTATGCAGTGCAGACAGATGAGACAGTATTGACTTAAGATGGATATGAAAGAGACAACAAGTCTACTTGATTCACGTACAGTGCTCATTTGAGAGACTTGCAAATTATAGAGCCATGTTAACCTCATCATGAGCTTTTCTCTACTGATTTACTTTGCAAAAGTACTTTTTCGTTTTTGACAATTGTTGACACATTATGAACATTTATCTCTGATGGAGATTCATCTCTGGTTTTGCTACATTGTTCAGTTGGAAGTGTAGTGAGGTGAAAGCTTTCTAGGTACCCGGTCCATTTCCTCAGAAGGAGTCGTAAAGAGGATTTGGAACGTGTTCCACATGTCACCAGGGAGCAGAAGTAGGACTTTCAAGGACGTTTTTAGGTAAACATGTGTAAGCAGCTTCAGGCCTCTTCTGCCTTAAATAGAGTTTTTGCAGCCTGTTTATGACCTTCTTCGGGAGTCTGTTTATAACCAATGTTGCAGTAGTGAGGAAAGTGGACTTCTTTCTGTAGTTTTCATTGTGCCATTCTGCAACTTTGCAATTTATCCTGGCATGGTGTGTTCAAGCCCCCCTGCACCCACCCCCCATCCATTCTCCGTGAGTAGATATGATCCTCTGTGAATGGCAGAAATCTGATACTCCTCACCTAAGGCTAAGGTTGGATACAACTCCCTAAGCTTTGTTGTGGCTTCTCAGGGGAATATATATCAGGAACAGGACTGTACATGTCAGGTTTCCATTTTGTAAGGCCCTATTTACCTAAGCCTGTTACCGTGGCTTGTCAAACAGGAAGATTTGCTAACTGCTGTGAAGATGAGCAGGTCGTCATCAGGTGCACAAAGGGCAAGGTCCAGGTGAACTGATTTTGAGGACGTGAGCGGCCTAGGAGACACAAAGGCCCATATTTAACAAATGTTTGTGCCACCTTTGCATCATTTGTTTTACACAAAAGTGGCGCTAACCTGGACCCATGTTTATATTTTGTCACTAGACCTGTAATGCAACAAAACATCAGAGTTAGAGTCATTTTTTGGGAGTTGTAGGAACATGGCCTCTTTCTATCTTGGGTACCCCACTTTTGTCCTGTTTGTCAGTGTGTTTGACTGTGTCTGCTGGGATCCTGCTAATCAATACCCCAGTAGTTATGCTCTTTCCCTTAAATTATGGTTATTGCATACTGGTAATCCAGTATTTCACCACCCACAAATGGCATACTGGTGCCCCTTTATACATCCCTAGGATATGGTACATAGGTACCCAGGGCACTGGGGTATAAGGGGATCCATATGAGCTGTAGCATTTCTTTTGCCAGCCACAGGGAGCCCATGCAAAGGCTTCTACAGGATTGCCATTGCAGCCTGTGTGAAAAGGTGCATTGACCCTTTCACTGCCATTTACACTGCACCACGTCACTTATAATTCACCCCTGTAGAAGGCCTTCCAGCCCTGAGGGAAAGGTACAGAGTACCTGTGTGTGAGGGCACCCTTGCTCTAGCAGAGGTGCCCCCACAACCTACAGGACCATTTTCCTGGACTTCATGAGTGCAGGGACTACATTTTATGTGTGTACTGAACATAGGTCACTACCTATGTCCAGCTACGTAATGATAACCCCGAACATAGGCATGTTTGGTTTCAAACATGTTGGAATCATACCCCAATGCCATGCACTCTGGGAGATCCTTAGAGGACCCCCAGTATTGCCATTCCAGCCTTCTGAGGTTTTCCAGGCAGCCCCAGCTGCTGCCACCTCTTAGACAGAGTTCTGCCCTCCTGTTGCTTGAGCAGCTCAGGTTCAGGAAGGCAGAACAAAGGATTTTCTTTCAGGAGGGGTGTTACACCCTCTCCCTTTGGAAATATTTTTACAGGCTTGGGAGGAGTAGCATTCCAAGCCACTGGAAATGCTTTGAAGGGCACATTTGGTGCCCTCCTTGCATAATCCAGTCTACACCAGTTCAGGGACTCCCAGTCCTTGCTCCGGCGCAAAACTGGACAAAGGAAAGGGGAGTGACCACTCCCCTTCCATCACCACCCCAGAGGTGGTGTTCAGAGCTCCTCCAGAGGATCCCTGGGTTTTGCCATCTTGGATTCAAAGTTGGCCAAGACCTCTGGGAGCATCTGAGTGGCCAATGCCAGCAGGTGACGTCAGATAGGTGCTTACCTGTTTAGCTGACCAATCCCCCTTTCAGAGCTATTTAGGGTATCTTTCTTGGGTGGTTCTTCAATTTGATTTGCAAGACTCCAGCAGGAATTCTATGCATCCTTTAATTCACCTTCTTACTGAAGAAACTGCATCTGGACCCTCCAGGAACTCTACAAACTGTAATAAAGAAGCAAAGATGACTTCTGCAGCATTGTATCTTCAGCTCCTGCCAGCAACTGCAACTGTCTCCCCATCAGAGGAAAGCCTGTCTTCAGCCTGCACTGGAAGAACAAATAAATGTCCCTTGGAGTGAAGGAGTCACTTCCCTGCTTCAGCAGGCACTTCTCTGCAATGATGACTGGTTGTGTGGGACCCCTCTTCTTACAAGCTACAGGGATCCTGCATCATGGGTGGTGGACTGAAGTGGTCCCGATGGTCCTGATGTCAAACTGTCCAACTTTGGTAGATGTAAGAGCTTGACTCTCCACTCAAGACTGTATCCCCATGCACAGCGTGTTTTGCAGTTGCCAAGGCTTGTTGTCACCATTCAACAAAGTTCTTCATGCACCGTGCAGCTCCGCCCCCAGCAGTCCTGCAAGGGATCGCTTCCTGCATGGGTGTCCGTGGCGTGGGAACCTTTGTTGTAGTGCTGCCTGCGCCTCCTTTTGCACCTTCTTTATCTTTTGCTGTGGGACTCCTGTGCATGCTTCCTGGCCTTCTGAGGGCTCTCTGAGTTGCTGGGAGCCCCCTCTGACTACCCCTTCTGGGTAGAGTTCACCTCGTGTCTCCTGGTCCCGGGCAGTGCCATTTTCCGCTATCCGCGAGCTTTGCGTGTGCCAAGGCTTGTTGGCGGAATCCAGCGACACAAACCAGACTGCAATCATCCATCCTGCGTGGGACATCATCTGCACCAATCAGGAACCCGTATCCATCTTCTTGGGTGCAGTACTGACTGTTGTCCTTCACTGGTGATTCTTCTTTTGCAACTTCATCAGGGTTAGCAGGGGCTCCTGTTCTCACTAGGCTCTTCTGTGCTTCTATGACTTTGTCCCCTTCTTCCACAGGTCTTCAGGTCCTTGAATCCATCATTGGTGTTGTGAGAAAGTAGCCTCTTTCTAGCATGGTTACCACCACTTTTGGACTGTTTGTTCGTGTGTGTCAGTGTGTTTTTACTGTCTCACTGGAATCCTGCTAGCCAGGACCCCAGTGCTCATAGTTTGTGGCCTATGTGTGTGTTGTCAATAGTGCTATTGCTAACCAGAACTTCAGTGCTTATGCTCTCTCTGGTTACAAATTAGTCACTATAGTTTAGTGACTTAGTATTCCGATTCCGATACCAATTGGCACACTGGACCCCCTTATAAGTCCCTAGTATATGGTACCTAGGTACCCAGGGCATTGTAGATCGAGGAGAACTTTATGGGTTGCAGCATTTCTTTTGCCACCCATAAGGAGCTCAGACAAACCCTTTCACAGGACTTCCACTGCAGCCTGCGTGAAATAGTGCACACACTATTTCACAGCCATTCTCACTGCACTTAAGTAACTTATAAGTCACCTATATGTCTAACCTTCATTTAATGAAGGCTAGGTGCAAAGTTACTAAGTGTGAAGGTACCCTTGAACTAGCAAAGGTGCCCCCCACTGTCTAGGGCCAATTCCCCAGACTTCGTGAGTGCGGGGACATCATTACACACATGCACTACATATAGGTCAATTCCTATATGTAGGTTCACAATGGTAACTCCGAATATGGACATGTAAGGTGTCTAACATGATGGAAATCTCCCCCCATTCCAAATTTGGTATTTGGGGGGGGGGCAATCCCATGCATCCTGGGGGCACCACCATGGACCCCCAATTCTGCCAAACCAGCTCTCTGATGCTTGCACTGCAGCTACAGCTGCTGCCACCTCACAGACAGAGTTCTGCCCTCCTGGGGTCTGAGCAGCTCAGTCCCAGAAAGGCAGAACAAAACTTTTCCTTCGGGAGGAGGATGTTACACCTTCTCCCTTTGGAAATAGGTGTTACAGGCTTGGGAGGGATAGTCTCCCAGAGCCTCTGGATATGCTTAGAAGGGCACAGATGGTGCCCTCCTTGCATAAGCCAGTCTACACTGGTTCAGGTACCCCCAGTCCCTGGTCTGGTGTGAAACTAGACAATAGAAAGGTGTAGGAAGTTGGCTCTGTATGCACTATTTCAAAGTAAGGAATAGTATGCACAGAGTCCAAGGGTTCCCCTTAGAGGTAAGATAGTGGCAAAAAGAGATAATACTAATGCTCTATTTTGTGGTAGTGTGGTCGAGCAGTAGGCTTATCAAAGGAGTAGTGTTAAGCATTTGTTGTACACACACAGGCAATAAATGAGGAACACACACTCAAAGACAATTCCAGGCCAATAGGTTTTTGTATAGAAAAATATATTTTCTTAGTTTATTTTAAGAACCACAGGTCCAAATTTTACATGTAATACTTCAAATGAAAGGTATTGCAGGTAAGTACTTTAGGAACTTTGAATAATCACAATAGCATATATACTTTTCAAATAAATGACATATAGCTATTTTAAAACTAGGCACTTAGTGCAATTTTCACAGTTCCTAGGGGGAGTAAGAGTTTGTTAGTTCTTGCAGGTAAGTAAACCACCTACGGGGTTCAAGTTTGGGTCCAAGGTAGCCCACCGTTGGGGGTTCAGAGCAACCCCAAAGTTACCACACCAGCAGCTCAGGGCCGGTCAGGTGCAGAGTTCAAAGTGGTGCCCAAAACGCATAGGCTTCAATGGAGAAGGGGGTGCCCAGGTTCCAGTCTGCCAGCAGGTAAGTACCCGCGTCTTCAGAGGGCAGACCAGGGGGGTTTTGTAGGGCACCGGGGGGGACACAAGTTAGCACAGAAAGTACACCCTCAGCAGCACGGGGCGGCTGGGTGCAGTGTGCAAACACACGTCGGGTTTCCAATGTAAATCAATGGGAGACCAAGGGGTCTCTTCAGTGATGCAGGCAGGCAAGGGGGGGGCTCCTCGGGGTAGCCACCACCTTGGCAAGGGAGAGGGCCTCCTGGGGGTCACTCCTGCACTGGAGTTCCGACCTTTCAGGTCCTGGGGGCTGCGGGTGCAGAGTCATTTCCAGGCGTCGGGATCTGGGAGTCAGGCAGTCGCGGTCAGGGGGAGTCTCGGGATTCCCTCTGCAAGCGTCGCTGTGGGGGCACGGGGGGGGGCAACTCTGGCTACTCACAGTCTCGTAGTCGCCGGGGAGTCGTCCCTGAAGTGTTGTTTCTCCACAAGTCGAGCCGGGGACGTCAGGTGCAGAGTAGCAAGTCTCATACTTCTGGCGGGAAACGCAGTTGTCTTGAAGTTGCTTCTTTGGAAACAAAGTTGCAGTCTTGGGTGAACAGAGCCGCTGTCCTCGGGATTTTCTTGGTCCTTCTAGAGCAGGGCAGTCCTCTGAGGATTCAGAGGTCGCTGGTCCCTGGGAAAGTGTTAATGGAGCAGTGTCTTTAGAAGGGGGGAGACAGGCCGGTAGAGCTGGTGCCAAAGCAGTTGGTGTCTCCGTCTTCTCTGCAGGATTTTTCAGCTGAGCAGTCCTCTTCTTCTTAGGTTGCAGGAATCTGAGTTCCTTGGTTCTGGGGAGCCCCTTAATACTGAATTTAGGGGTGTGTTTAGGTCTGGGAGGGCAGTAGCCAATGGCTACTGCCCTTGAGGGTGGCTACACCCTCTTTGTGCCTCCTCCCTCAGGGGAGGGGGGCACATCCCTAATCCTATTGGGGGAATCCTCCATCTGCAAGATGGAGGATTTCGAAAAGTCAGAGTCACCTCAGCTCAGGACACCTTAGGGGCTGTCCTGGCTGGCCAGTGACTCCTCCTTGTTTTTCTCATTATCTCTCCTGGTCTTGCCGCCAAAAGTGGGGGCTGTGTCCAGGGGGTGGGTATCTCCACTAGCTGGAGTGCCCTGGGGCATTGTAACACGAAGCCTGAGCCTTTGAGGCTCACTGCTAGGTGTTACAGTTCCTGCAGGGGGGAGGTGTGAAGCACCTCCACCCAGAGCAGGCTTTTGTTTCTGTCCTCAGAGAGCACAAAGGCCCTCACCACATGGGGTCAGAAACTCGTCTCTCAGCAGCAGGCTGGCACAGACCAGTCAGTCCTGCACTGAACAATTGGGTAAAATACAGAGGGCATCTCTAAGATGCCCTCTGTGTGCATTTGTTAATAAATCCAACACTGGCATCAGTGTGGGTTTATTATTCTGAGAAGTTTGATACCAAACTTCCCAGTATTCAGTGTAGCCATTATGGAGCTGTGGAGTTCGTTTTTGACAGACTCCCAGCCCATATACTCTTATGGCTACCCTGCACTTACAATGTCTAAGGTTTTGCTTAGACACTGTAGGGACATAGTGCTCATGCACCTATGCCCTCACCTGTGGTATAGTGCACCCTGCCTTAGGGCTGTAAAGCCTGTTAGAGGGGTGACTTACCTATGCCATAGGCAGTGTGAGGTTGGCATGGCACCCTGAGGGGAGTGCCATGTCAACTTAGTCATTTTCTCCCCACCAGCACACACAAGCTGGTAAGCAGTTTGTCTGTGCTGAGTGAGGGGTCCCTAGGGTGGCATAAGACATGCTGCAGCCCTTAGAGACCTTCCCTGGCATCAGGGCCCTTGGTACCAGGGGTACCATTTACAAGGGACTTACCTAGGTGCCAGGGTTGTGCCAATTGTGGAAACAATGGTACATTTTAGGTGGAAGAACACTGGTGCTGGGGCATGGTTAGCAGAGTCCCAGCACACTTCTCAGTCAAGTCGGCATCAGTATCAGGCAAAAAGTGGGGGGTAACTGCAACAGGGAGCCATTTCTTTACAAAAGGGGAGTGACCACTCCCCTGTCCATCACCACCCCAGGTGTGGTGCCCAGAGCTCCTCCAGTGTGTCCCTGGCATTAGTTTTCCAAGGTGTTGGGACACTCTGGAGATCTCTGAAGGGCCAGTATCAGCAGGTGACATCAGAGACCCCTCCT
Organism: Pleurodeles waltl; assembly: GCF_031143425.1. Lineage (NCBI taxonomy): Eukaryota > Metazoa > Chordata > Amphibia > Caudata > Salamandridae > Pleurodeles > Pleurodeles waltl. The sequence continues at coordinate 367,764,912 of NC_090439.1, forward strand.
GATAGGTGCATACCTAGTTAGGTAGCTAATCCCCCTCTCAGGGCAATTGAGGGTCTCTCCTGTGGGTTACTCTTCAGGTTCAGCTTGCAAGTTTCCACCAGGAATCCTCTGCAATTCCTGCTTCATCCCCTGACCATCAGATCAACCGCAGACTGCTCCAGGAAATGCTGTAACTGCAACAAAGTATCCAGAAAGGCTGATGTGGTTCTGCAACCTCAGCTCCAACCAGCAACTGTTTCTGTAGTGAATCCTAGTTTGTTTTAATGGGATAACAGAAGTTGGCTTAGTCTTTGGCTTGCAGACTGGTGCCCCCGTCACCTAGTGACTTTTAACCTACTTAGCTTGCTCTGTCTTAGACCATTTATTTAATTAATTCTTCTAAGAAGGCTGCCTTGTTTATAGTTAGTCCCTTTTTGTTTAAAGTTATATTATCAGTGTCACCTCGCTAAGGCGTCAAATCAAGCGACAAAGACAAACAAACTGTAGGTGCTCACATTAGAAATTACATCCCAAGCATGCAGCATTATCTATTGTTTGGGAACAACCTACGTCAGGGGTCCAAGTAGATCTATATAAATACATCACACTTGAGACAGATAATCAGAGGGATTCCAACCAGATACCATTGCTGCTATCGATGCTGCACGTCGCCTTAACGCTGACCTGGACTTCATGTCCCTACAAAGTCTGAGCTAGAGACCTCATTCCAAAGTAACTAGGGTTGGGGGCTACTTTCAGGGACATGGCATTGGAAGATTAGGTTTAACATACCAAGCTCTCCTTTAGGTAGACAGTTAGATCTATCGTGATAGGTTATTAGGACATATTACACACTTCAGGTCTTTTTGTATCATTGCGAGATGGTGGGGGTCTTTATAATAATGACTTTTGATTTTACCATTCTGTTCCTTGCACTGTTCATTATCTTAATCATTGCAGCCCATGCAACTTATCACAGATTGCAGTTGTGTTAAACAAAAACTATTGAAACTTTACTGCATCTTCGTTATTGCCTGTGTTTGATTGAGACATGATGTATCTGTGAGAAAGGGGTAATCTCCGTTCAACCACGACACTCCCTGAGATGTCATACTCTTTAGTCCATGCGTAAAGGCTGCCACAAATCACATTAACTGTTTGGGTTTTGGTGAGGTGCTGCTAGTGAGCTGGAAGGGTTGGGACTACAGTTGCAACTTGTTGTAGGATAGGCATGGTCACCTACAAACATAAGTACTGTCATTCTTAAACCAGCAGTCTTGCCTAGAGCAAGAGTCCAACTACGACATTTCCAAGGTGTGCACGCTCTGGGGACTCCCTGTCTTCACCCTGCACCAGAAGGACCAAAGAAATCTTCTGTGGAGTGACTGAGTCACTTCCCTGCTCCAGCAGGCACCTTCTAAGACGGTGACCATTTCTCTGTAACTCATCTGCTGACAATGAGTGTGCTCCCTGGAACACAGGTAGTGGACTTCCTCGACACAGAGGTGGTCATTACAACATTGGCAGTAAAAGCCGCTTACCGCCGTGCAGAAGACCGCCAACAAACCGCCGCGGCTGCGGATTTCTGCCACAGCTATTATGACCCACATCTCGAAATCCGACAAAACTCAGACACCCACACAAGTCCGCCACACCAAAGTTCAGTGATAAACTGGCGAAAACAAAACCTCCACCGTCACGCCAACAGAAATACGGCCACTCTATCACGACACACGAATCCACGCGGCGGTCTTTCTACCGCAGTATTCCATTGGCGGTACACACCGCCGCGCTCAAAATACACACACTTTTACAAAACACAGCCACATTGGACAATTCGAAATACACACACCCCACTCCCACTCCCCCACATCCAATACAATATAAAACACACACCCACATCACCCACAAACCCCTACGACCACTGTTACAGAGAGAAGGTCAGAGAGAGACACCACCATCCACAAACTAGCAGCCACAGGCACTCAACACCATCACCCACACAACTTCCACGCACAAAACACCACACACCACTACATATCACCATAACTATCACCAAACACACCACCCCACACATCACCTACACCACCCCATGGCACGGCAAAGGCACCACAGGTTCTCGGAGGAGGAGCTCAGGGTCATGGTGGAGGAAATCGTCCGGGTAGAGCCACAGCTATTTGGAGCACAGGTGCAGCACACCTCAATTGCAAGGAAGATGGAGCTATGGAGACAGGGTCAACGCAGTGGGACAACACCCAAGAAATCGTGACGACATCAGGAAGAGGTGGAACGACCTACGGATGAAGGTGCATTCCGTGGTCTCAAGACACCACTTGGCTGCTCAGCGGACTGGCAGCGGATCCCCAGCTCCTCACCCACAACATGGGAGGAGCAGGTCTTGGCGATTCTGCATCCTGAGGGCCTCGCAGGAGTCGGTGGAGGAATGGACTCTGGTAAGTCAAACCTTTACTAATATATCCCCCACCCTTCCTGCATGCCATCACACACTCCTGCCCGTACCCTCACCCTCAGCATTCCACCAACTCACATATACCCCACTATCACAAACCACCCATCCCAACACCAAGCCCTGCATGCAACCCCAACGCATGGACACCCATCACTAAAGCATGTCCACTGCACATACCAATACAACCCCCTAACCCATCATCACACAAGTCCCCACATAGGAATGCAAGCACTGGGGTACACCGGTCACCCACCCATTGCCCACCATGACACACACAGATGCAATAATTAAGCTTTTACACCCCTGCAGGACCACTACCCAACGTCACCAGACAGGAGGATCCAAACATCTCCACCCCACCCACAGAAGAGGCCCACAGTGATGACAGCAGCTGTGTCCAACTGGATCCAGATGACCAGCCCGGACCATCGTGGGCCTCGGGACAGTCGGTTCCCCTCGCACAGGCACAGGCCACCACAGAACTTCCACCCTCTGGTAACACCAGCACAGCACCCACCCAGTGGGCCCATACCTCTGTCCCCAGGACACGTCAATCAGCTGTGTGTCCACCACTACAGGGAACCCAGGATAACCCACCACCCCAACAACAACAGGGACCTGGGGGCAGTGGCAGTGGGCACACGGTCCAGGGGACGGAGGCCCAGGAACACAGGGGAACTGGGAGGGCTGCTGTGCGACAGGGGGCGGACAGGCCAAGGGAACCCACTCTCCACAAGGCCCTCTCCTCCATCATGGGAGCATACCACCACTCCCAGGAAACGATGGCAACGGTCCTGGCAAAGTTTCAGGAGACCCAGCGCATGCAGGAGGAACAGTATATGGGCTTCAGGGAGGAACTCAGAACCATCAGCTCCGCCCTGGGCACCATCATAGGGGTGCTGAAGGAAATACTAAACAACAGGAGGGACACTGTGGAACTCCAAGGGGCCCCTGACACTAGCATGGACGATGAACTGCCCATCACCTCCGCCGGTGCTAGTGGGCAGGAGGCACTGCCACAGGACCACCACCCCACCCCCTGCAGATGGAGAACCACCCCGCAAGCGGTCCCTGAGATCCAGGAACAAGACTGAGCAGGATGCCAAGACCCCCACCAAGAAATGAGACCACCCTGATTGTCAACCCACTGTCTCACTTTGTCACCCTGTCCATACTTAAACTGCCCCAGCTCCACTTCCTATGCCCATATGGGCAATGCACATATGAGACAAATAGACTGGACTCTGCCATGGACATTCCTCCGCCATCACCCCTCACCATTTAACTCCCCCCTCCAATATTTTGCATTTAAATAAACACACCTAAAGCACCAAGATCTGGTGTCTGTCTGTGATTTTGAAATAGTGTATTTGCAATTACATTGACACATTTTTCAGGAATTAGTAATGTCAACATACCTATGTCACACAGCTCTAGTCCATGAGGAATCTAAGCAGATGCCATACGTTGGGACCCACACCTGTGAAAACGTAAGGGAAAGTGACAACTCAGTGACCATACACTGGGTGAAATCGACAGACAGGATAGAGGTAGAAGTGTAAAAGTACTTGTAGTAGGCAGGAATGTATTCTCAACTGTGTTTCACTGGAAAAATTGCTGGATGACTGAGTCCCTGTTGTCAATGTCTTCTTCCTCTGCTTCCTCCTCATCACTGTCCACAGGCTCCACAGCTGCCACAACACCGCCATCTGGACCATCCTCCTGCAGAAAAGGCACCTGTTGTCGGAAAGCCAAATTATGAAGCATACAGAAGGCCACGATGATCTGACACACCTTCTTTGGTGAGTAGAATAGGGATCCACCTGTCATATGGAGGCACAGTAACCTGGCCTTCAGGAGGTCGAAGGTGCGTACGATCACCCTCCTAGTCCACCCATGGGCCTCATTGTAGCGTTTCTCTGCCCTTGTCCTGGGATTCCTCACTGGGGCTAGTAGCCATGACAGGTTGGGGTAACCAGAGTCCCCTAATAGCCACACACGGTGCCTCTGGAGTTGACCCATCACATAAGGGATGCTGCTATTCCGCATGATGTAGGCGTCATGCACTAAGCCAGGGAACATGGCATTCACATGGGAGATGTACTGGCCTGCCAAACATACCATCTGTACATTCATGGAATGATAACTCTTCCAGTTCCTGTACACCTGTTCACTCCTGTGGGGGGGCCAAAGCCACATGGGTCCCATCAATGGCACCTATGATGTTGGGGATATGTCCAAGGGCATAAAAGTCACCTTTCTCTGTAGGCGAATCCTCCACCAGAGGGAAAACGATGTAGCTCCACATGTGTTTCAGCAGGGCAGACAACACTCTGGACAACACATTGGAAAACATCGGCTGGGACATCCCTGATGCTATGGCCACTGTTGTTTGAAAAGACCCACTTGCAAGGAAATGGAGCACTGATAGCATCTGCACTTGAGGGGGGATTCCTGTGGGATGGCGGATTGCTGACATCAGGTCTGCCTCCAACTGGCTACACAGTTCCTGGATTGTGGCACGGTCAAACATGTAGGTGATGATCAAATGTCTTTTCTCCATTGCCGACAGGTCCACCAGCGGTCAGTACACCGGAGGATTCCGCCATCTCCATGTCCCAGCGGATGGTGCCTATGAAGGACAACAGCGAGCACAGAGTCAAACAACTCAGAGGTATGTACCCACAGTCTGCACAGAACACCAATCATACACAAAATGTGGCCTGTATGTGTGTTGAGACTAGGCCTAGGTATGTGTGACGCAGTTGGTAAGTAGGCCATGTGGGCCCCTGAAATGGCGGCTGTCTGACCTCTAAAGCGGGACAATGGGATGTGAGGTAACATCGCTGGCGTTGTACACCGTCGCGGTAGGTGGGCGAAGACCGTGGCGCAGTGCTGCATTGGTTAACATTGGACCCTATGGGTCCCAGGAGCCAATTACGATGTACGCCGGCGGTGATGGTACACACCGCCGCGGACGTGACCACCGCGGACGTGATCGCCATTTTCTAACTGTTGAATCACTCGATACCTGATCTTCGACAGGAGAGGACCTACACTGCAAGTACTGCTGTGACCTCGGTCTGGAAGAGACAATGGCTTGTGCGTCTGGGGAAAGGGACCCTGCCTTCAATGCAGAGGAGTTGGAGAAGCTCGTCGACGGGGTCTTCCCCCAGTACACGCTACTCTACGGTCCCCCCGACCAACAGGTAAGTACACAGGGCGCATGTTTTATGGGCTATGCCTGTGTGTAGAGGGCTGGTTGTAAGAAGGAAGGGGGCAGAGTTCTGAGTGCATGAAAGACAGTGAATGCATGTGCCACATGGCAAGGGTAGGGATGTGGGCCACTCACTTTGACGGTGCAGTTGGTAATGACTTCTCTTCTTCCCCTGTACATTTCATGTAGGTCAGCACCCACCATAAGAAGGATATTTGGTGTGCCATCGCCAAGGACGTCCGGACCCTGGGGGTCCACCACAGACGGAGCACCCACTGCCGGAAGAGATGGGAGGACATTCGCCGCTGCAGCAAGAAGACGGCGGAGGCTCAGCTGGGGATGGACTCCCAACGTGGGAGGGGTGTCCGTCGCCCCATGACCCCCCTGATGTTCCGGGTCCTGGCGGTGACCTACCCTGAGTTGGATGGGTGCTTGAGGGCAACACAGCAGACACAAGAGGTTGAGTACACTGTCATTCAGCTGACTTTGAGCGCAGTGAAGGTGTCTGGGTGGGGGAGGAGGGCTGTGGGTTCCCCTAGGCCAGGGCGAGTTCCGTACGCTAGGCCCATTCATAAGGCATGGCCCTTTGTCCCCCCACCCCACTTCTGTAGAGTGGCAAGTACAGCTATTCATGCCCCAGGGTCATCCATGTGTGCAGATGTCGTCCATAGCCTTGTAGGCCACTTCCCAGGAATTGCACGGTAGAGCCCAACAGCGTGACGTAGTGCAGGGGGCTGCTGTGTCTGTATTGTCCTCCAACGGTAGCGGTAAGCTATGCACTCAACCTGTCTTTCTTCTGTTCCCCCCCACTTTGCGTTCTCCCTGTTCTTGTGTGCATTAGCATCATCAGGTGGAGGTAGAGAGGCACAGGAGCATGAGGGAGCTGCATCCCACATGGGCATGGAGGCCCCCACTAGGGACTCAGAATACACCAGTGGTACGGAGGACGAGGGGAGCACCACGGCGGTCACAGGATATGCAACCAGCGACACAGACTCGTCCTCCAATGGGATCTCTCTTGTGGTGGCGGCAACATCTGTGCCCCCCACTTCAACAGGTACAGCGCCACCCCCCCTACCAGCACCACCCTCCCAGCAGCCCCTCAGCGTGTGCCCCTTGCCCGCTCACCCAGGAGGGTGGGCATCACCTTCGCCCCAGGCACCTCAGCCCCTGCCCCTGTCACCTCTGCTGCCCTCAGTGAGGAGGCCATTGACCTCCTCAGGTCCCTCACTGTTGGGCGGTCGACCATTTTGAATGCCATAGAAAGGGAGTTGCAACACACAAATGCATTCCTGGAGGGCATTCATTCCGGTCAGGCTGCCCTTCATCGAACCCTTCAAACTCTGGCCTCAGCACTGATGGCAGCCATTGTCCGTGTGTCTAGCCTCCCCCCTCCAACTTCCTCCACCAAGACCCAATCACCTGCACCTCTGCCTATCCCAAGCACACCATCACACCAGCCTGCACACACCTCAACACACAAGGGAAGCTCAGGCAAACAGAAGCACCACACATCCCACAGGCACTCACGCAAGCATCACACACATACAGACACACCAACATCCACTGCCTCCACCGTGTCCCCCTCCTTGTCGTCTCCCTCCTCCCTCCCAGACTCGTCTACACACACACCTGCATGCACTACCACTACAGCCACTACGTCCCGCACCAGCACACCCACCACCACACCCTGCTCACGTGCACTCACCACCCCCACTACCATTTGCACATCCCCTGTGTCCTCTCCCAGTGTGTCTGTGACGCCCCCTCCGAAGATATGCAAACGCAGGCACACACCCACCCAACAGCCATCCACCTCACGTCAGCCTCCTGCGCATGCTCCTGCACCCAAATCCACAAAATGTACACCTCCTACAAACACAACCTCTTCCTCCACTCCCAAACCCCCTCCAGCTACCCATCCCAGGGTGTCCAAAAAATGTTTCCTGGCCCCCCTTAACCTATTTCCCACCACCCCCCCCTCCAACTCATAGGTCCCGTACTAGCACCTCAGCCAAAAAATCTCCGGGACCAGTGGTACCTGTTGTTACAGGTATGTGGAGTGCACCGGCCACCAGGCTAGCCAGTCTGTCACGGCGCCACAGCACAGCCAGTCCCCCTCCTCTGAAGCACCAGAAGTTGGACAGTGCCCGGTGGGAGAGGGGGAAGACTCCAGTCAGCAAAGCCGCTCACAGGGGTCCCGGGGGGAGTGTGGACTCATCTGTGAATCCTCCCAATGTGGGGAAGGGGCAGAAGAAACCTGCAAAGTCTGGGAGGAGCAGCACGGCGGAGAAGACCGCCATCATCCCCGCTGGCCAGGAGGCCACCGCCAGCCCCATCGTCACTCCCCAGGAAGAGGCCACTGCCAGCCCCATCGTCACTGCTCAGGAAGAGGCCACCGCCAGCCCCATCGTCACTGCCCAGGAAGAGGCCACCGTCAGCCCCATCGTCACTGCCCAGGAGGGCCCCGCAAGCCACATCCCAGCTGACCCATGAAGGACCGCCAGCCACAGCCCAGCTGGGCAATGACGGACTGCCATGTCAAGGACCGCTGAACAGGGCAAAGACTGCCATGGCCAGCACCGCTGAACGTGGCAAGCACGGCTGAACAGGTCAGAAACTGGCAAATCAAGCACCGCTGAACAGGGCAAGGACCACTGAACAGTGCAAAGACCGCCATGGCCAGCACCGCTGAACAGGGCAAGCACCGCTGAACAGGTCAGAAACTGGCAACTCAAGCACCGCTGAACAGGCCAAGGACCGCTGAACAGGGCAAAGACCGCCATGGAAAACACTGCTAGCCCATTTGCGGCTGGGGCAGTGACGCAACGGGGACCATCACGGGGTGAGTGCTGCACTCTGGGCACCAGTCCCCCCTAGAACCAGTGGAGACATGCATCCACTCCCTCTGTCCTTGGCAGGATGAAGCACTCTGGGCACCAGTCCCCCTCCAGAACCAGTGGAGACTGTTATCCACTTGAGAGACTGTGGCTTTGCACTCCCCAGGATTGTACAGTGGGCAAACCAACCACTGTAGAGACTTGAGAGACTGTGGCTTTGCACTCCCCAGGATGGTACAGTGGGCAAACCAACCACTGTAGAGACTTGAGAGACTGTGGCTTTGCACTCCCCAGGATGGTACAGTGGGCAATCCAACCACTGTAGAGACTTGAGAGACTGTGGCTTTGCACTCCCCAGGATACATCAATGGGCATGGAGCCCCCTCGTGGATCTGGCGTCATGCACTCATCCGGCTGAGGTGCCCCCCCTTCCCTTCCCTCTGAGGTACCTGTTGTGTTTCTATCTGATGCCCCAGCAGTGTTCTCTCTGTCATGTTCGGGTATCTTGTGTGGGCCTCGTCCATGCATTTTAGGCCCAGTGGTCCACTGCATGAATGATGCAAAACCTGCACTTAAAATCGTGGTGTATATTTTGTTTATAGTGTATATATATATATGTATATTTTTGCTTACTGATTTTTGATATATTACAATAGTTACACTAATTTCCTTTTGTCTTTGCATTCTTCTGGGGGGGGGTTGAGGGTGTTACTGTAATGTATAGATAAGCATTGGTGTGTGTGTTGTAGTGGGTGAGAGTCGGGGTGGGGGTTGGGGGGGTTGAGTGTGTGTGTGTCCCTGTTTTTTGCGTCCCCCTCCCCTATGTCGTAGGTGCAGTACTCACCGTGCTCTTCACCGCCGGCGTTGGTGATCCTCGTAGAAGAGCAGGAAGACTAGCGTTGGAAGAATATGAAGTTCCGGCTCCATGCTGTCATCCTTCCTCGTGGAGTGTGTAGAGGTGAGCGTTTCCGCCGTGTTTTTATCCGCGTTGTTTCTGCCCCGGAAAAGGTGGCGGATTGGCCTGTCATAATAGTGTGGGCGGTACATTGTCTCCCGCCTGTCTGTTGGCAATGACCGCCAAGCTGTTGGTCTGTACCGCTGTGGCGGTCTGTGTGTTAAAGTGGTTGTCTTTGTTGGCGGTTTCCGCCACAGTCGTAATTGCGAAATTTTTACCGCGGCCTGTTGGCGGTCTTACCGCCACTTTAACACCGTCCGCCAGGGTTGTAATGTCCTAAGGTCCAGTTGTCCAAATTTGGAGGAGGTAAGAGCTTGCCTTCCCCGTTTGCGACAGTACCCCTGTGCACCGCATCATCTCTTCCTCCTGAGGCCTCTGAACACTATTTGCAAGAATCCTTCATGCACAGCCTGGTCCAGGTCCCCAGCACTCTATCCTGCGATGCTCAACTCGCTGAGTTGTTCTCCGGCGGCGTGGAACATTCTTTTGTAGTGCTGCAGCAACCACAATTTGCACCTTCTTTGTTCCCATGTCCTGGGACCTCCATGGGTGCTGCCTGGTTATCTGTGGGTTCCCTCCAGTGTTGGGAGCTCCCTCTGCCTCCTCAGTCCAAGTTGAGGCCCCCAGGTCCATCCTGGGTCCAGGCAGCGCCATTTTGATGCAAACCGCGACATTGCTTCAACCACGACTTGTTGGGTGAATCCAGTGCTGCAACTCACCTGCATCCAACATCTTGACGTGGGAACTCATTTGCATCATGCAGGAACCCACAGCCATATTCTTTGGTGCTCTTCTGGAGACTTCTTCCAACCGGAGACTCCTCTTTTCACCATCTTCTAGATCGGCAGGGGCTCCTGTCCTTCCTAGAATCTTCTGCAACTTCTGGAACTGGTCTCCTCTCTTTACAGGTCTTCAGGTCCAGGGATCCACCATTTGTTGTTTGCAGTCTTTCTTGGTTCTTGCAATAACTCTAATCACAACTTGTAGTGTGTCCTGAGGGAACTTGCAGTACTTTACTCATACTTTCCTGGGCCCTGGTTTGGGGTATTTTACTCACTTTTGTGGTTTTCTTACACTCCCAGCACCCCTCTAGATATTACACTTGCCTAGGGGGTAATTCATGATTCGCATTCCACTTTCTTAGTATATGGTTTGTGTTGTCCCTGGGCCTATTTCTTCCTATTGCATTCTAAGGTATTTTCTATTGTTTGCACTATCCCGTGACTACTTACTTACCTGAGGTTGGCATCTAGTGTATATATTGTGTATAGTACTTACCTCCAGAAGGAGTATTGCCTCTAAGATATTTTTGACCTTCTGTTACTAAAATAAAGTACCTTTCCTTTTGGTAACACTGAATATTGTTTTTTATTGTGTATAAGTACTGTGTAACTATAGTGGTATTGTAGGAGCTTTGCATGTCTCCTAGTTCAGCCTAAGCTGCTCTGCTACAGCTACCTCTATCAGCTTAAGTTGCTAGAACACTGCTACATTTCACTGATAAGCGATAACTGGACCTGGTATAAGGTGTAAGTACCTAAGGTACCCACTACAAACCAGGCCAGCCTCCTACAGGTTTCTTGCAGTCCCTTCTGGTTCTTGCATTATCTTCTTTGTCGTGTTCTTGGGTGTTCTAGGAAAGTTAATGTGAATTACTCCGGCTTTCCTGAGCTCTGGAGTGGGTTCAATTACTAACCTTTTGTGTTTTCTAATACTCCCTGCGCCCCTCTACATACTACACTTGCCTAGGTGGGAAACCGACATTCGCATTCCACTTTTTTATTTTTTGGTTTGTGTTCCACCTAGGCCCATTTCTAACTATGGTGATTTTTACTATTTGCACTGTTTTCTAACTATTTTTACAGCTATTTCTGCATACCAGTGTATGTAATTTATGTATTGCTTACCTCCTAAGGGAGTTTACTCTCTATGGTATTTTTGGCATTTGTGTCACCAAAATAAAGTACCGTTACTTTTGTAACACTCCGTATTTTCTTTCATGTGTGTGAGTACTGTGTGACTACAGTGGTATTACATGATCTTTGCATGTCTCCTTGATAAGCCTTGGCTCCTCAGCTACAGCTACCCCTAGAGAGCCTGGCTTCTAGACAGTACATACATTTCACTAGTAAGGGATAACCTGGTATAAGGTGTAAGTACCTCAGCCTCCTACTGGAGTGCCACCCCACCTTGCGTCGTTTTGCGACAATGATATGCAAGGTAGCCGTTCCCTTCCAAAAAATTATGCTAACCCTTCAGCACCATATTTATAGCCCTACGCTAAAGCAATGCACATTAATGAACCAGTCCCAAAAAATGATGCAAAGTCCTATTAGCGGTAAATGTTAACACCTGGTCAGACCAGGCATTAAAATGAGGCCCCTCACACTACTACTTAGGGAAAACACACAGAAGGAGCATTGTCAAGCTCCTGGATAACATGGAACTGGGAATGCTCCAGCTTGGCACACACCATAGACGACAGTAATGACAACAGATTAGTACAGAGTGGATATAATACTCTCAAGATAATGGATTCCATAGTAGGACTCTGTAGGAGTATTGAGAACATAACTGACCTTTCATGCACCATGCATAGAGACTGTAGGAGGCTGGCCTGGATTATAGTGGGTACCTGATGGTAATTACACCTTGTGCCAGGTCAAGTTATCCCTTATTAGTAGATTAGTAGTGTTCCAGCAGCTTATGCTGATAGAGGTAACTATAGCAGAGCAGCCTAGGCTGAACTAGGAGACATGCAAAGCTCCTACTATACCACTTATATCATCTAGGTACTCTATCATAAGAAAGACAAAACTCAGAGTTACTAAAAATAAAGGTACTTTATTTTAGTGACAATGTGACATTGTGCCAAAAAATATCTCAGAGGATATACTCCCGTAGGAGATAAATGAAATACACAAAATAGACACACAAACCAAAATCAGGTAAGTAAAACAGTCAGAAAGTAGTGCAAACACTATAGAATACATTAGGATGCAATAGGCCTAGGGGCAACACAAACTATGTACTAAAAAAGTGGAATGCAAACCACAAGTGGACCCCTAGACTAGTGTAGTGTGTAGAGGGTCGCTGGGAGTGTAAGAAAACACTAAGGGTGCCCAGGATACCCCCAAGACCCTGGAAAGTAGGAGTAAAGTACTGCTATTTCCCCCAGAAACACACTAAACTCGTGATAGAGGATTCTGCAAAGATCACAACAGACTGCAAAGCACTGAAGATGGATTCCTGGACCTGAGGGCCTGCAAAGGAAGGGGACCAAGTACAAGAGCTGTGAAAGTGTCCGGGGGGGGAGGGAGCCCACTAAACCCCAGATGAAGGCTGCCTCCAGATGGAAGAAGCGGAAGATTCTGCAACAACTAAAGGAACTTCTCCTTTGTGCAGATGATGTCCCACGGACTGCTGGAGGATGCAGATTTTTTTGGGGAAAAAGACTGAAAACAAGCCTTGCTCGCTGCAAGAATCGCAGTAGAGAAAAAAGGTGCTGCCCGGGTCCAAAAAGAACCAGGATGTTGCCACTTGTAGGAGGAGACAGAGTGGGCCCTCAGCAATGTAGAGAGCCGATGCACAAGAAGGTAGCACCCACAGAAGTCCTTGAACATGGGTTTAAGAAGACTGAGCAAGGTGGTCATCTCAACACTACAAAAGAGCCGGAGGTCAACTCAGGGAGTTGAGCAATGCAGGATGGAGTTCTGGGGACCTGGGCTTGGCTGTGTATGAAGGATTCCTTGGAAAAGTGCATAGAAGCCCTAGCAGGTGCAGTTCACGCGGTGCACAGGATTACTGTCTAGAGAGGGGAAGCAAGGACTTACCTCCTCCAAATTTGGACAGTTGGACCACTGGACAGTCTGGGTCACTTGGGTCCACCACCTGTGTTCCAGGGGCCACACTCGTCAGGATGAGAGGGGTCCCAGAGTACAGGTGACGCTGAAGTTTGGTGCCTGCTGGAGAAGGGTGAAGATTCCGTCAACCCGCGGGAGATTTCTTCTTGGCTTCCAGTGCAGGATGAAGGCAGGCAGCACCCAAAGCATGCACAACCAGGAAACAGTTGAGAAAGCCAGCAGGATTAGGCGCTACAATGTTGCTGGTAGTCTTCTTACTACTTTGTTGCAGTTTTGCAGGCATCCTGGAGCAGTCAGCAGTCGATCCTTGGCAGAAGTCAAAGAGAGAGGTGCAGAGGTACTTACATACATGTAAAAATGGGGGTAACATACCAGGCAAGATGGTACTTTCCTACAGGGACCCATTCAAAACCATGGTCTTCCCCTCCTAACGCCTGTTCTGTGCAGGTGTCGAAAGTGCGTGTGATAAAACATGCCTAGGAACCTTGGAGTTTCCTCTGCACCAATTTTGCTGCTTCTCCAGTTGTGTGAATCTCACCCTTGTACAAATGTTGGTGGTCAAATGTATAATCTGCCACTAAGAGCCACTAAGGCTTTAGTTACAACATTGGCAGTAAATGCCGCCTACTGCCACAGCGACAGCCGCCAAAGGATCGTTGCTGCAGCTAACATCTGTCCACCAAGTCATGACCACAGGCGGATTTCCACCACAAGAAGGGAGGAAATCCGGCTGTGGCCATACTGGCAGATAGTGTAAAGGTGGTGCTGCTACCACCAGCAGCCCCACTCCAGTAGAACGCCGGCAGCTGTATTATGTCAAATAATACAGCCTGGCTGTGTTCTGCTGGTGGTCGCTGCTGGCGGTAGCAGTGCCCCATCCCGTTCCCTGCTGGAAGACCCCCTGGATGCAGGTAAGTTGGGCTTCAGACAGGCGAGGAGGGTGGGGTGTGTTGTGTGTGTGTGGGGTTGTGTGCATGAATGTGTGAGTGTGTCCATGAATGTGACTGTGTGTGTAGTGTTGTTTGCATGTATGCATGTGTAAGAATGTGTGTATGAATGGCAGTGTGAATGCGTGTCTGCGTGTCAGTGTGAATGTGTGTATGGATGTGTGCGAGAATGCATGGATGCATGCATGAATGAATGTGTGTATGCTTGTGTGAGTGAGTGTGTGTGTATGCGTGGTGCGTGTCTGCGAGTGTGAGTGAATGGGGTGGGGAATTGGAAGGGGGGAGCACTGATGGAGGAGGGTGTGGGGGGCGTCTGGGGAGTGTTGGGGGCATGGATGAGCCTCCCACCAGTGACAGGGAAGGCACTCCCTGTCACTGGTAGGGCCTACCACCATGGTTTCCGTGGTGTTGTGAACGTCACGAACACCATGACGGTAGGCAGGGTCAAAATGCAGCCGGCGGTAGAATAGTGGCCGCCGAGCTTGAGGTTGTTATCTCCGGCCCGGCGGCTGCTATGGCCATGGTGGTAGGAATGATAAATTGGTGGGTTTCCTGCAGCCAACCCGCCAATACCATAATGTAGCAGTATGTACCCCTAGCCTGTAGCCTGTTGGCGGTTCTACTGCCATATTATCACCTACTGCTAGGGTCATAATGACCCCCCTAAGTGTTGTACTGCATGCGTAGTGCCACATGGTAACATGGAGGCATGAATTTGATCTTGTTGGGCTACCATGGTTTCAATACTAATGGCACCATTGTGGTGCAAGGAGGTGGGAGGTTCTACTAAAATTAGGACACAGCCTCAAATATAGACAACACAACACATATTTGGTATAGTTGAACTGTCAGTCCAGATTGTATTTGACAATCACCAGGTCCCTGAGCCACAACCCATGATAGTAATGTTCATCACCATGCACCAATACAACCATTCCACAAAACAGGAATGCACACAATACCTAAAGCAAGTCTGAGTCATCACTCCACCTAAAACTACCATCTGCCATTGTACATACGAAACCACAAATATGCATGATCAACACATGTTCTCTCATTCCTTTGCAGTCGACCAAGTTTACAGCATCCAGCCTTGGGTGATGACTCCTTTTGCCAAGCCAACAATGATGAAAGAGTGGGCATACAATGAAGGGCACATAAGGACGCAAAATGTGGTGGGGATGACATTTTGGCTCCTGAAGTCAAAGTTTGGGTGCCTAGCCCTGACAGGAGGAAGCCGGTTGTATGCACCACCCCTGGTATGCAAGATGATCCTTGTATGTGCAATCTTGCATAACCTATGGATTCAGACTAATGTCCCCTGGGATGAACTGGTAGATGTCCCCAGTGAGGAGGAGGATGACAATGGTGCAGTACAGGTGGTGGGGGAACAACAAAACACTGCAGCTGGAGTTCGCAGGAGACAACACATTTTATAGAACTTCTATACCAAGACACTGTCAAACTAATATCACCTTATAAATATCACCAATAAATCATGTTGCACCAGAATGCCCATAGTGTACTCATTCTCTACTACAGATACCATTGGAATGTTCCTCATACCGCAGAGAGCAAGAAACAAACACAACAGTTACAAAGATGGAACATAGGTTGAGATGTAAGAGGATCTAGCGCCTCCATGCCACACATCAGCATCACATAATTCACACTCATGTGGCTCTCAAAGGTCTAGATCCACGCACCAGAAAAACTCAGTGGCTTTAAGTAGGCATAGTGCAAATTCCTACTCCTTTTCTCACATCATGCCCACACCAGGCAATATGTATGTAAGGGGGGCGTACATACAGTAGGGCCTGTTTCCAAATTTTGTAAATGTGAATATGGCACTTAACTGTAACACATCTCAGGTGGATAGCTGCAATGTCACCACTGAGCATGTGTGTGTCAAGACGGAACAGCATTGGTATAAATGGACCTTCATGGACTGTTCAGGGGTAGGAACAACAAAGGTTTGAGCCTAACCCTGCACCGTACATCAATGGTGTTATTGGCCCTAATCCTGCCACATGGGGTGCTGTACCTCATACATAGCACACACATGTTGGCTGTGGAGTGCGCTAAGCGTTGCTGGAAAATTGAAGCAGCAATGGGTCCTGATGCACTCTCCACACTCTCCACACAGATGCTGCATAGCCAGGAATTAACAAAACAATAGGAGAATGCACGATTGCATGAATGTGTGGGTGGAATATAGGCAGCGTCTGTAGCACTTCCTTTGTATTCTAACACACATGTCTGACAAATCTGCTGTCTTGACCCATGCCTGCAGCTAATCCGGATATACAAATGAAAACTGATGTACTGGTGTGTGGCCTAGGTAGGAAACATTGGGTACATTGGTTATGTGTCAGCAAGGTAACCCAGTATAGTCTGTATGATACCGTAACATACCACAAATAGAAACACTCCTCCCATTGACACTCACATGCCAGACCAAGAGAAAGTCACCTACTGGGACTAAATCCCTACAAATATCTAGGTCCCCAATATGCCAATCCGGTTTGGGATGTACATGTAAGTCTAGAAATGTCCAAACATGTGGCAGACCCTTCCTAAATTGTTTGGGTGAAGAAGGAGACAAATATGTTCTACATGGCAAATCAAACACTCCAGATCTGAGATGATTTCATACACTAACAAGATACACTCATGGTGACAGTAACATAGGTTGTGGAATGCAGATCTGAGTGCATCCTCATGTACACCAAAGTATATGGATGCACAGCTGAGAGAGTCCCACAGACACTTGGAGATACAAAATGGGAAGGTCACTTGGAGACTACACAAGTGCTTTAGCACGTGTACTGTCATATGTGTGTTGAAGCCATGTAATTTCGCAAAGCCTGGAAATGGAAGCAAAACTATCACGTAGCCGGTAGCAGAAGATGTGTACATCTTCAAATTACACGTCACAAGTAGCATCCTGCCCATGTATGACCAGACAATGTTGCAGTAGAAGATGTGTACAAAGTGTAAGCGGCCTCAATAATGCCAGCAATGTAGGACCAAATCTATTCCAAACTTTTAATGTTGGAGAATGCACACATATAGACCAATACTGATTGTGCAACACAACACTGTTACCATGTGATCACCCAACATATTTTCACAGAGGATGTCTAGGTCAGTACATAACCCATTCTTGTTTGCTACAACAACAAAGTTGGAGTTGCCCATTGAAAACTATTCTGACAGACGGCAGTGACATATGACATCATATGACATCATCTGTCCCTTGGATCGTAAAACCTAAACAAGTTACACTAGAGATACATGCCATAACCAGCTGCATATGGAAAATACTAACAATGTATAACCATTTCTGTCAGACCATGCCGAATTATGAGACATGTTGTACACGTACAAGCATCCAGTCACCTGTACATGATAGGGAAAGCCTGACGTCAAGTACCTCAGAGCAAATAGAAAATCCCAGGCCATGTGATCACACTTGTGCAGGTGTCTGTCTGCAGGGGACTGTACATAGCTCTGCTGAAGAGCTATCATGATGACGGTAGATTTCAGCCCAACACCTCCTAACTCCCATGAAGAGACTATATTGACTTTTGACAGAGTCAGGGGCCTGATGCATGTGCACAGTGGACTGAGCTGAGTGGAGCACTGTCAATCTATGTCACAACATGCAACCCTGGGTCTGTGTGGGCACAAAAAGTCCCACAGTAGCAATGATGACTAGGGTGCCTTCATTGCCTGACTGCAACCCTGCTACACAGTTATATGCTATTGTATATGACAGTCATAACAAACATGTTGTGGTTGATGATATATATGTAGTCTGCCCCTTCACACATATGTCTGATTTCTCCGCACACATGTACCACTTCAATGGAACAGGCCTGGTATTGTGCATTGGAGTCTGCACAAAAGTCAACTTACCACTAATGAAAATGCATTTGTATCACATGGTCATTAATAGATTTAATGACCTCAGATGTGTTCCCACATATGGATATATAGGTGGCACTGTTATGACTGCACAGCCATTTCACAATGTCCAACATATGTCTTGCAGAAAGGCAGATTTGTGAGGTTTCACATCCCATGAACACACTCCTGTGGCATTCTTTACACATATTTCCACAGACACATAACATACCTACCTTCCTTGATACATGTAAGTATACTTTCTCCAGCATCATAGATGCATGGAGAACCATATGTAACACATGTAGCATAACACCATGAACCCTGAACCATACAACACACCACAGTGTAGATAAACATGCACTCACATTGCCATGGGTTACATGAAATCAACCCAGCCATAGTCCACTGCATCCTCTGAGTACGATTTGTCAAGGGTATCACATGCATGCCCATGTACTGCACATAGCCCATCTAATCTATTGTGTTGTTGTCAAACATACATTTGGAAATCAGACAAGAAAATGTGGTATACCCACAAATATGTGTTACATCAGATATGTATACCCTTACTACACATGTGGTTACATGTATGTGTACAAAGTCTATCAACACATGCATATGTGCAAACTGTATCAGTCATTGCATGCATCACACACACATTTAAACATATGGTACCAAACTGCGATGTTACAGCTACAATTAGAACACACATGCACACATAGGTAGCCATACCATACTGACTACATACACGCTTCTGTGACATGGTACGTGAAACTGGGTGCACTGTCAGCCTTTCCAACAAAATCTATGCATTCCCGTTATGTATAACAAATGTTGATGCAAGCGTTAATATTCCATACAACACTATTTAAAAAAATTACAACTGGTCTCTGTGCATCAATCGCAAGTCCACCGGCCTTGTCAGCTTACATGGGAAGGAATACCACACATGACCTTCTTCATCAAATTTGTTGACGCAAATGCCAATACTTCATACTTAGCTGGTCCAAAAAATTACGCATGGCCCCTGCAGATCAGTTGCAAGTCAACAGGCCTGGTCATCCTCAATGGGAAAAAATTGATACATGACTGTCATGCACCCAACAAAACGATGCATATCAGAAAAAGTGACATACACGCCCAGGAAGTGATGAAACAGGACTTCCTTGATGCATACATGGTACAGTGCTTTCAATTTCACTTTCACTTTTACTTTACAGTCTTTTTGTCTGTGAAAGTGAGAGGGTGTGAGGAGCTGGTGCTGATTGAGGAATTGTGGTCTTGGAAAGTTTTGTGCTGTCTCCTGTTGCTGTTCTGTGCTTTTTGTCTTTTTCCAAGGACTTGTATAGAGTTTGTGTCCTGTTATTGTTATTATATTGTGAGGGGTTTGGGGTAGTGTAGTCTGTTGGGGTATTTGGGGTTAGGTGGGGTAGCTAAGTGAAACTGCAAAATGTCTGGGAAAGGGAGAGCAACTAGGATGAGTGGAGATGAACTGGGAGGGTTTATTTGGTTTGTGAGTCATTACCTCCCCATGATGTTAACTATGGGTGGCCGGGTCAAACAGGGCTACACTACAGAGGCAAGGAAGCTGTGGTGGGGCAAAGTGTTCCACTACCTGTGCAGGATTTTCAGAGTTGTGCGCACTGACCACAAGATTAAACACCACTTGGCAGACCTCATTGCATGGGAGAAAGATTTACTCATTAACCTGGGGATTCAGATAGGGGGACAAGCTGGTAAATACCCTATTAGCACCACCGTAGCAAAATATTTTTTATTGCTAAGGTAGCGTTAAAGTGGTAAGCACCCAGCACCATATTTACAAAGTGGTGCAATGCATGCATAGCAGCACTTTGTTAATGCTTGCACAACATTATGCCTGCACCAGACATGATGTATTCAAGGGGTACCTTCCCATGTTAGGGGGGCCCAAAAATAGGGCAGGGAAATCTGAAATATTTCCTTGCACCATTTTTATTGGCACTTTTAACACCTGCTCAGAGTAGGCATTAAAGAGGGCATACCATTATATACAATGGGCCCCTATGTACTCTGCAGGAGTTGTGCAAATATATTGGTGCTACTCTTGCAGAGGACATCAAAAGTGCCCTCTTCCCTGCGCCATGCTGTGCTGTATTTTGAATACGGAGCACACATGGTGGGAGTAGGGGGAGGCTAAGAGCAGTACTTGCAGTGCCATTTTTCTTGAATCTGCCCCTTTGTGTCTTTAGACGTCATTTAAGGGAGCTTAGGTATGCACCGGGTCCAGACTACTTCCACATTCCTCTTTGTGTACATTGTGTATCATGTTCAACCCATAAAGTGTCTAATAACAGACATATGTGCTGATTTTGTACCACAGGCCTGTCCCGTAAAAACAAGAGGACAGGGAAGGCCTGCATCTGCGCCAGCACTGGTACATTACTCAGCAGTCTGTGTCAACACAGGCATTCTTGGACCACAGTGCAAGTGTGTCTGTGTTGAGGCGAGTGTCTATGTGCAGGTTGGTATCCCTTCCTGGACATAAACAGTCTGCAATGGTGACAATGGCTGCCCCCATAGTAGGGGAAAACATTTGTAATGTTATTGTGTGGTTGTGCAGGAAGGGACAGCTATGTGCACATAAGGAAACATTCTATTGGAGCTGATTGTGAGTAGATGTCTTCAACATCTGGGGCAGTGTAAAAAGCAAAGGGCGTTACAATGGGACGGCCACTGCAACAACCATTGAATGCCCCTCTGATGCAAAATACTGTATCATGTTGCCCAATATGTACATTGAGGTGTTATACTACAAACAGCTGCATAACAAACCCATTTACATATGGTGCACTGAAATACACCACAGGAGCATCAGGGAAAGTGACGCTTTGGTAGTGTCAGGGCCTTAATTATGTGGCCCTTTGACTTATAGGCGGATTTTTAATGTTTTGCAGTTGTTGTGCCCTACTACTCAGTTGACTTGCTTACTCAGCTTAACAAGTCAAATCTGTAACAGTTGTCAGTGCACAGAATAGTTAAAAAAATCACTAAGCTATGTGTTCCTGTCATGTCTTGTAGGTGGACCTCCACACTACACTACTGGAGAAGTGTCCTGATTTGAAGACCCGATGCATCCAGTAAGTGTCACCTTGTGCATCACATGTGTCATGCCAGGGTCTTGTGTGAGAGAGTATGAGGTGTGCAATGCAATGATAGAACGTAACGTGTGACCAATGTGTGACCAATGAGGGGATGTCATCTGAGTTAGGATATGGGCATCACGTCTGATGTTATGTTGAGGATGGAGAATGAGGTGAATTTTGCACAAGTGCCTATTGAATTGCGGGTGTTACGAAAAGAAAAGCATGCCCACATACACAATGATGTCTGTCAAGATATGTGTCAGAGGTGCTGTTTATCTGAATAGCATGCCTGTTGCCTACATATTTGTCACATCACTTTTTAAAGTACTGTGGCCCTCATTATGACAATGGCGGTAATTCTTGATTACCGCCGCTGTGACAGCCACCAACATACCGTCGCGGAGGCCAACATCTGTTTGCCACATTATGACACACACACACAAAACCGACAGAATA
This sequence comes from Pleurodeles waltl, assembly GCF_031143425.1. Classification (NCBI taxonomy): domain Eukaryota; kingdom Metazoa; phylum Chordata; class Amphibia; order Caudata; family Salamandridae; genus Pleurodeles; species Pleurodeles waltl. Next base: position 367,786,676 of record NC_090439.1, read on the forward strand.
CTGCCACAAACACATATCCCCCAGACCAAAGGTCAGTGTTAAAGTGTCGGTACTACCACCCATACCTTTATGCCAACAAAACAACACCCACCGCATTATGACCCACGAATCACCATGGTGGACATGCAATGGCGATAAACCATTAGCGGCACACCCACCCATTCTGGTATTAGGGGGACAATTCCATACATCCTCGGGTCTCCAGCATAGAGCTCGGGTACTGCCAAACTAACTCTCTGGGGTTTTCTCTGCAGCTACCGCTGCTGCCAACCCACAGACATGTTTCTGCCCCCCTGGGGCCTGGGTAGCCCAGTCCCAGGAAGGCAGAACAATAGATTTTCTCTGAGAGAGGGTGTTACACCCTCTCCCTTTGGAAATAGGTGTGAAAGGCCTGAGAGGAGTAGCCTCTCCTGGCCTCTTGAAATGCTTTGAAAGTCACAGATGGTGCCCTCCTTGCATAATTGAGTCTACACCGGCTCAGGGATCTCCCCAGCCCTGCTCTGGTGCGAAACTGGACAAAGGAAAGGAAAGTGACCACTCCCCTGACCAGCACCTCACAGGGGAGGTGCCCAGAGCTCGTCCATTGTATCCCAGACCTCTGCCATCTTGGATGCAGAGGTGTGAGGGCACAATGGACATCTCTGAGTGGCCAGTGCCAGCAGGTGATGTCAGAGACCCCTCCTGATAGGTGCTTACCTTTCTCTGTAGCCAATCCTCCTCTGAGGGCTATTTAGGGTCTCTCCTGTGGGTATCTCATCAAATAACGAATGCAAGAGCTCACCAGAGTTCGTCTGTACTTCTCTCATCGACTTCTGCCAAGGATTGACCGCTGACTGCTCCAGGACACCTGCAAAACGGCAACAAAGTAGCATGAAGACTACCAGCAACATTTTAGCGCCTCATCCTGCCGGCTTTCTAGAATGTTTCCTGGTGGTGCATGCTATGAGGGCTGTCGGCCTTCACCCTGCACTGGAAGCCAAAAAGAAATCTCCTGTGGGTCGACGGAATCTTCCCCCTGCCAGCGCAGGCACCAAACTTCTCCATCACCGGTCTTCTGGGTCCCCTCTCATCTTGACGAGCGTGGTCCCTGGAACACAGGAGCTGGGTCCAAGTATCCCCGACAGTCCAGTGGCCCTTCTGTCCAAATTTGGTGGAGGAAAGTCCTTGCCTCCCCACGCCAGACAGTAATCCTGTGTGAACTGAAGCTGCTAGGGCTTCTGTGTACTGTTGCAAGACTTCCTTCATGCACAGTCTAGCCCAGTTCCCCAGAACTCCGTCCTGCATTGCTTAACTCACTGAGTTGGACCCCAACTTTGTGGGACTCCCTTTTGTTGTGCTGAGTTGACTGTCATGCTCAGATCTTCTGAATGCCTGTTCAGGTGCCTCTGTGGGCTCTCCGTATTGCTGAGTACCCCCTCTGTCTCCTTCTCCAAGGGGCGACCTCCTGGTCCTTCCTGGGCCCTGGCAGCATCCAAAATCCTCAACCATGACTCTTGCAGCTAGCAATGCTTGTTTGCAGTCGTTCTGCACAGAAACAATGCTGCATTCTCCAGCACGCCGTGGGACATCTTCTGACCAAAGGAGAAGTTCCTGGCACCTTCTGTTGTTACAGAATCTTCAGTTTCTTCCACCCAGAGACAGCCCTTTTGCACTGTCATCCAGGGTTTAGTGGGCTCCTGCCCCACCCATGGACACTTTCGTGACTCTTGGACTTGGTCCCCTTCCTTTACAGGTCCTCAGGTCCAGGAATCCGTCTTCAGTGCCTGTGCCTGTGGTCCATTCGTGGTTCGCATTTCACCTTTGGAGTATATAGTTTGTGTTGCCCCTAGGCCTATTGTCTCCTATTGCATTCTATTGTGTTCTACACTGGTTGTACTACTTTTCTAACTGTTTACTTACCTGATTTTGGTTGTGTGTGTATATTTTGTGTATACTACTTACCTCCTAAAGGAGTATATCCTCTGAGATACTTTTGGCATATTGTCACTAAAATAAAGTACCTTTATTTTTAGTAATGCTGAGTATTGTGTTTTCTTATGATATAGTACTAAGTAATATAAGTGGTATAGTAGGAACTTTGCATGTCTCCTAGTTCAGCCTAAGCTGCTCTGCTATAGCTACCTCTATCAGTCTAAGCTGCTAGAACACCTCTATTCTACTAATAAGGGATAACTGGACCTGGCACAAGGTGTAAGTACCATCAGGTACCCACTATAAGCCAGGCCAGCCTCCTACATGAAGATGGAGCGTTGGCGGAGGATCGTGGACAGGGTGAATGATGTGGGAGAGCATCCAAGAACAAGGGAAGACATCAGGAAGAGGTGGAACGACCTACGGGGGAAGGTATGTTCTGTGGCGGCAAGGCACCATCTCGCCATCCAGAGGACTGGCGGTGGAGCAAGTCTTGGCAATCCTGCATCCTGAGGGACTCACTGGATGTAAGAAGTTGGCTCTGTATATACTATTTAAAAGTGAGAAATAGTGTGCACAGAGTCCAAGGGTTCCCCTTAGAGGTAAGATAGTGGCAAACGTACATAATTCTAATGCTCTATTTTGTGGTAGTGTGGTCGAGCAGTAGGCTTATCAGAGGGTAGTGTTAAGCATTTGTTGTACACACACAGGCAATAAATGAGGAACACACACTCAAAGACTTACTCCAGGCCAGTAGGTTTTCATATTGAAAAATAACTTTTCTTAGTTTATTTTAAGAACCACAGGTTCAAGATTTACAGTTAATACTTTAAATGTAAGGTACTTCACTTAGATACTTTAGGAACTTTGAATGAAAGCAATATCACATACAGTCTTTGTAAAAATGGCAATTAGCTATTTTCAAAGTGGACACAGTGCAAAAATCAAAAGTTCCTGGAGGAGGTAAGTAAAGGTTAGATTAGGAGGTAAGTAAAACACTTACAAGTGTCAGTCCTAGGGCATAGGCAGCCCACAGTTGGGGGTTCAAGGCAACCCCAAAGTTACCACACCAGCAGCTCAGAGCCGGTCAGGTGCAGAGGTCAAAGAGGTGCCCAAAACACATAGAAGCTTATAGAGAACAGGGGTGCTACGGTTCCAGTCTGCCAGCAGGTAAGTACCTGCGTCCTCGGGGGCAGACCAGGGTTTTTTTATAGAAAACTGGGGGGACACAAGTAGGCACACAAAACACACCCTCAGCAGCACAGGGGCGTCCAGGTGCACTGTGGAAAGCAGGTGTCGGGTTTCAGATTGAAAACAATGGAGGGGCCCGGGGGTCACTCTAGCGTTACAGGCAGGCACGGGGGGGCTTCTTGGGACAACCACCACCTGGACTAGGCAGAGGGTCGCCTGGGGATCGCTCCTACACTGAGGTTCGGTTCCTTCAGGTCCTGGGGGCTGCGGGTGCAGTGTTGGTTCCAGGCGTCGGGTCCCTTGTTACAGGCAGTCGCAGTCAGTGGGAGCCTCTGGATTCTCTCTGCAGGTGTCGCTGTGGGGGCTCAGGGGGGTCGTCTCTGGTTATTCATGGGCTCACAGTCGCCGGGGAGTCCTCCCTGAGGTGTTGGTTTTCTGCATGTCGAGCCCGGGGTGTCGGGTGCAGAGTGTAGAGTCTCACGCTTCCAGCGGGAAATGTTTAGTCCTTGGAAGTTGCTTCTTTGTTGCAAAAAAGTTGCAGGTTTTGAACAGGGCTGCTGTTCACTGGAGTTTCTTGGTCCTGTAGTCCAGGGCTATCCTCTGAGGCTTCAGAGGTCGCTGGTCCCTGTTGGATGCGTCACTGGAGCAGGTTTTTGAAGTGGGAGATAGGCCAGCAGGGCTAGGGCCAAATCAGTTGTCGTCTTCCTCCTTCTCTGCAGGCTTGTAGGTCAGCAGTCCTTCTCCTTTCTTCAGGTTGCAGGAATTTGATTTCCTGGGATCTGGGTAGCCCCTAAATACTGCATTTAGGGGTGTGTTTAGGTCTGGGAGGGCAGTAGCCAATGGCTACTGTCCTTGAGGGTGGCTATGCCCTCTTTGTGCCTCCTCCCTGAGGGGAGGGGGGCACATCCCTAATACTATTGGGGCAATCCTCCAAACTCAAAATGGGGGATTTCTCAAGGCAGGGGTCACCTCAGCTCAGGACACCTTAGGGGCTATCCTGACTGGTGGGTGACTCCTTGTTTTTCTCATTATCTCCTCCAGCCTTGCCACCAAAAGTGGGGGCCGCGGCCGGAGGGGCAGGCATCTCCACTAGCTGGGATGCCCTGGGGTGCTGTAACAGAAGGGGCACCGCCAGGTGTTACAGTTCCTGCAGGGGGAGGTGAAAAGCACCTCCACCCAGTACAGGCTTTGTTCCTGGCCACAGAGTGACAAAGGCACTCTCCCCATGTGGCCAGCAACATGTCTGGTGTGTGGCAGGCTGGCAGGAACTGGTCAGCCTACACTAGAAGTCGGGTATGTATTCAGGGGGCATCTCTAATATGCCCTCTTGGTGTATTTTACAATAAATTGCACACTGGCATCAGTGTGCATTTATTGTGCTGAGAAGTTTGATACCAAACTTCCCATTTTTCAGTGTCGCCATTATGGAACCTTGGAGTTCGTGTTTGACAAACTCCCAGACCATATACTCTTATGGTTACCCTACACTTACAATGTCTAAGGTTTTGCTTAGACAATGTAGGGGCATAGTGCTCATGCACATATGCCCTCACCTGTGGTATAGTGCACCCTACCTTAGGGCTGTAAGGCCTGCTAGAGGGGTGACTTACCTATGCCACAGGCAGTGTGAGGTTAGCATGGCACTCAGAGGGGAGTGCCATGTCGATAATAAGATATGCTATAGCCCTTAGAGACCTTCCTTGGCATCAGGGCCCTTGGTACCAGGGGTACCAGTTACAAGGGACTTACCTGAGTGCCAGGGTTGTGCCAAAGGTACAGTTTAGGGAAAGTACACTGGTTAGCAGGGTCCCAGCACACTTTCAATCATAACTTAGCATCAGCAAAGGCAAAAGGTTAGGGGGTAACCATGCCAAGGAGGCATTTCCTTACACTGGAGTAGCCGGAGGACTGGACACTGGTGAGTCAATATTTACTACTTATCATCCCCCATACCTGCATGCCATCTCACCCATCACTCTACTCCATCCCACACAGTGCATCTACAAATGTGACCAACCACAATGCCATGCCCTGCATGGACAGCCCTTGCAGCCCTGCATGTACTCCCATCACCAAAGCATGCACAGCATAGAGTACTAACAATCACACAAATCAAATCAAATAAAATCATTAACATTTATAAAGCGCGCTACTCACCTGTGCAGGTCTCAAGGCGCTACGGGGAAGGGGGGGTTACTGCTGCTCGAAAAGCCAGGTTTTGAGGAGTCTCCGGAATGCGGAGTGGTCCTGGGTGGTCCTGAGGCTGGTGGGGAGGGTGTTCCAGATCTTGGCTGCCAGGAAGGAGAAGGACCTCCCACCTCCCGTGGAGCGGCAGATGCGAGGGACGGCAGCGAGCGCGAGGCCGGAGGAACGGAGGAGACGGGTGGGGGCGTAGAAGCTGAGGCGACGGTTGAGGTATTCCGGTCCCTTGTTGTGGAGGGCTTTGTGTGCGTGGGTGAGAAGTCGGAAGGTGATCCTTTTGCTGACTCAGAGCCAATGCAGGAGTCTCAGGTGTGCGGAGATGTGGCTGTTGCGGGGTACGTCGAGGATGAGGCGGGCCGAGGCGTTTTGAATACGTTGCAGGCGTTTTTGGAGTTTAGCGGTGGTCCCAGCATAGAGGGTGTTGCCGTAGTCCAGGCGGCTCGTGACGAGGGCGTGGGTCACAGTTTTTCTAGTGTCGGCAGGGATCCAGCGGAAGATCTTGCGAAGCATGCGGAGAGTGAGGAAGCAGGCGGAGGACACGGCGTTGACTTGCTTGGTCATGGTGAGAAGAGGGTCCAATATGAAGCCGAGGTTGCGGGTGTGGTCTGAGGGGGTCGGTGCGGTGCCGAGGGCCGTGGGCCACCAGGAGTCGTCCCAAGTGGACGTGGTGTTGCCGAGGATGAGGACTTCCGTTTTGTCAGTGTTCAGCTTTAGGCGGCTGAGCCTCATCCAATCTGCGACGTCCTTCATGCCCTCTTGTAGGTTGGTCTTGGCGCTGGCGGGGTCCTTGGTGAGGGAGAGTATAAGGTGGATGTCGTCGGCGTAGGAGGTGATGATGATGTTGTGCTTGCGTACGATGTCGGCGAGGGGGCTCATGTAGACATTGAGGAGTGTCGGGTTGAGCGATGAGCCTTGAGGTACGCCGCAGATGATCTCGGTGGGGTCTGAGCGAAACGGTGGGAGGTAAACTCTTTGAGATCGGTTTGAGAGGAAGGAGGCAATCCAGTCCAGGGCCTGGCCTTGGATCCCGGTGGAGCGGAGGCGGGTTATTAGGGTGCGGTGACAGACGGTGTCGAAGGCAGCCGAGAGGTCGAGGAGGATGAGGGCGACTGTTTCACCGTTGTCCATCAGGGTTCTGATGTCGTCTGTGACTGAGATGAGGGCGGTTTCAGTGCTGTGGTTGGTTCGGAATCCGGTTTGTGAAGGGTCGAGCAGGTTGTTGTCTTCCAGGAAGGTGGTAAGCTGTTTGTTGACGGTCTTCTCTATTACCTTGGCAGGGAAGGGGAGGAGCGAGATGGGGCGGACGTTTTTCAGGTCGCTATGGTCAGCCGTAGGTTTCTTTAGTAGGGCGTTGACTTCGGCGTGTTTCCAGCTTTCGGGGAAGGTAGCAGAAGAAAAAGAAGAGTTGATGATGGCATGGAGGTGCGGGGCGATGATGTCGTCGGCTTTATTGAAGATGAAGTGAGGGCAGGGGTCCGATGGGGCGCCGGAGTGGATGGAGTTAATGGTGGCTTTGATTTCTTCAGTGTTGATGTGGGTCCAGTCATTGAGGGTGATGGCCGGGGGTGTGGGTTCGGTGATGCTTGGTTGGGTCTGGTGTCCGAAGCTGTCGTGGAGGTCGCTGATCTTGCGATGGAAGAAGGTGGCGAGGGAGTTGCACAAGTCTTGTGAGGGCGTGACGGCGTTGGCGTTGGGGTTGGAGAACTCTTTGACGATGCTGAAAAGTGCTCTGCTGTTGTGGCTTTTTTTGTCCAGTCTGTCGGTGAAAAAGTTCCTTTTGGCTGCGTGGATCAGGTAGTGGTGTTCGCGGGTTGCGTTTTTGAGGGCGGTCATGTTGTCGGCGGTGTGGTCCTTGCGCCAGGCCTTCTCGAGGGCACGACATGTTTTCTTCGATTCTTTGAGGGTGTCAGAGAACCAGAGAGGTTTTTTGGTGGTGGCCTGTTGATGCGTGCGTCTGAGGGGAGCAAGGTTGTCTGCGCAGTTGGAGATCCAGTTCGAGAGGCTGAGGGCTGCGTCGTTGGGGTCGGTGGTGAGGGTAGGTTGGATGACGGCGAGTGCGGAGAAGAGTTGCTCTTTCTGTATACATCACCATACACAAACAAAGGTGGCAGGACAGCAGCAACGATAGAGGGGAAGGCATGGATGTACAATATGTCACACACATGAAGCATAATACATTACTTACATCCCCACAGGTGCCCCAGCCAATCCCAGCGGCGAAGAGATGCCACGACTATCCAGTCCAGAAGACACCCCCAGTGATGACAGTAACCCTGGACTTCAGGATCTAGATGAAGTTCCTGGCCATAAGGGATCACTGGTCAGTCGGCAACCCCAGCCCACTCCCAGTCCACCACAGAGCCTCCCCCCTCAGTATCCAACACCACAGCACCCAACCAACGTCCGCACACCTCTGTCCCCAGGACACATCAATCAGCAGTGTGACCACCTGTACAGAGACCCCAGTCCACACCTCACACCCACGACAATCAGGGTCCTGGGGTCAGTGGCAGTGGGCACACCATTCAGGGGACACAGGCAATGGGGTACAGGGACACTGGGAGAACAGCTGTGTGCCAGGGAGAGGACAGGCCCAGGCAATCCCTAATGTCCTGGGGGCTTACCAACAATCCCAGGACAAGATGGGCCAGATCCTTACCAACATGCAGTAGAACAAGCGGCTGCAGGAGGTACACCATTAGGAGATCAGGGAAGAATTGCAGGCCCTCAACGCCACCATGGTCTCAATAGCCGAGTTGCTGGCTGATATGGCCAACATCATGAGGGAATGGACAGCACACCAGCGGGCCCATACCACTAGCCAATCTACTGACCAGCCCTCCACATCTGCTCCAGCTAGTGGACAGGAGGCCCTGCCACAGGACCTGCAGGCCACCAGCACCCCTCCTCATGCAGAAGGTGAACCACCCCGCAAACATTCCCTGTGACCCAGACAGAAGCTAGAGACGCTTGCCAAGACGAGGTCACCGCCAAGAGGCCCTCCTGAATGTCCCCCTTGTGTCCCACCCTGTCACCTGAACTGCCTTTGCTCCCCTTCCTATGGCCCCTTGGAAACTGGACCTGTGCTACAAACAGACTGGAACAATTCCCTGGACTTACCTCTACCATCACCCCATTGCATTGCACTTTTCTGTCTTTTCCGTCTATAACTTGCACTAAAATAAACACCCTTGAACACAACTTTAGCGATAGTTTTTTATGTGATGAAAATGTACAATTATGGAAACAGTCACATCTTGTACAAACGTTCTGAACACTGTGATAGCATACAAATAATGACCTGTAGCTGGCTGTAGTCATCACATCAGTACACAGTTGTTATAACACCAACATCTGCAAAATGAGAAGGCATAGGTGACAGTAAGTTGAGGTGCAAAGGATGTGAATGCCATCCTGCTACAGCCACACTGAAAACATCAATAGTCAGAGGAATTGTCAGTTCCAGTGTCTCACATGTGTGTCATTGGAAGTTTTGACGGATAACTGATGTTCTGTTGTCCACAGCCTTATCCTCCTCATCCTCACTGTCTTCAGGGTCCACTGCTGCCACAGGGGCATTTCCAATTTCCTTCTCCTGCAGATAAGACACATGTCGTCTTAGGGCCAGGTTGTTCAACATTCAGCATGCTACTACTATCTGGCAGACCTTCTCGGGTGAGTACCATAGGAATCCACCTGTCAGATGGAGGCATCTGAACCTGGCCTTCAGGAGGCCCAAGGTACGTTGGATCATCTGCCTGGTTTACCCATGTGTATCATTTTACAGATTCTCAGCCCCTGTTGTAGCACTCCTCACAGGGGTCAGAAGTAATGATAGGTTTGGGTAACCAGAGAAACCTGCAAGTATTGAGGGACAAACATTAGCCTTACACAATGGTATGGGGAGAACACCTGAAGTCATACACTGATTTTGCGTGGGGACTCAGCCTCACCTTTTAGCCTCACCCTGTGCTTCTGTAGTTGTGCCATCACATTTGGGATGCTGCTATTCCTCAGGACGAAGGCGTCATGCACCGACCCAGGATATTTGGAAGTGATGTGGGAGATGTACTGGTCAGCCAGGCACACCATTTGGAAATTAAGTGAGTGAAAACTCTTCCGATTCCTTAACACCTGTTCATTGTTGCGGGGGGGACAAATGCAATACATGTTCCGTCAATCGCCCCAGTAATGTTAGGTATATGTCCCATTGCATAGAATCCTGCCTTCACAGTGGCCAAATCTTCCACCTGGGAGAAAGCAATGTAGCTGCACATATGTTTGACCAAGGTAGACAAAATCCTTGACAGCACGATTAAGAACATTGGCTGTGACATTCCTGCTGCCAAGCCCACTGTCACTTGGAAAGAACTAGTTACCAGGAAATGGAGCACTGATAGGACTTGCACAAGAGAGGGGATCCTAGTGGGATGATGGATAGCTGATATCAGATCAGACTCCAATTGAGCATACAGCTCCATGATAGTGGCCCTGTACAGTCTATAGGTGAGAATTATGTGCCTGTCCTCCAGTGTAGCCAAGTCCACAAGGGGTCTATACACGGGGTCTTGTATCCTCCTCCTATTCATCTGCAGTGGTACGTATCTACAGAGCAAAAGAGTGAGTAGGGTGTCACAATTTGAACAATGGAACCACCACATCAATGTACATAGAGCATTCATGTGATGGAACAATGGGAATGGCAATGTATGTGCAATTTATAGCAATGATGCAGTTCTCGATTATCTGAATGTTGTCCACCACTATAAAATGGCGACCACCTGTCCTGTATGTAGGGACAGGTGGAAGTGAGGTAACTCCGCTGGCGTTGGGCGTCACGGCGGAAGTCAGTCTTGCACTGCCATGCTATTCCTCATTGGTTAATATGGGGCACTATGGAGTACAGTCACCAATGGGGATCACCATTGGCGGGGACGGTGTATACTCCTGCGGGCGTGACCACCAGTTTCTGTCTATAATCTCACTTGAGTCCTGACTTTCCACAGGACAACACCTACACTGCGTGTGCTGCTGTGACCTATGTCTGGATCCTGCCATGGCCCTTGTGACTGGGGAAAGGGCCCCTGCCTTCACTTCGGAGGAGTTGAAGTGCTGGGTGGATGGGGTCCTACCCCAGTATGGACAGCTGTATTGGCCCCAGACCCTTGGGCACCTTGGGCACGATGCATGTGACAAGGTTGCATGGAGATGTGTGTACAAGCATTGTGTCATTTGGGGGGTATGTCTGGTGGTAGTGTACAGGGTGGGCTCTAGGTGATGTGTGTGCCAATGGAGATGGAAATGGTATTTGTGGGCCATATGTGTGAGAGGCTGGATTGTATGTGTAATGGCGTTCTCCTGTCTGTATTACCTCTCCAGGTCAGCGCCCATCAGAAGGAGGGATTGTGGTGTGCCATCGCCAAGGACATGTGGACCCTGGGGGTCTACAGCAGGCCGAACACCCATTGTAGGAAAAGGTGGGAGGACCTGAGACTGGGCCCAGAAGACCGTGGAGGCCCATCTGGGGATGGCCTCCCAATGAGGGCAGGGTGCCCGTCGGAACCTGACCCCCCTGATGGCATGCATAATGGCGGTGGCCTACCCAGAGCTGGATGGGCGCTTGAGGGCATCACAGCAGCCACTTGCGGGTGAGTACATTGAGTGTAACAACAATGATTGGCAGGTGGCATGGGATCCTGGTGGTGGGTTTCAGTTAGAGGGTGCCCCTTAATGCCAGGTCAGACATTGCAACGTGATCCAGCTCAAGAGAAATGGGTGTATTGCTAATTTTGGTAACCTAGCTAGGTTGCATTCCATGTCAGACAGGGCTTAGTCGGTCCCAAGATGGGTGCAGTTGGTGGTGGGTGGCTCTCATCTTGCTGTGGCATCTAGCCAATTGAATGCCATTGCAGCACAGAGTGCACAATCCGGATCCCTGTGTGAGATGGTAATGTGTATGCCAACTGTGGTGTTGGTGCCGTAATTTACCCAGTGCTCACTTTCTCTCGCCCCATTTTTCTTCTGTTTTTCTGTCCATGTGCGCATTAGCATCATCTGGCGGAGGAGCAGAGGCACCGGTAATAGAGGGAGCTGCATCACACAGGACCCAGAAGCCCTCACCTCCAGCAGAGGCATGCAGGGTAACACCTCAACCAGCAGTGGGCAAGGAGCCCTCACCTCCAGCTGAAGAAGACAGGGTAACACCTCCACCAAAAGTGGGCAAGGAGCCCTCACCTCTAGCTGAGGCAGGCAGGGTAACAACTCCACCAGAAGTGGGCAAGGAGCCCTCACCTCTAGCTGAGGCAGGCAGGGTAACACCTCCACCATCAGTGGGCAAGGAGCCCTCACCTCCAGCTGAGACACAGCAGCCCTCACCTCCAGCAAATGGCATGTAGGCCACCCCACAGGGACTGTTGTACAAGGAGCACCCTCCAAAACCAGTTGGCAAGTTCCCTACCTCAGAGAGTGTGACCTTGCACTCCCCAGCAAAGAGAAATGGGCATGGAGCCCCCTCCAGAACCAGTGGGCAAGTTCCCCCTACTCAGAAACTGTGAGAAATGGGCAAGGAGTCCTCTACAGAACCAGTGGGCATGTTCCCCACCTCAGAAACTGTGACCTTGAACTCCCCAGCAAAGAGAAATGGGCACTTCAGCTGAGGTGCCCCCCTACCCCTTCCCCGAGGTGCCTGCCCATTTGCAACATGATGCCCCTGCACAGTGTAGTGAGGATATTTTCAGGAAACAAGTTGGTGCTTGGACTGTGCCCTGTGGCCATGTGGGCCTTTTGTACTTTGGACTGGCCATTGGCCCTTTCTGGACATTTACTTCTATTTTTCTTTTACACATAGACAATATGGTGGCTGCTGGCATCAAATTACAATATCAGTTAAGCCTAAATGTAGTCCTTGCATTATTATGGCGTTGGTCCTGTGACATTGGTTTTCCTCTGCAGCTGGTTTTGTGTATTGGGTGTGTGTGAATGGTGTGTGTTGTGCGTGTGTGTGTCACTCCCCTTTTCCTCCCTCCCTTGTGCACTAGGTGGCTGCACTCACCATTGTTGTCTTCGTCGGCATTGGTGTTCCAGGTGGAGTATGGCTTAGAAGAGCATTGGGAAGACTTATAGGTCCTGTTCCATTGTGGCAGTGGTCTCTTCTGTGTCTCTGATGCTCCCGTCTACTTTGCAGTGTTTCCACCAGGCTTTTGATGTGTTAGAACGGGAATTACTCGCCTTAAAGACAACTTGTACTGAATGGAGCCATTTTCTCCTGGGATCTAAAGAACCTTTTGAGGCTAGAACTGACCATCTGATTCTGCAGTGTCTAAGAAACTTTTAATGCCACAATAGCCGTCAGGCTAGATGGGCCTTTTTCTTCAGCCAATACAATTTTTACATCACATATATCCCTGGATCCCAAAACCTCCTGCCTGATGCTCTATCACAACGATATCCGGAGTGCAGTGATTTTCCCACACAAAACCTAATTGAACTGGATAAGATCATTGGAGTTGTACAATCCTCTCTTGACAAGGTTCACTCTGAGTATTCCAATCTAGGAGAACATGAAATGAAAAACTTACGTCCAATATTATGTAAGGATAAGGGATACTATTTTCATAAGAAAGCCTTGTTCTTACCAACTAAAATAGTCCAAACAGAAGCTCTACAGATGTGCCACGATTCCCCTATTGCAGGTCATTGAGGAATCAAGACCACCCAAGACCTCCTTATGCGCTCCTTTTGGTGGCCTACTATCAAAACTGATACGGAAAGCTATGTGACTTCTTGTCCTATTTGTGTTCAAGCAAAGACATCCAGTAATAAACCAGCGGGATTGCCCCGTCACTTACCGATTCCACCATCTCCATGGCACACAATATCTACTGACTTCATGTGTTCTCCACCTTCCTCAATGGGAAAACAAGTAATAATGGTGACAGTGGATTCATTTACTAAGATGGTGCATTTTACTGCCTTAAAAAAGCTTCCCACGGCCAAAGAACTAAGTCAAGTCTTTATTCAAGAAATCTTCCGACTTCATGGACTCCCGCAAGTCATCCTCTCAGACTGTGGTCCTCAATTTATCTCAAAATGTTGGAGACAATTCTGTAAAACACTCAAGATCGATGTGGCTCTTTCTTCTGATTTCCATCCCCAGACAAATGGTCAAACGGAATGACTAAATCAAGGTCTTGGACAGTATTTATGAAGTTTTTGCAATGCTACACAAAAACAACTGGTCCATGTATTTACCCCTTGCCAAATATTCATACAATAATGCATTACATAGTGATTCAAAGGCTTTCCCATTTTTGTTCATATGGATACCATCCTCAAGCCTTTCTCAGAGAAACAGTTGCACTTCCTGCCATCACAACGTTTGTTCGACAGCTACGCACCACACAACGTGCCCTACAGTCTAATCTTCATGCCACCCACATAAAAATGAAAAGAATGGCGGACAAAAGATGTTTTGATGCCCCTTCTTATCAAATGAATGATAAGGTATGGCTTTCCTCAAATTTCTTACCTTTCAGGTTAAACCAAAATAAATTTAGATTCCGGTACTATGGTCCTTTTCTGATACTTCAAAAGATCAATCCTGTTTCTGTCCGTCTCCGTCTACCCCGGACTTGGAGTATACACCCAGTATTCCATGTTTCCCAGCTCAAGCCATATATTCCTGATCCCTTTCATAGACAATTCTCCTGTCCACCTCCTCAATTGGTTGACAACATGCGGGAACACGAGGTTCAGGAGATTTGCGGCTCCCGGTACTTCCGTAGACACCTTCAATATCTGATCCATTGGAAGGGCTATCCTATGAGTGAATGCTCCTAGGAAGATGCCACTTCGGTACATGCCCCTCTCTTGATCCGTCGTTCTTTCCGCTTTTTTCCTCACAAACCTGGGACCTCGGGGGGGAACTTACTGTCACGCCGCGCGTTTCGGTGGCACGGTCAGATCGGGTTGCGGCAGGGGCCCGGTCCAATTTACGTGCCGCGGGCCTGCCTTTTTCTGGCAGCATGTTATCCTTGCCGCTGTAGCGGGGTCGGGACCTGAGAATTGGGCTTCTGTCCTTGCCGCACATTTTGCACGGCGTTCAGATAATAGTTAGGTCCTTTGGCCCCCCCCAGCCTCTTTCTTACCTGCCACTTTTCTTGGTTCTTCTTTCTTCCTTTTTCCTTCTCTTTCTGGGGGAAGCCATCTTTGGCTATCCCATCATACTTTTCTCTTCTCTGGTTCTCTGCATGCATCTGTTCCTGTGGTGTTTTTCCTATCTGTTCTATTACTCTTTTCCCAATCCAAGATGGTGGTCTTTCCTTTTCCTGTTTCTTACTTCCTGTTTGTGGGTATATAAGTGCCTTGATTTCTTTCCTACTTGCGTTGCAACACTGCTCTGTGGTGATTACGCTCCTGCTGGTTTTCCCTCTGATATCCTGTTTTTCTTCTCTTGTTTTCTCCTGTTTTTTCCTGCGCTTGTCCTGGTTCAAGACTTTGATTTTTCTTTTGTCTTCCTTCTTCCAGGGAGTCCCCATCTGGAGGTTTTTTCCTCAGGGACTCCTTCTGGAAGGCACAGACTGTATTGGCGTACACTGTCAACAGCACTGTGGCTACCAGAAAGGGTTGCCCCTACCTCGGCCAGAGCCGGACCTGCAAGAACCGCGGTCGCACTCCATCTCCCTCTGGTCTGGCCGGTAAGCCTAAGCCAAAGCTTGACAGAACTGTACATGGGGGCCCTTTGTAATTAATAGTGTGCTCCCTTGTAACAGGTGCTCTGAGCAGGTGTTAACCCAAGGACACATGAATGATGCATTGGCAAACCTTTCAACTGCTGGTGCAAATGTTCCTGTACCCCTACCAGATGACCCCCCCACCTTGCATTGATGTTGCCTGGACAAGGCTTGATGTAGTTCTAGGGGTGTCAAAGGGGATGAATTGCATACATTGTGCCACTTATTAACTATGGCGCAGGGACTTGGGATTTGTTGAGCCACTTGATCCTTACTATTATGATGACACCAATGTTGCCCATGGATGTAGTAGTCCACTTACCTCTGGGCCCTGATTGTCAACAATGGATAGCCGTTAACCCAATGACATGTGCATGATACCATAGATGGCTGTTAGAAGCTTTAGTCTTGATTTGGAGATAGAAATTATTGTGGAATGTGTGGTGGATAGCATATGTCATCTAAGGATGCTGTGTCCATTGCATGTTTGTTCTACCTCTACCCAAATGCTGTATTAGATGCCATGTTCTCCTCATGTTTTACCTGTCACTATGACCACAGCACAGAAATGTGCATTTGAAAAGAGGGCAGGCCATTACCGCCACATCATGTAGGTTTAGGCTGGGTACCAAAGGCTGGCCAAAAAGTATAGGCGAGAGAAATCTACTGGGACATGCCTTGCATTTCCACATGGGGACCTCCGGTACAGGCCACAAATGTGCAGGCAAGATCGGGCATTTCATCAGTGATCAGAGGTGCCTCCGCTGGTCCTGCCCCCTCCACATCATTGGCAACTCTCCCCACTCAAGCACCGCAAGAGCCACCTGCAGCAGCCACATCCTCTACCTTTAAGGAGGACATGAGAAGGGACACGGCAGCCATGATGGCAAGGTTAGACCATTTGGAGAAGGACAATGCCAGGAACTACAAGTTCTTAAAAAATGCAAGAAAAAGCTGAAGAAGATGTCAACATCTTGTTATTGCTCAGCCTCCCAGTTGCTTCCCTTCTCCTGTTTTCTATTATCTGTTTTAGTGGGTTTTAGATTGGCAGTGATAGGTTAGTTAAATAGTTTAGGTTAAGTATAGGTTAGTATAAGTATAGTTGGAAGTGACTTTTAGTATTTTTTTATTTTGGGGGTTGGGTGTGAGGTTAGGTACGGGTTTCTATGTTTATAAAAAATATATTAAAAAAACAAAATATATATATATACTTGTTTAGGACTTAGCTTAGGTGAGTATATGTGTAGTCTTAGTTTATATTGTCATACTCGTATCTTGTCTCTTAAGCGGGGTTGGAGGGACAATGTTTAGTGTTTGGCGTTAAATGTTTAAGATAAGTTTAGATTAGGATAAATAGCTGTTGAGGTAAGTTAAGATAAGTTATTATAGCAATAGGTAGTCTAAAGGTTAGATTGTAATAAGGTGTTATTTTAATGTATGAATAAATTCAGTTAGTTTTAGACATTAATGTCTTCATGTTAATTGAGCGTCTGGGTGTTCCAATGTAGGCACTGGCCAAATTAGAGGAATGCCTTAGGCTATGCTTTCTGTATTGATTTACATGTATGAAAATTTGTATCACCTATGACTAAGGAGCTGTCAAATTAGCAGAAATATGACATAAGCTACTCAAAACATTTGTGATCCCAAGTTCCAGACATTCACATTGTCTCTGTATTCGGAATCTTTCACAGGTAAGTATGGAATTTCAACTGTCATCGCAGAGGTCTGTCAGAAATTATGTTGCAAAGTGTGGCACATATTACATCAACTAATTTAAAGTAAGTATCCTGGCACACTGACAGCTGCCCGTCACTGATGAAATTGACCTCTTCTGTCTACAATTATTAGTCGTACTGGTGCTCTCATCTGGGAATAGTTCCTGACCCTTGGTTCTGACCCACACATGCCATATGTCAACTTTCATGGATATATGTTCAATACATGTTTTGAAGGCTCTGTAAGTTGGTTGTAGCCCACAACACCATCAGTCACCTTTTTCATGTTACAGTCCTAGTGTGTAGCTTTTTGTCTGACTGACACACATGTAAATAGGTTCAGTTCTCATTGACATTGTTTCACACAATGCATACATTTAGATACGTTAATGGATCACAGTAAAAGTTGACATGATACATGTGATTACGGTGATTTATGTACATGTGCAAGTGTATATTCCTATGTAACACAATGGCCCTCATTACAACATTGGTGGTAAATCCCGCTTACCGCCGTGCAGAAGAC
Organism: Pleurodeles waltl; assembly: GCF_031143425.1. Taxonomy (NCBI): domain Eukaryota; kingdom Metazoa; phylum Chordata; class Amphibia; order Caudata; family Salamandridae; genus Pleurodeles; species Pleurodeles waltl. The sequence goes on from NC_090439.1 coordinate 367,803,955, forward strand.
TGCTAACACACTGCCACAGCCGCGGAATTCCGCCACAGCTATTGCGACCCACACCTCAGAATCGGCCAAAATCTAGACACCCACACAAGTTCGCCACACCAAAGGTCAGTGATAAACTGTCGATAACAAAACCTCCACTGTCACGCCAACAGGAATACGCCCACACTATCACGACCCACGAATCCACGCAGCGGTCTTTCAACCTTGGTATTGCATTGGCGGTACACACCGCCGTGCTCAAAATACACACACATTTACAAACACTACCACATTGGAGAAATCAAAATACACACAACTGATACACATACACACACCACTCCCACACACCCAATACAATATAAAACACACACCCACTTTACCCACAAGCCCTTACAACCACAAATTTGGAAGAAGCAGAGAGACAGAAAAGCAAAGACCACACCAGCAGACAGAGGCACACAACACCATTACTCATACACATCAACGCACAAAACACCATACACCCCTAAACATCACCCCACACATCACAACACACACCACCTCACACGTCACCCACTCCACCCCATGGCACCGCAAAGACACCCCAGGTTTTCTGAGGAGGAGCTCAGGGTCATGGTGGAGGAAATCATCCAGGTAGAGCCACAGCTATTCGGATCACAGGTGCAGCACACCTCCATAGCTAGGAAGATTGAACTATGGTGCAGAATTGTGGACCGGGTCAATGCAGTGGGACAGCACCCAAGAACACGGGATGACATCAGGAAGAGGTGGAACGACCTACGGGGGAAGGTGCGTTCCGTGGTCTCAAGACACCACATTGCAGTTCAGAGGACTGGCGGCGGTCCCCCACAACTAACAACATGGGAGGAGCAGGTCTTAGCTATACTGCATCCTGAGGGCCTCGCAGGAGTAGCTGGAGGAATGGACTCTGGTAAGTCAAATCTTAACTATTACATCCCCCACCCTACCTGCATGCTATCACACACCCCCACCCTCACCCCCATCACTCCAGCTCTTCACATATGTCCCACTATCACATGCCACCCCTCCCAACACCAAGCCCTGCATCCACCAACAGAGCATGGACACCCATCACCAATGCATGTCCACTACACATACCCACACAGATTCCCAAACCAAATATCATAAAATGTCCTACACAAGAATGTAAGCACTGGGGTACAGGGTCACCCACACATTGCACACCATGGCACACACAGATACAATAATCATGCTTTTACACCCCTGCAGGACCCCTACCCAACGTCACCGGACAGGAGGTTCCAGACATGTCCAATCCCCCAACAGAAGAGGTCCACACTGATGACAGCAGCTCTGTCCAACTGGATCTAGATGACCAGCCCGGCCCATCTGGGACCTCGGGACAGTCGGTTCCCCTGACACAGTCACAGGTTACCACAGAGCCTCCCCCCCTCAGGAAACACAGCACAGCACCCATCCAGCGGGCCCATACCTCTGTCCCCAGGACACTTCAAGCTGCAGGAGGAACAGTATTTGGGGTTCAGGGAGGAACTCAAATTCATCAATACCACCCTGGGCACCATTGTAGGGGTGCTGAAGGACCTTGTGAACACCAGGAGGGGCACTGTGGCACAACAAGGGGCCCCTGACACTAGCCTGGACGATGAAATGCCCACCACCTCCTCCGGCGCTAGTGGACAGGAGGCACCGCCACAGGACCACAACACCAGCACCCCACCCCTGCAGATGGAGAACCACTCCGCAGGCGGTCCCTGAGATCCAGGACAAAGACAGAGAACAATGCCAAGACCCCTGCCAAGAACTGAGACCACCCTGATTGTCATCCTTCAGTCCCACTTTGTCACCCTGTCCATCCTTAAACTGCCCTAGCTCCACTTCCTATGCCCCTTTGGACAATGCACCTGTGAGACAAATAGAATGGACTCTGCCATGGAAATTCCTCCACCATCACCACTGACCACTTTAATACCACCTCCACCATTTTGCACTTAAATAAACACCCTTGAATCACAAAACAATCTGGAGTCAGTCTGTGCTTTCACAAATGTGTATTTGCAATAACTGAGGAAAATACCAATGTCCATTCAAGTTGTCAACATACCTATGTCACACAGCTCTAGTCCATGAGGTAACATACCAGAGGTCACACAGTGGGACCCACATCTGTGAAATGAAAAGGCAAAGTGACAAGTCAGGGCCCATACACTGGGTGAAAGTGACAGACAGATGATAGGTCTTACAATTTTATCAGATGTGGGAGGCATTGATGTCTTCTTACCTGTGTCTCACTGGAAGTATTGCTGGATAACGGTGTTTCTATCTTCTTCACTGTCCACAGGCTCCACAGCTGCCACAAGACCTCCTTCTGGACCATCCTCCTGCAGAAGAAGAACCTGTCGTCGCAAAGCCAAGTTGTGCAGCATACAGCAGACCACGATTATCTGGCACACCTTCTTTGGTGAGTAGTAGAGGGAATCACCTGTCATATGGAGGCACCGGAACCTGGCCTTCAGGAGGCCGAAGGACCTCTCTATGACTCTCCTAGTTCATCCATGTGCCTCATTGTAGCGTTCCTCTGCCCTTGTCCTGGGATTTCTCACTGGGGTCAATAGCCATGACAGGTTGGGGTACCCAGAGTCACCTGCAAATGTCGAAGGACAACTGTTAGACACACACTAATCCTTAGGGACAAGCCCAGGCCCAGACAACTATTCACACGGTATAGGGTCCTTGTCCTCACCTATCAGCCACACACAGTGCCTCTGGAGTTGCCCCATCACACAAGGGATGCTGCTATTCCTTTAGAATGTCAGCGTCATGCACTGAGCCAGGAAACTTGGCGTTCACATGGGAGATGTACTGGTCTGCCAAACACACCATCTGCACATTCATAGATGGTAGCTCTTCCGGTTTCTGTACACCTGTTCACTCCTGCATTGGGGGACCAAGGCCTCATGTGTCCCATCAATGGCACCTATGATGTTAGGGATATGTCCCAGGGTATAGAAGTCAACTTTAACTGTAGGCAAATTCTCCACCTGAGGGAACACGATGTAGCTGCGCATGTTTTTTAGAAGGGCAGACAAAACTCTGGACAAAACGTTTGAGAACATTGGCTGAGACATCCCTGATGCTATGGCCACTGTAGTTTGAAAAGACCCACTTGTCAGGAATGGGAGTACTGACAGGACCTGCACTAGAGGGGGGATTCCTGTGGGATGGCAGATAGCTGACATCAGGTCTGGCTCCAACTGGGCACACAGTTCATGGATTGTGGCACGATCAAGTCTGTAGGTGACTATTACATGTCTCTCTTCCACTGTCGACATGTCCACCAGCGGTCTGTACACCGGAGGATGCCGCCTTCTCATCACCTGCCCCAGCGGACGTGACCTATGGACTAGAACAGCGAGCACAGAGTCAGCCAACACTGAGGTAGGAAAAATACAAATTTATTGCACACATTTGTCAATCCGCTATGTGCCTGTCTCTGTGTGTATGCAAGGCCTAGATATGTGTGACGCATATCAAATTAATGCCATGTGGCCCCCTGAAATGGCGGCAGCCTGACCTGTAATGTGGGACAAGGGGATATAAGGTAACTGCACTGGCGTTGTACACTGTCGCGGAAGGCGTTCGAAGAGCGCGGAGCAGTCCTGCATTGGTTAACATTGGACCCTATGGGTCCCAGGAGCCAATGACGATGTACACCAGCGGTGACGTTACGCACCACCGCGGACGTGACCGACATTTTCTGTCTGTTCAATCACTTGATACCTGATCTTTGACAGGAGAGGACCTACACTGCAAGTGCTGCTGTGACCTCAGTCTGGAAGCGACGATGGCTCATGTGTCTGGGGAAAGGGCCCCTGCCTTCACATTGGAGGAGTTGGACAAACTATTGGATGGGTCCTCCCCCAGTACACGCTACTCGACGGTCCTCCAGACAAACAGGTGTGTACCCTGTGAGCATGCTGTATGGGCAATGCCTGTTTGGAGTGGTGTGGATGGAAGATACGGGGGTGGGGGGATAATAAGGCCTGCATGATCGGACGGTGAGTGTATGTGCGTCTGGGCAAGGGTGTGAACGTGGGCCAATGACTGTGACGGTCAGGACGGTTACAGTGTTTCCTTTTGCCCTGTACTATTCTTCTAGGTCAGCGCCCACCAGAAGAAGGATATTTGGCATGCCATCGCCAAGGACGTCCGGACCCTGGGGGTCCACCACAGACGGAGCACCCACTGCCGGAAAAGATGGGAGGACATTCACCGCTGGAGCAAGAAGACGGCGGAGGCCCAGCTGGGGATGACCTCCCAAAGTGGAAGGGGTGCCTGTCGCACCATGACCCCCCTGATGTTCCGGATCCTGGCGGTGGCATATACGGAGTTGGATGGGAGCTTGAGGGCATCAAGGGGTGAGTACCGTCACATCCATCTGAGTCTGCGCACATTGGAGGTGTCTGGGTGGGGGAGCTGGGCAGTGGGTTCCCCTAGACTAAGGCGAGCTTTGTAGGCAAGGACGCTTTGTGAGGCAGGCTAAGTGGCACCCCAACCCCACCAGTGGTAAGAGCCATCAACACCTAGTCAGGCTCCCGTGACTTCAAGGTGTGCAGCAATCGGGCATAGGCCATGTACCCTATGTCCCTGTGATTAATTAGGGAACTCTAAGTGCATTGGGTACTGCAGATGGCTGCTGTGTCTGTAGTGTCCGCCAACGGTAGCGGTATTGCATGCTCTTAACATGTCTTTCTTCTTTCTTCCTCCCACTTTTTGTGGTCTCCCTGTTCCTTTGTGTATTAGCATCATCAGGCGGAGGAGCTGTGCCACCGAAGCAGGGGAAGCTGCATCCCACATGGTCCTGGAGGCCGAGACAACAGAGTCAGAAGTCACCATTGGGACGGTGGGCGAGGGGAGCTCCATGGCAGGGAAAGGAGCACAGACCAGCGACACCGACTCCACCTCTGATGGGAGCTCCCTGGCGGTTGCCGGACCCCCAGTGCCCCGCATCAACAGGTACAGCCCCCACCCCCCCTACCACCACCGCTCTCCCAGCAGCCCCTCAGCGTGTGTCCTGTGGCCGCTCACCCAGGAGGGTGGGCATCTCCTTCGCCCAGGCACCTCAGGCCCTGTCCCAGTCAGTCATGCTGCCCTCAGTGAGGAGGCTATTGACCTCCTGAGATCCCTCACTGTTGGGCAGTCTTCCATTCTAAATGCCATCCAGGGTGGAGAGAGGCAGTTGCAACAGACCAATGCATACCTGGAGGGCATTCATTCTGGCCAGGCAGCCCAACAGAGCATTTCAGGCTCTGGCCTCTGCACTGATGGCAGCCATTGTCCCTGTGTCTAGCCTCCCCATTAACTCAGCCTATTCCAAGCACACCATCAGACCAGTATGCACACACCTCAATGCACAAGGGTGGCTCTGGCAAACATTAGCACCACACATCCCACAGGCACCCACACAAGCATCATACTCATGTAGACATGCCAACATCCACTGCCTCCACTATGTCCCCTCCTCCATATCTCCCTCCTACCTCCCTGTCACGTCTCCACTCACACCTGCATGCACTACATCTTCAGCCACTACCTCCAACACCAGCACACCCATCACCACACACTGCTCAGGTGCAGTCACCACCCCCACTACCATTCACACATCCCCTGTGTCCCCTCCCAGTGTGTCTGTGAACCCTCCTCCCAAACTACACAAACACAGGCACACACACACCCAACAGCCAACCACCTCACGACAGCCTCCAGCCCATGCAGCTTCACCCAAAGTCAGCATACGAACACCTCCTACAACCACTACCTCTTCCTCCACTCCCAAACTCCCTCCACCTACCCGTCCCAGTGTGTCAAAAAAGCTTTTCCTCTCAAATGTTGACCTCTTCCCTACACCTCCCCCCGTCCGTCCTCTAGGGCCCGCCTTTCCAGGTCCTAACCCAGCACCTTAGCCACCACATCACCGGGCACAGTGGTGCAAGAAATATCCGGATTCTGGATTGCGCCAAGCAACAGGGCTGCCAGTGTCCCAAGGAGCGAGTCCAAGGACATTCCCCCACCTCCAAAATAGAAGAAGTTGCCCACATCCCGGAGGGAGAAGGCCAAAACACCTGCCACCAAGGGCTCAGCCAAGACAACAGTTGGGAGTGGCAAGACAGCGGCGCCACCATCCAATGTGGGGATGGGCCTGAAAAAGAAAGGCAAGTCAACGTCGCCGCCAACCTGCACGCCGGACAAGACTGCCAATGGCATCGCCACATGCACCGCCGCCATGGGCACCGCCGCCAGCACCCAAGATACTGAGCCCTTCACCAGCATCGCCAGCGGCCACGTCACATCCTGAGCCAGTGGCACCACCGCAGACATGGCTGCCATCCCCAGTGGTCATTCGTACGAGGCTGGTGGTCAGTTCCAGGGGCCTGGGCAGCTTCCATGTTGCCCCACCGTCAGTGAACTGTCACATCCACTACCTCAGTCCTTGGCAGGATGAAGCACTCTGAGCGCAAAGCCCCCTCCAGAACCCGTGGACAAAGGCATCCACTACCTCTGTCATTGGCAGGATGAAGGGCTCTGGGCACAAAGCCCCCTCCAGAACCAGGGTAGAAAGCCATCCTCTACCTCTGTTCTTGGCAGGATGAAGCACTCTGGGCACAAAGCCCCCTCCAGAATCAATAGAGAAAGGCATCCTCTACCTCTGTCCTTGGCAGAATGAAGCACTCTGGGCACAAAGTCCCCTCCAGAACTAGCGGAGATAGGCATCAACTACCTCTGGCCTTGGCAGGATGAAGCACTGTGGGCACAAGGCCTCCTCCAGAACCAGTGGAGATAGGCATCCACTACCTCTGTCCTTGGCAGGATGAAGCACTCGGGCCACAAAGCCCCCTCCAGAACCAGTGGAGAAAGGCATCCACTACCTCTGTCCTTGGCAGGATGAAGCACTCTGGGCACAAAGCCCCCTCCAGAACTAGCGGAGATAGGCATCAACTACCTCTGTCCTTGGCAGGATGAATCACTCTGGGCACAAAGCCTCCTCCAGAACCAGTAGAGATAGGCATCCACTACCTCTGTCCTTGGCAGGATGAAGCACTTGGGCCACAAAGCCCCCTCCAGAACCAGTGGAGACTGTTATCCACTTGAGAGACTGTGGCTTTGCACTCCCCAGGATATTGCAGTGGGCATCCCACCCACTGGAGAGACTTGAGAGACTGTGGCTTTGCACTCCCCAGAATAAAGCAGTGGGCAACCCACCCACTGGAGAGACTTGAGAGACTGTGGCTTTGCACTCCCCAGGATAAAGCAGTGGGCAACCCACCCACTGGAGAGACTTGAGAGACTGTGGCTTTGCACTCCCCAGGATACATCAATGGGCATGGAGCCCCCTCGTGGAGCTGGCGTTGTGCACTCATCCGGCTGAGGTGCCCCCCATTCCTTTCCCCCTGAGGTGCCTGTTTTTTTTCTATCTGATGCCCCTGCAGTGTTCTCTCCATTTCGATTGGGTATCTTGTGTGGGCCTCGCCCATGCATTTTGGGCCCAGTGGTCCACGGACTATATTGGTGCAGTACCTGGACTTGAATTCTTGATGTACATATTTGTTTATAGTGTATATAAAATTTTGACTAATGGATTTTACATGATTACAATCGTTCAATTCATTTCCTTTTGTCCTTGTGTTCTTCCAGGGGGGTTGGGGGGTGTAAATGTAATGTTTCAGCATGTATTGGTGTGTGTGTTGTTGTGGGTGAGGGTGGGGGTGTTGCGTGTTGCGTGTCGCTCTCTTTTCCCTCCCCCAGGCTCCATGGTGTCCTGGTTCCTCATGGGTTGTGTAGAGGTGAGTGTTTCCCCTTCCAAGTCCTGTTTCTGCCGTGTTTTTGTTAGCGTTGAATCCGCCCCGGAAAAAGTGGCGGATTGGCATGTCATAATAATGTGGGCAGTACATTGTTTCCGCCTGACTGTTGGCGGTGACCGCCATGCTGTTTGTCTGTACCGCCCTGGTGGTTGGAGTGTTAAAGTGGCTGTCTATGTTGGCGGTTTCCGCCGTGGTCGTAATCCCAATTTTTTTCCCGCTGGACTGTTGGCGGTATAACCGCCGCTTTAACACCGACCATCAGGGTTGTTATGAGGGCCAATGTGCAGTTCACAGACCCCATGAGAGATCCTGCACCGTTTGTTGTACATTCACAGTTCAAGGGTGAGGGACATGTCATGAGACATGGGCGGGAGAAGTGTGCATTAGTGAAGAGGTGTCCAAATTGGTAATAGGTAGGAATTGAGACAATGACAGTACATCAGAAACGTCAGGAGTGGTTGAGTGAGAGGGCAACCCGCAATGCTGCGTGTCCTACCTGCGACTGGAGGTGGTGTCTGGAGGGAACCTAGGACATCCTGGAGAGACTCTTTATTGATGGTCCGAAGCTGGTCATCCGTGTCATCTATAAAATATGGGACAGGTAGGTCGGCAGGAGGTAAGATATCATCCTCTGCAATGGGAGTGAAATGTCAATCTTTGACTGTGGTGGATGTTGACATGGCTCATCATTTACTTGGTACTGGAAGCTCAGTGACATGTTATAGACCCCTGGCTGTAGATGTAAATTATGTGTTGCATTTTTCATCACACTTTGGGCAACCTTTCAAGGTATTTTGTGCATTGATCCCACAAAACCAACTTCCTTGCAGGCCCCTTGCACTTGTCACTTACACCATGGTGGCACGACTTTTGCCTTCCTTTTCACCATGGTGGACATTCCCACATAAGTGTAATGTGTGCTGTCACTCTTTTGGTGCTATAATGCATTGGCACCATGAATGATGGCACTAGTGCAGTAAAACACAGGTCTGTCCATTGCTTGCAGTGCTTGTGTTACATTGTCATCTGCCTTTAGTAGGACCCACACATGTGCTAATTGGATGGAACAGTGCAACCATTATGGATTGTTTGCCCCATTAGTTTGTCCCTCCCTACAGTTGGTACTTTTCCTTGCATATAGCACATCTGCCACACGCATATATTGGTGTAAGGATGTAGATTGTGGATCAATGCATGCATTTTGAGACTTTGTTGATGCAGCACAAGGGGAATGTGGAGCTTAGTTCTACATGGGCAACTATTTGTATGATGATACAGTTGCATTACAGGCCTTTGATACTGTGCTGGTAGCGCAACTTTGATGCCACTTGTGCCAGTTCTTAAGCATGTAGGTGTACCATTATGTAGAACACCAACCATTCACATAACACAGACAACCTTGTTACCTGGTGAGATTTTAGCTACTTGTACAGCAGCACAATTGATGGTCACAGACATACCCCATGTGTTATATGAGTTCACTTTTGTGCCCATTCCCAAATGGTGTATGGAGGTGTGAAAGAGTTGTCGTTGGTCTACCCTGTGTGGTTTGTGTTCCACAGGTTGCACACTTAGGCCCTGATTTTTTCTCAAGTGGCAAAGATCAGTGCAAGAACAATATGAGCTGCATGCCGATGCTCTACTTTTGAAATGAAGGGATGCGCTATGGTTACTGGAATACAGCACACCCCTGTGTTTCCTTAGCACCTGCACAGGTTTGTTCTTCCTGCAGCAATGCAGGCATCCTTGCACCATAGTGCAAGGGTGCCTGTGTTGAGGGGATAGATCTTTTATATGCAGGAAGATGTCCCTTCCTGCACATAAACAAACTATTGTGGCAAGGTGGCATTTCTCTGTGTGCTGCAAGATGCAGCTCACATGAGAAGGGCAATGACACAAGTAGGATGGAAGCATTTTGCCTTGTTGCGCCATCCTGACACCACCCCTGGAGTGGTGTTGACGTTAGTAACAGTCTCTGATGAACATGTTGTGTTGGATCTGGGGCAAGAACTATATGCAATGGGTGCTGTAGTGGCACAGACACACTAATTGTAAGCCCCTCCCAGGCAATATGCTGCATATTTACAAGTTGGTGTAAAGCCACAGTAATTAGCTGAAGTCTACTGTTAAGAACCCCCTGAAGTACAATGTTTTGACTCCTGTGAAGAATGGGAGAAAAGCAAAATATTTGCAATTCAAAAGGTATCCATAGCGGCAGAGACGGCATCCTTATTGAAAAGTATTTTGTTGAGTTATATTACAGTTACTGCACAGAGAGAGTCATCCAAAATGGCCGTCAGGTTGTGCCGGCACAAGTTACTGTTCTAGTATTCCTCTTCCACAATCGAGTTATCAATAGGCGTGCACTGCTTGAGCCACCAAGCATCACTAAAAGTGTGAATTGCATGGTGATGGGGTGTTTTGATTCAGGGCCTATGTGTCCCGATGCAACCCAATAGCATGCATTGAGTGTGTCCTATGTGCGTCCCACTTCTGCCATTTGTGAGATGCCAGATAGTCCCCCCTCAACTTACCCTGCATTTGTGGTAGTTCTTGGTAGTCTGTGATGTATTATCCTGCGAGTCTAGTGACCAGCTCCTCTGGGATGACGGCTGCAACTATTTACTCCAGCTCATCCAGGTCCTCTTGGGGTGCAAGACTTCCACCTCCAGTTTGCAGGGCTGCCTTTCAGTTCCTGGACAGTTTTTCCTTAGTTCTGGGCTTGCAATTGTGCCAGCTCTTCTTGCAATTGGTGACAGTCCTCTTCACCTCTGCCACACTGTTGACTTTGTCTACTTTTGCCTGCCACATAGCCTCCCTCCTACCTATTGGCAATTTGGAGGTGAAGGAGAGCTAGTGTTGGTGCTCCGTCAGCTCTCTTACCAATATGTCATGCTCCTCTGCACTAAAGTGATACTTCTGCTTTCTCCTTCTCTTGTGACTTTTCTGGACCCTCCTAGTTGGTACTTCGCTGATTGGGTTGTCCCTGGGGTCTCTCCTGGCCTGCATTCTGCATCTTGTCTTTCCAAAGGTTTTTTTCTTGCTTGCTTGTTTTTTTGTTACACTAAAGCGATTAAATATGGTGTGAACCCGTTTTGTGTCAAAAACTTGCTGCAAAATGGTCTAAAGCCAATTTTGCAGCATTAGCGTCATTTTTGCTTCCAACATGTCGCAGTTGGTAGCGTCATTTTTTTACGCTTAACGTTCCTTAGCACCATTGTGCGTCACTTTTTAAATAAGGAGCACAATGGCGCTAGGGAATGGTGTTAGCTTGCTCCCAGCCTTCCCTGTGCCAATCATGATGCTGCAAAGAGCGGCGTTAAGATTGGCTGGAGCGCCCTGACTAGGCACTCCAAGGCAGAGTGGGGGCCTAGCCTGCTCTCCAACCTGGCAACACAGAGCCGGGTTGGAGAGAGCCCTGTGTGTATATGTGTTTGGCCTGCCCGAGACAGCTGGCCAAACATACATGCACACTGAGGGGAGTGCTCTGTGCACTCCCCTCCATGGCTATCAGCCCCCCATGGCCTGACCCTTTAAAAATAAAATTATGATAAACATTATTTATTAATGTTTTATTTTTAAAGGTTTGCAGCTGCTGCCACAGCTGCTGGCGGGGTGCTACACTCCTCTGCATAGCCGAGGAGTCGCCGCTGGAACAGACATTTCAGAATGGTAAGTGTGGTGAGCATTCATATGTCTAACCTTATTCTTTCCTACATCTGACTTTTTGGAAGGTTTCATCTAATTCTGACCAGAGAGGGGCTCTGTGGCATTTTCAATTGATCCTAGGCCATAAGGTAGAACTTGAGTAGCTGAGGTTTTCTTCCTCATTTAAGAAAAATTGAAAATGAATATTTTTAAAAACATCATGGCATTTGAACTAAAAATCTATGTTTCCAAGGAACTTTATTTTGTTTAAACAGTAAAATGTCATGATCATGTAGTTCCACAGTCAACTTCCAAGACAGTGTATTTTTGAAATTGTACAGCCATACACTATACTGTAGTTACTGATAATTCCATTGGTAAAAAGCCACTTTTGCTCAAGTTTTCCTTTTCAAGATAGAAGCAGGTACAGATTACCCATTTTAAATATGAACAGCAATCATGTGGACCTTGCTATTTCAAGGTACAATTACAATAATTTTACCTAGTTCTGGACTTAACATTAAGGGTCACAAACTACAAAATGCTATTCACAAACCTACTCACGGAAGTCTACCCTTCAGTCTCTCCTTTCTTTTGTGTGGGATACATCTCTACAAAAGCAAGTATCCATTTGAATAGTAAATAGATTATTTTCAATATAAACTTCAAAACATAATTTTCTTTCAATTTACAATATTATGAATTGTTACATTTTAAATTTAAAATTAAGTTGTTAATGCTGTTACAGTTTTATATTCTTCAATAGTTAAATATATACATTGAACGTTATTAACAAAAGAAAATGTTATTTAAAAGAATTAAAATGTGCCGATTAGGTGTAAAGAGAGAGCACAAGATCTTTAGCACTGGCTAGCAGTGGTAAAGTGCACAAAGTCTTAAAAGCCAACAAAAATAAATTCAGCAAAACAGAGGGATGAAATAAAATTGAATCTATTCTCTTTGCTTTCAGCTTCAGGTTGGCGTTGGTTCCAGACTTAGGTTTGTTTTCTCTTTATGACTGACTCTCATTACAAAAGAGTGCAGGCTATCGCAGTGTGCACATGACATAGGACTTAAACTAAACTTTAATTTAGTGGTTTAGGGCTCAATGATGACAACGATTAACATCAATCAATACCTGAGGCATTTGGATTTATATTTACTAAGATTCCAGGTAACGCTGCATTGCGTGAAAGGGAGAGAGAAGAACTGTGCCGTATTTAAAATGATGTAGCACAGTTCTGCTCTCTCCTTGCACTGGTGCACTTGTGGCTGCCTTCTGGCAACTTAAATACCCTTGTGTCATGTCACAAGGGGATCTGCAATGTGATCAGGATAGTTTTTGTACAATAATGGATACCGTCTGCACAGAAGCTATCTTTTGAGGCTTATTTCTCTTTTGATGTGTGCTGCAAAATGCAAAGAGGAAGTAACAAGAAAAAAGAACTATTTCTCCTTGTTAGGCCAGCTTCGAATAGCATCACCGTTATGTCGCAAATTCACGTTTACAAGACTTTGTAAATATGTGTTTGCATCAAAATACACAGGTGGATGCAAAGGAATGCCTAAGTGATAAGTAATTATTAATTTACTTATAAGTCCCTAATAAAGTGATAGGGGAGGAAGCCAGGGCTGTAAACTAACAACCACTAATGAGCCTTCAGCACGTACTGTGCCACACACTTAAGTAGCACTTTAAAACATGTCTCAGGCCTGCCAATGCCGTATGTGAGCCATTTTGACCTGGCAAAATAAACTTTTTGCAAGGCCCAAAATTACCTTTTCAATACAAATATGTCACCCATAAGGTAGGCCCTAAGGGTGTAGTGTGGTTAGTTTTACGTACACTTTACGCATTAGCTTCAGGCTTTAGGCCTTTGTGCACTTTGCTCTACATGTATTTTATTCATTTGCTGACAGCTTAGAGCCTCTGTGCACTTTGCTCTACATGCTTTTTATTAGGCTTCGTACTGTTATTTTTCAAATAGCCAGTTCTACGGTGTTGTTTTTTATTCATATCACACTGTTTTGCCTACTTCAGCACTGGAGTTCTTCATAACATATTCACTCTGTTCTTCAGTCAAGGATACAGTCTGGTACATTGCCAATAGACGTGGTAGGAGTTTAGATTTGGCATTCCTGCGTAGGGACATTTTGTGATCACGATGACATGTTAGTTATAAAATCACTTCCTTGTCCCAATACATGCAAGAGGGAGATTTCGACCAGAGACCCACAGCTAGACGCTGACTGCCTCGTTGCAGATGCTGAACCAGATCACAGGCCTTTGCTCAGGTATGAGGGCTCATGTCTCCCCGGTGACTCGGAAAGGCAAGCTAGAAGCTTAACATGCTGTGCTCTAAATAGATCAAGCAGAGGGAGAGTAGAAACTGTTAGGAAATATGATAGCTTTGTTCTTATGTTTTACTCTCCTGGTGACTATTTCAATCCTACTATGTTGTATTGTTCTGGTTATTGCGGCTCACGCCTTATTATCTAGAAAACAGTTGTTTTATTAAAACATTATATAAAACCTATACTGTCTTTGTCATTTGTTTATGAGACCATATTGTAAATGAGAGAGTTGGTTTGGATCTGAGTGACCACGATTTCCCTGAGAAGTTCCAAAGATGTCATGCGCTCGGCTGCCTAATCATTTTTTCCCCGTGGGAGAAATAAGGCACTGCTAGTTAGCCCGAGCAAAAACTGGATTTAGGGTGACAGAGTTCCTTACACGTGGGTCAGACTCAGTCCCCCACATCGTTATCGATCCTGCTGCCTAGAAATCCAGTAGTCTCATTTAGGATAATGAAAGCCCACGCGACAAGGGGAAATAGGGCAGGGTGCAAAATGTTTAAAATTTAAAAGGTTTGACCACAGCCCCCCTCAGGTCAGTCATCTGGACACGTACTCACTGACCTGTATTGTGTCCACACCAGTTTGAGGCCCACCTGCATTTACTATCTGAAACTATATTTATGACTCCATGACAACTGTTCACATTTTTGCCATAAAAGGGATTTTTTTCATCATTTTCAGAGAAATCCTCCAATCCGATGTATGTTGAGAGGGAGTCCTCAGACCCTAGTTCTGCAACTGCTCTCCTAGCCATAATGGCCATAATGTTTAATTAAATAAATGAACTGTTCCTGTTTTGCCAGACGTCTCCTGACTTTTATTTTTTAAGGTCAATTCTAATTTTACCAACAAGAATGCAGAAAGAGCCAAGAAGACTATGGGATGACCTGGAAGGGGAAATTAAGGGCCTGATTCTTAAAGGTAAACTTACATGTTTAGATCTACTGATGTTTAGATCTGTGCCTACACCTAGTATAACCCTTCATGTTTTGCTATTCATCGAGTGGAGATTTACAATGAAGGTGCAGACTTATATTTCTCCACCCAACCCTCCAATGAGCCAATGGAGCCACTTGCCACCCATTTTACTACCGTAAAGTTACAATGAGCAGCTTGCTAGTTTTGTGGGAGATTTCTGCCTCTGGGGTAGGGATCTCCATATGGGAAATTACAGGAAAGCACAAACAAAGTTTATTAAAAACATAAATAAAATAGTACAATGTAAAATATAAATGTGAATTAATTTAAAACAATATAAGCATATAACAATTTTTTTGAAAAATATGTATTTATTGTTTTTACTGATACACAACAAGAAGCTAGCATCAAAGTCGAAATCTTTACAAGATCAACAATCATTGCTTTCTCTACCTCCATCACCAACAGTAGGACATTCCCCCATGCCAAGGGACCTATGTATGCAATCTTTTTCTGCAACTCATGAATTTACCAGAGTACTCCCCAGTACCTCATCCTCCTAGCTACTGTACCTCTCCTGTGCCCTGCCGACACCTTTCCTTCATCCCACACCTTCATGTGCATACCCTGTGTGCTCACATCTGCAGTCTGCACTCTCACAGTTGGATCCTGGGTGCCCTCCTCGACCTCTTCTTCACTAAATTTCTCAAAAAATTCAACAGCCATGTCAGTTGCTATTTGGAAGGTTTTAGGCTGATCCTTCCAGCAGGGGCTGAGAATAAGGGGGGGGAGGTAAAACGTGTTTTCTCTATGTTAATTTCCATCGGGATTTTGAACTGAAATAGTGCCCGAACCACTGGACCGATTTACACCAAATTTGTCAGAAAGCTAGCGCTGGGTACAAAAGAAAACTTTTTGTGATTTGGTGTAAATCCATTAAGTAGTTTTAGAAATATTCATGAAAAAATACATTTGTATATATAGGGATGCAAAGGCTCCACGAACCAACCCAATCTTGTGCTGAGATCTGTTTGGCTGCAACCAGTGAGTGTTGGCAGCCATCTTGGGGCTCAGTTTTAGTCAAATCCTGGAGTAAAAAGGTACAAAAATAGGAAACAGAGCTAGGGTAGGGACACCCTGACACCTTAGCTCTGGTGCTGTGGTCCCTCTAGGCAAAAAAGCATTTCTTTAGCATTTTTGCTGCAAATTTGTGATGGGTTCACAAATCCACATAAAAAACTTCCAAAAAAAGTAAGTGCTCCTGTGCTTGTTGTTATAAAGCCACTGGGCGGGTCTGGTCCTGGGGCATGTCAAAATAAATGGGCATGGGCCCCCTCCTAGGACAGTTTAATGGCCCATGGACTGCCTCCTCCCCGGGGCTTAAGTAATAATGAAGGTAGGGGGCCGCATAGCCCCAACAGCCCCAGTAACCACCTCCTCCCCAGGGTTTAAGTTATGATGAATGCAGGTGGCCACGCAGCCCTCCGCAGCCCTGAGGACTGCCACCTCACAGGGACTTATGTAATTATGAACGTGGAGGGTCATGCAGCCTAGCCACAGCCCTAGGGTACACCATCTCCCCAAGGATTAAGTAATTTTGAAGGCAGGGGAGGAACATGACCCCCTTCAGGCCCAGGGAGCCCACCTTTGGGGGCTGAATTTAAATATTGCAGGGGGCCCATCATGGACTCCCAGCCCTGGGGACCACCACCTCCCCAGGGCTACTTAACACTTGAGGGGGGTGATGAGGACCTCCTCAAGGAGTCATATATGGCCCTGAGGACCTGGCCCCCACCCCACGCGGATGACTCCTGCTATGTCACAGGGTGCCCACACCCAGACAAAGCTGTTTGTCTGACATGGTGGGACCTTGGACATCTCCTGGCAAGTCAGAGCAAGCACTCCTCTCACAGTAAGTGAGAGCTGTCAAACAGCTCTCACTTGCTGAAAGTGGAGGAGTCATCTGTTTCCCTCCCTGAAGAGATGCAGACAAGGAAACAGAGGAAACTATTGCTCTCACAGAGAGGGAGCTTCCTGTTTAGCAGCTCCCTGTCTGTGACAACAATGCACAACACCCCAACTCACACATGCACTCACTAAATTCACCCCCATTGACACGCATGCACACTCCATTCCCCAACCCCCTCCTTTCCTCAAAATACATACATACACAACCCCCACCCCTGTCTACATGTAGGCACACATGCACCCGACCCAGCATTCACATTCACCCACACACGCATCACCACATTTAAACAGACACACACGCATGCACAAACACTCCCCCTCCCATTCCCCATTCATGACACACACACACACACACATCCATTCAAACACCCCACTCCCATTGCAGAGGACACTTACCTTGTCCAATAAGGTGCTCTTCCCAGAGGGGACAGGACTCGGTGCTCCCACTGCTGGCAGCGCCCCACCAAAGGACACCACCAGACCATATTACAGGTCATAATATAGCTGTTGGAGTCCTTTTGGTGGGGTGGGGCTGGCAGGGGAACCGCCTCTGCACCCCCTACTGCCAGCACGACTACTGGAGGATTTCTGCCCAAATTGTGGCAGAAATCCGGCAGTCTTCTGGGCCCCGTGGCTTCGGCAGTCTGAGGAAAAGACCGTCAAAGTCAGAATGACTACCTGAGTGACTAAGGCATCCAGAGCGTGGACAATATCTCCAGCCAGGAGAAGGTCATCCTGGTCTTGGTCGTGGGATAAAGCAGTAGGTTCATGCATATCTTTCATTATGAATTAGTGGATAGACAAAGCAAAACAATCAAGTGAATAACCAAAAATGTTCTGGGGGGCCGCCCAGGGGAAAGGCCTTTCAGGGAGGCACAATGTATATTTTCCTAGTAATTTATGATGGAAAGTCTTAATTTTATTTAAGACACGGAGGTGAGTATTATGCTTCTCTAACTTGCTTTAATCATAATAGCAGCAGTCAAGAAACTACAATTCCCATGAGGCTAAGGGCAACAGAAAGCCAATGGGAATAAAAAACATATCGGGTAAAACACCAATAGGAACTAGGCACATAGTATAATCACCATACTTGACTGCGACCAGCCCTCTTTCTTGATGCAAGAAGGTTAGTCAGTGTGAGAAAACAAAAGAAAAATAGCTAAAACAATGGCAGCTGCCAACAGTAAAGAACAAAGTTCTTGAAAACAGTTCATCCAGGACTGGTAGAAAGGAGGAATCCAACACTCAGGAAGTGACTGATGGTGCCATCGAGATGGAACGTTGGACGAAGTTGTTGAAGATGAAATTCTCGTCTGACGTTCAAGATGAGTTTTGAGATTGAGAAGACGAAGCTATTTGGGAGGAAAAAAGAATTGACAAAACAAGCGATATTGAGAATCTGTGGTGGGATAATACTCGCCTCTGTGTCTTTAATCAAATTAATACTTTCTGTCATAAATTACTAGGAAAATCTACATTTTATGGCAAGACTGGAGGCTCATAATATGCTTATTTAAAGCAGGTTAATTATTACAGAAGTTGCTGTATGAACTGGTTTACAATAAAAAGTTCCAAAGACACTGTCATTAGACCAATCAGCCGATCTCAGAATGTCCTCTAGTCTAGCACCCCCCCCCAAAAGCTTTGGAAGCCATAGCTCCTCTAGAGGAGTGAGCACCTAAAACAGAGGTGTCTATACTTGCCAGGGACATTACCCAACAAACCTATCCGTCTAGAGTAGCCGGAGAAATGGATTTGTGAGGTCTGCGAAAAGAAATAAGCAGCTGGGAACAAGAGGGCGTTCTGAGGCTGTGTGATTTTCATAAGCCTTGAGACATTGACCTACGCACAATTTAGGTTGGTTGGAAAAATACGGATAAAACACTGAGCGTACATCAGTTTTTGTACGTTTGTTGATGGAGAACAATTGACCAGAGGAAATATCCAAGGCTCTCACATCTGATAAACGTTTGATAGAAACTAAGCGGAGTAACATAGTGAGTTTAGCTGAAAGCATTTTTAATGATAAGTCTGTATTATCTTGCCAGGTGAGAAACAGATTCAAAACAACATTAACGTCCCAAAACTTTGAGTACTTGGGTAACGGAGGAAAGGAAAACTTTACTCCCTTCAAAAGACGACAGAGCAGGGAATGTTCTCCCACAGGTTTTCCGTTGACGTAAGCATGTTGCATGGAAATAGCCGATCTATACAGGTTGATTGTTCTGTAGGACTTACCTCCACTAACTTGGGCGGCTAGAAAATTGATTATGGAGATTATATCGGCTTAAAAGGGATCGAGGTCCCTTCCTACACACCAGGTTGTCCAAAGAGACCAGGCAGAACTGTAAGCTTTCCTGGTGCCCGGAGCCCAGGCTTTGTTAATAATGTCTGAAGCTTCTGCCAAAATATGAATGGAAGATCGGGAAGACCCGATACTTTCCAGGCTGAAAGAGTGAGAGTGTTGTTGAATAAGAGGGGGTGCAGATGACCCAGAGGGTTCTGTAGCAAGGAAGGCAAAGACGGAAGGAGGACCGTGTAGTCAATCGCCAGTTCCAAGAGAGGGGGAAACCAAACCTGGGTTTGCCAGAAGTGAACTACAATTACTAGCTTTGCTTTGTGACGTCTGACTTGAGCGAGGACACGGGTAATCATGATAAACGGAGGGAAGGCATAATTGAGAGAAGAGGACCAATCCTGTAGAAAAGCATCTGAGGCTAGTGCTGAAGGATCTGGTTGCCAGCTGAAGAACAGGGGTAATTGTGTGTTCAGACGGGAGGCAAACAGATCTATCATGAAAGGTCCCCACTTGTGGAGGAGAGATTGGAACACTGAGGAGTGAAGTTTCCAGTCGCTGGCATCTCTGAGGAAAGGAGAGTGCCAGTCTGCGGTCTCGTTGAGGGAGACTGGAAGGTATTCTGCAGTGAGAGAGATTTAGTTGTGAAGACAATACTCCCATAGGCTTTTTGCTAAATCCGGTAGGGGCTTTGACCTGGTACCCCCTAAATGGTTTATGTAGCAGACAGATGATACAAGGTCCATACGGAGGAGGATGGTACATTGAACCTTGTCTTTTGCTAGGCTTTTGATTGCTAAGGAGCCCGCAAGCATCTCTAAATAATTGATATGCAATTTGGACTCCTCTGAAGACCAGGAACCTCCAGTCGAGATTGGACCACAACGGGCGCCCCAACCCGTTAGGCTTGCATCTGATTCTAACACAAGATCTGGGGCTGATGCAAAGATAGTTCGGCCGTTCCAGGCATCTAAATGGTCTACCCACCATTGAAGTTCTGAATGAGACTCCTGGTCAAGAAAGATTATTTCCAAGTACAAAAGGCCTTTTCTGAGATGACGGAGGAGGAAAGGAGACCCACTATTCTGGCTAGGGATCTGAGAGAAATTTGGGAACTGTGGAGAATCTTTAGAATTTCTGATTTTATAGATTTGACTTTTTGTCATGTAGGGTAGCGGAAGAAGAATCTATTACGAACCCCAAGAATTCTATTCTTTGGGAAGGGATACTAATAGATTTTTCCTTGTTGATGAGGAAACCTAGTTGGGACAGGAGAGAACACGTGGTTTGGAGATGAGACTGGAGAGAGAGAGACGGTTCTGGTGCATACGGAGGATGTCGTCCAGATAGATTAAAAGCCTGATGCCTAAGGATCTGAGATGAGCCATTACCGGTTTCATTAACTTTGTGAAGCACCAAGATGCTGACGAAAGGCCGAACAGAAGGGAAGAAAACTGGTAAGTTTGTCCGAGCCAATGGAATTGGAGGAATTCTCTGTGGTCCACATGGATAGGAACAGAAAGATATGCATCTTGAAGATCCAGGCGAACCATGTAATCGGAAAGAAGGAGAATATCTCTTAAATGGACTATAGTTTCCATTTTGAAGTGTCTGTATACAACAAAGCGATTGAAGGCTCTGAGGTTGATGACCGGTCTTAATTTTTGGTTTTTCTTTTGAACTAGAAAGAGAGTACTTAGAAAGCCTGAGGGATCCAGGAGGGAAAGTTGGATGGCTTGTTTCGAAAGAAGGGAATTAATCTCTTGCAAGATGAGAGATTACATTTCTGCAGAAAAACTTAGAGGAGGGAGAGGGTATGCCTGCTGAGGGGTTGAGTAGAGTTCTATCGAATAACCTTGAATTGTATTGAGGACCCATGGATCTGTTGTTATTGTGTGCCATTTTGCTGCAAACAACCAAAGGCGTCCCCCTACTGGAGGAAGGCCAGAAATGGGGCTTACCTTGTGGGATGTTGTGTCTGAATCCACGTTGACCTCGACTCCGGTAGCCTCTGCCTCGTTGGGGGTAGAACTGGGGTTTGAATGATTGTGTCCCATATGAGGAGTTGAAGGAGCCTCCGAGTCCTTGCGACCGAAAGGAATGACCGGTAGAGCAGC
Organism: Pleurodeles waltl; assembly: GCF_031143425.1. Classification (NCBI taxonomy): domain Eukaryota; kingdom Metazoa; phylum Chordata; class Amphibia; order Caudata; family Salamandridae; genus Pleurodeles; species Pleurodeles waltl. The sequence continues at coordinate 367,825,101 of NC_090439.1, forward strand.
TCCTGCCTGTACTGGCCCTTGCAAAAACCCGTTGGGTAAAAACTTTTTTGATGGATTGCTGGGCTTTGTCGATGGAGGCAAAGGTAGAGACGAATTTGCCTAGGTCTTCAGTGAACGAGCCTCCGAAAAGGAGTCCGTTCGCCTTGATACCTGGATCCATTGAAGCCAGGTTAGCCAATTTGGGGTCTAATTTGAGCAAAAGACCTTTTCTCCTCTCATGTGTAATAGCGGCATTTGTGTTACCTAGGAGACAGAAGGCTCTCTGAATCCATAGGGAGAGTTCCATAGGGTCAATGTCTGAATTTTCCGCTCTGACCAATTCTGCCATGTCAAAAATACGTGCCAACGGGCCCGAGGTCTAAGAGTTTGTCTAGACAACTCGACCAGGCCTTGTCAACTCCCTTAGGGGGATCCTTGCCGAATTTTGAGAAGACGGTAAGTATGGGTTGGTCTATGGAAGGAGTAGAGGTAATGTTGGAGCAAAGGAAAGGTCTACGGCATTCAGATCTTAATTCAGATCTTAATTTGGCCCTTGTGTTTTTGTCTAAAGGAAGTCTCCGTCTGGATGCAATGTAGTCTCCTACGTGAGAAGAAGGGAACTATTCTGTGGAGTTGGGATGGTGAAGGAGGGAGGGATCAAACATGGGATTACTATCTGAGTCTAGAATCAATTTGGCTGCAAAAGGGTTAGGAGAGGAAAGGTCCAATCTAGTTTTTTTTGGAGGAGGGGAGGACTGGGATTGGGAAACTCCCGCATATATCTGAAGAATCATCCATATCCCCTATGTCACCCATATCATCATCTGTATCGGAAATATGTGAGATTACAATCTTTTTTGACACGCTCAATGTATGTTTGGTTTTGGAAGTACACTTTTTTTTTTAGACACCTTCGAATTCCCCTCCTTAGAAGGAGGCCCAGGAGGAGATTCGTCCTCAACCTGGGGTGAAGAAACTTCACCAGTCAATGCAGCGCCATCAGTGGTGACTTTAAGAGGGGCTATTAGGGCTGACAAATCCTTAAATTTACGTTTTCTGCTATCCCCCGCAGAATGGGCCAGTAAGGATTTGGAGACCTTACTCTGTACAGAGGATTCGAGGTTTTTGGTCATTTTGCCCATAGTAACAGAAATGGCTTTAGCCGCAGCTTCATTGATATAATTACCAAAATCTTGGTTAAATATATTATTGTCATTATTTGAGTGCCCAGAAGAATTATCACTATGCATTGTGAAGGAGAAAAACGAGGTGAAATAATATCAGGGCAAGAAAGGGTTAATTCTTTGTGAAAAAAGCACTGAAGGAGTAAGAACACGCCCATGGGGCGTGACCCGAGTTGCAGAAAGGACAAGCAGAGGAGGCGGAGGCTCCGACCGTTGAAAAGGCAATTAGGACAAATTAGCAAAAATCCTCAGAGGAAGAAAGGCAGCGGAACAACCAGGCAGTGAGGCACAGGTCAGACATGGTAAACAGACGTCGCAACCGTTCCGACCGTTAAACTGAAGTAGAAGCGGGAGTGGCGTTCTAGGAGGCGCAGGGGGAAGGGGGGGGGGGGGTGGGAGCACCGAGTATGAAAGGTTTAACTTGGCGAGTGAGAAAAAGAAAGACTCACGCACTATAATGAAACACATATGATAAACATTAATAAAACCACTGATGTAGATATAATAAGAAAAAGAATGACGCAACACTTATCTTGACTGCGAGCAGCAAGAAAGAGGGCTGGTTGCAGTCAAGTATGGTGATTATACTATGTGCCTAGTTCCTGCTGGTGTTTTACCCAATACGTTTTTTTATTCCCTTTGGCTTTCTGTTGCCCTTAGCCTCGTGGGCATTGTAGTTTCTTGACTGCTGCTGTTATGAATGAAGCAAGTTAGACAAGCATAATATGAGCCTCCGGTCTTGCCATAAAATTACATTTAAGGGGATCACCAAGTGTCTGTTTCGCTTATTATTTCGGCCCAGGCAAACAGGCATGGGGGAGGAGATAGACTACTGCCATGCAGAAATTAGAGAGGCAGCTGACTCAAGCCTGCTGAGTTGTAGCATTGGCTCGCAGATCTGATACAGGTGGGAAAAGAGCCCACTGCTCATAGGACGCTCACGAGTGACAGCAAGCTAAAAAGTGGACTAAAAGTCATCATGCAATCCCGCTCTGTCTCCCAGCCTTCCAGCATCCCCGTCGGTTGTCAATAAAGAAAACGGCTTTAATATGATAAAATCCCTTCAAAATATTGCTAAAAGAGAAATCTACGATGTAATAATTACAGTGAACATAGGAAACTTATATACGAACTGTGGAAAGAAATATATGTAACACACTTATCTCGTCGCGAAGCAGCAGAGAAAGGGGACTTATTTTGGTGCCAACTCGTTTAGAGTCATGGTTACATGCTCTCATTAGTGCAATGGACATGATGTCACAAATACATGTTATGGGAAATGTAGTTTTGACAAAAAGATTAAAGTCATTGGCTGCTGTGATTTGGGATATAATAAACAGCAAAGAAGGTGAAGCACAATCCGAAGCGTCCAGTTCTGACATATAATCCTCAAACCCCCCCCCCCTTGCCACAGTAAACACATTTGCTTTGCCCTACCCCAACAAAATTAAAAAAAATCAAAGCTTGTCTGCTGCCTAATTATTTTTGTTGGATATTCTGCCCAGCACTGGATATAACACTTTTATTAAATGAGTCAGAATTGACCATTCTAGAGTCCATAGTGCAATGATACTACTGGCATGAAATAATTTAAAGTGTCTAGCTTTGTACTTAAAACTAATATCTTCAAAAATCCCAGAATTCACCGGAATATTGCCTAAAAAGCGAAGACTGTCTGAAAATACCACAACTTAACAATGAGGGAATAGAGAAACACTTGGGACACACAAAAAGTGACACCCATGTTTAGTGTAAAAGGTCATTTATTAGGACAGGATTTAAATACAAACATCAATAACTTTAAACTGGATCCCCCATTTTTTAACAAACACCATCTCTCAACAGTTCCCTTGATCCTCCTTCTTTCTTCCAAAACCTCTCTTGCGATTCTCCTCCCCTAGACACACCCCTATTCCTCTCATGCGCTCCTTACTTGTAGCATACCCCCCTTTCTCTGATCCTTCCTCTCCTTGTTTTTCCCCTTGGAAGGGTGGACAAGCCAGCATCTGGCTCTCCACCTTCCCCCATCTTCTGCTGCCCTCAAGAAACACCTGCCCTAACTGACTTTTCTCCCCCCCTAACCTACCCCTGTTCCTATAACACCCCCTTTTCTTCTTTCCCTTCCCCCCATCCTCCTTACTCTGCCAGGTGGGTGGGTGGTCAAACTAAATGGTCGGCCTCTCCCCCAGTCAGCGCAGAAAGAGGCTGACCAACCCTCCCTCCCCTCTTATAAACCCCCCTCCCAAGCACACTCCCTCTTACCTACATCCAATCAGGCGCCCATGCGCCACTTCCTGTCTTCCCGAAAGAGCCCGCGGAGAGACTAGAACGAGTCTCTCTCTCCGCGGGCCCCTCCATTGGGACACACATACAGTGATACCCATGTTTAGTGTAAAAGGTCATTTATTAGGACAGGATTTAAATACAAACATCAATAACTTCAAACTGTATCCCCATTTTTTAACAAACCCCAACTCTTAACAGTTCCCTTGATCCTCCTTCTTTCTTCCAAAACCTCTCTTCGATTCTCCTCCCCTAGACACACCCCTATTCCTCTCATGCCCTCCTTACTTGTAGCATACCCCCTTTTCCTGATCCTTCCTCTCCTTGTTTTTCCACTTAGAAGGGTGGACAAGCCCGCATCTGGCTCTCCACCCTCCCCCTTCTTCTGCCACCCAGCAAAACCCACTCAGCGTTTTGCTGCCCCACCCAGAAACAATCATCCTCGACCCTTTTTTTTTTTATTCCCTGAACCATAGCTTCTCGCCCCATAACTCCTCTTAAAGCAACCTTAGTTCAGTCAAATAATACGCATTACCTAACTGTGACAAATGAACCCCATCTGACCTGAACAATGTCTCGTCTTGTTCTTTTAAGACCTCATGCCTCATGACCTTAATCCCTTGCGTCCAGCAGTATACCCTCATGGCCCTATTCAGTTTTCTGCGAGCCCGCTCAATTGCTCCTTGATTAATTTCCCCTCTCCACACCCTTCTGGGCACAAATTCCGTACACACCAGGCATGTCCCGCATAACTTCTGTTTCATCAACAGCTCCAAGTCTCTCTGCATATGTTGTATCAAAGTAAGCCCCGACAGCTTCACCAAGTCATTCTCCCCAAGATGTATCAGCAATAAGTGGGCATCCCCACTGTGGCAAATTAGTAGTGATAAATGGAAGCAAACTTCCCCACCTCATGCCGCTCTTCCCCCACCAAAAACTTCATTGTGTCTGCTAGGCAGTCCCATTGTCCTGCCGTAAATTATCTTCTCTGCGAATTTCGCTGCCCAGTGAATGAAGGAATGACCGACCAGCCATGTCACCATCTTGGCCTTCTGTGGCCCGGCCACACATCCTGCAAAGAGAAAACGCTGTAAAGACTGTCATAAAACTATATGCCCCTCCCCCCCAACCCAGCACGGCTGCACCTTTCTCATCTTTTTCCCTGCCCCTCATTCTACCTCACGGCCTCACGTAACGTTCGCAGCATCTTGATTTCCATCTGCCTATGGCCTTAATTTTCGCCCAGTCCCAACCCAAATGAGCTGTAGCTGCGCCTATCCTAAAAGAATGTGTGCCAAAATCCAAAGCACACCGTCCCGTACACCCCAGCGCCATCCTCAAAACCTGCAACAGTTGATAGCTAGTGAGCTTCCCCCGTCTTATTTATGAACACCCTGTTTCCTCGCATTATTTGTAACTTGTGCCTGAAAGACATCCACTCCCTCACCGGGCACGCTAACTCTCCCCCCGTCCATCCATACCCATTTTCCTTTCCCTAACTGATCATTCTTTGAGCCAAATGCCCAACCTATCCCTTACATGCAAACCTCTTTGACCTTCAAACCAACTTCTTTCCCTACCCCCAACAATTCTGATACCCTAAACGTGCCAAAAAACATCCAAACCATACACAAGCGGAATAAAGCCACTTCATAGTCATCCGCACAACATACCGGCAAAACCTGCAATAACTCCAACAATATCTCAAAGGTAATGGGTTCTCAAGCTGGTTTAACCACGCTAGCTCTGACCCTGCCCCAACCTTTCAACATCCTTCCCAACAAGTCGTTACGCACTGGATCCGAACCAAAAAATAGTTTCCCGTAAAAAGAAACCCCGGCTAATTTCCCCCAGATTGTAGCTGGGGATAAACCCTCTTCAATTAGAAACAACACAAAACGTAATGTCCGTGCCTCGAGAGCCTGTGAACCTTGTGCCCAAAAATCACCCAAAAACTTCTCAAAAGATTGAAACTCTAACCATGCGAGCCTGTAACTCCGCCATGTGGATACCGCTAAAGACATCTCCACCAGCCCCGTGATCATCGCGCCCCCCACTCCCAAATGTCTGCCAGGACCGCAGTCTTGTTCCATTCCGCTGCAGGCGCCAACTCGCGAAAACGTCACCACTGTGAACAAGAAAGGGAATCCGCAATCTCATTGTGAACCCCCAGGTATGTGTGCAGCTCTAAATATAACATTTAAAGATAAACATTTGAGCATAAACTGTCGCAATAAGAGCAACACTCTGAGATCCTTGGCCTTCTGTCTGTTGACCAAATCTACCACTGTCATGTTGTCCACCTGAAAGACCACTGTCCTGTTGGCCAACTCGTGACCCCAGACTGCCAGTGCCACTAATAGTGGCAAAAACACGAGGAAAGCAATACTCCTCCCTTGCCCCAGCCATTGCGGTGGCCATGACTCAGCACACCACCTCCCATCCCAATAAATACCAAAGCCCGAGGCTCCCGCTGCATCAGTAAAAATTTGAACCTGCCACACTGTATCGATGTTACCGAAAGACATGGGTACCCCGTTAAAGTCCCTAAGAAATGTTTCCCGTATCCTATGGTGTGGTAGCACAGCGCCTGACATGGATAGTCCAAGATACCTGCAAAAAGTCCTTCCTCCCCTCACTACCCTGCATGCAAAATTGAGGTAACCCAACAATTTTTGGGCCGTACGCAAATCCATCTTGTGTAAATCCCTCACCTTTGCTAGGCATTCGAGTATTTCCGTCACTTTTGAAGCTGGTAATCTGGCCACTAGTGCGTTAGTGTCTAATTCTATGCCCAAGAAGGCCAAAACTGTTAACGTCCCCTCTGTCTTTTCGGGAGCTAACGTCATTCCTGCCTGTTGCGCAAATCTTTGAAAGCCTGCCAATGCTCCCCCACATTCCCCAGATTTGTCCTTTCCCACAAATAAGAAATTGTCCAAGTAGTGGGTCACAGACTGGTGGCCCGTCATTCTGACAACTACCCACTGCAAGAAAGTGCTGAAAGTCTCAAACAACGCACGTGATATTGCGCACCTCATGGGTAACACCCTGTCTACGTATATTGCCCCGTCCAGCTGCATCCCCAGCAGGTCAAAGTCTGCTGGATGAATAGGTTACAACCTAAAAGCAGATTGGATGTCACATTTTGCCATTTCCGCCTTCTTTCCGCTCCTCAAAACTAACCTTATATCATCATCCACTAAGGCGTAGACAATTTTGGTGTCTACTTGTGCTATGAAATCATTGACCGATGCCCCCTCTGGCCAAGACAAATGGTGAATCAAACGAAACTCACCCCGTGCTTTTTTCGGGACGACTCCCAAAGGGGATATCATCAATTGATTGCTCGGCCAGTCATTGAATGGCCCGCTATACGTCCTAGCGCCACCTCCTTTGCCAGTTTGTCACGCACTATCTGAGGATGCTCCTCAGCAGACCGCAAATTGTCTGCCCATCTCCTCGTTCGGGGACCTTGATAGCCCACCCGGAAACCTTCACGAAAACCTCACTCCAGCTGGCTAGCCTTAGCCGCATCTGGGTAGATGCTCAGCCAAGGTAGCAACATCTCTAGTCTAACAGGAAACCTAACAAGCCCCTGTGTTTGGCACTGGGGTTTTGTGAATCGTACCCTCCCCTCCGTGAGCGGGACTGGACTGAAAGAGCTTATACACTTGCCGTGTGCGTGGATGTCGAGGATTGCGCTGATGCCATCCATTGTATCCATAATTCTGGGTCCACATCACCCCAAGGCTTATCAGGATTTACACTCACCTATGCCCAAAACTCCTCATCATAACTCAGCCAAGTGAAACCCCCGAAATACATCTGTGCCTTCCGTATGATGTCCATGTACTTAAACAGCGCTATCGCCCTGTCTGGATATTTTTCGCAATATATGCTAGCGAATATAAGGAAAGCGGACATCCAGTTGTCCATTGTAATTGGCACCCTGGGCCTGGGCGCTAATTCCCATTCCTCCTCTTTGGACCCTTCCTTGGCCTGTATGTCCCTATGCAGGACTTTAAAAACATCTACATACTCGTGTTTCCATATCCTTGCTTTTGTCTTATCAGCCACATGCGACCCCAGGGACACTGCCAGCTCCATGTATGGGAGCCGTTTCCTAAGACTTCTCCCTTCCTTTTCCCCGGTGCCCTCATCCTCACCTGATTTCTGACTACTTGCCGCCGTAACTGTTGTTAAAGAAGCGTCCTCATCCTTGTTGCCGTCACCCTTCTGTCCCGAGCCTGCCCCTGTTGTTTCAAAAACTGACCCATCCCCCACACCAATGGATTTGCTTGTGCATGGAGCCCTATCGTCCCCCCCTGTGTCCCATACTGTCCACCATCTCCCCTTCCCTCCGTCCACTTTCCCCAAGTTACGTGGCGTTCTCCTCATTGTTCTACCTCGTGGCGCCGTTTGTCGCAAGCCTGCTGTTCCTTCCGCCACACCGGTGTCCTGTAAAACAAAAGCACAGGAAGAGGTTGCGCCGCACTTGCGCCCTCGCCCCCCCTTCTTGACACCGCTCACCTCCTCTTCCCGAATCTCACCATCTTCCCACTCATCCCCGTCTTACTCATAATCCAAATCCAACTCATCTTTGCCTCCCCAATCACACCTGTTGTCAACATGCCCACGTGTCTTCATTGGCATAGCCACTGTTGCTCCTTGCCCCACCTGGTGCAAGCCATCCTTGTGATACCCACGCTCCTGCGGTGTAGAGAAGGCCACCGCAGACCCCTCTAGTGCTTCGGACCAACACGCCTGGGCCGTGTTGCGCCCGGTCGGTGTCACCGTTCTTCTGCCAACCTCAGCTGTTGGCATCGCCTTGGTCCTTCCCAGATGGCCATGTGCGCCATCGGGGCTTCCAGCGCTGACCCTTCCTTCGGCCGCACCAGCCTCTTGTCCCTGTCCCCCTTCCACCTGTGGTACCCAAACCCAACTCCCTGGCACAAAATTGGGTGCCTTTACCCCTCTGGCGTCTGGGGCGACCGTGGTCTGCTTGCCCGCCTCAGCCCTGGTGCCTGCTAGCTCCCTGTCCCTGCACAGTTGAGTCCACCTGGCCTCTGTTTCGGCAACCACCATGCGTTGTTCCCAGATCCTCTCTTCCAGGTCCCATGCTTCTGCCTGGTCCCAGCCTCCCAGCCCTGGTGGCCCCGCTGACCCGGGGACCCCTGTCCCCCCACCTGTCTTGGGTCTTGTTGACTTGCCTTGCCTTGTGGTAGCTCTGGGTCTAGCTGGCCCACCCCTTGCTCTTCCCGTGATTTTTCCCCTCTTTTTTGCTGGGGCCCCGTGGCCCTCTGCGCTGCTGCCCCCCCCCTGGGGTTGGACAAATCTAAGGGGGCCCACTCACAACTCGGACCAGGTAAAGGCTGTTCCCCTACTTGTGCCTGTGTGCCCTCTGCACCACCCATTGCCAATTTGCTTGCTTCCCCTTGGGGCCCCACCAGTGAAGAGACTGAAACCCCATCCCCCCTGGGCCCCTCCCCTGCCACCTGCTTATCTGCCTCCTCACCACTGAAAAGAATGGGGCTGGACGTGCTGCGCACCCCAACCCTTGAGAGAGCCTCTTGTCTCTGGCCCCCCCACCTCCTTTTCAAAATCTGAGTCAATTGACTCACATGTGGCAATAGCGGCTGCTACACAGCCTGACGCAGTATGAAGCCGCGTACAATTCTTGGCTGCTGTGGGGCCCGCACCGCCCTCGTCCACAATTAGGCGCCGGCCACACCTACCTTAAAACTGGGAATGCCGCGTCTGAAAAACCACACGCTTCCCTCTGTAAAACCCGGGAAACCCCTTCCAACTGCTCTAGCGTGTTCCAAACCCCCGCTATCTGCACAGAAAAACAGCCCCCACTCGCCTCAAACTAAATGGTCGGCCTCTCCCTCGGTCAGCGCGGAAAGAGGCCGACCAACCCTCCCGCCCCTCTTATAAACCCCCCTCCCCAAGCCCACCCCCTCTTACCTACATCTAATCAGGCGCCCTTGCGCCACTTCCTGTCTTCCCGAAAGAGCCCGCGGAGAGACTAGAACGAGTCTCTCTCTCCGCAGGCCCCTCCATTGTCACAGTTCGATTTATGCCTTGCATGTCACGATGTAGGTGCCAAGCAGCAGCCAACTCTTTATAGTAAAGGGCAAGAAGTAGGCTGCATAATTCCCAACAGGACCACACGAATTTCACCCATTTTGCAGATATTATATGGCAGCATGGTTAAGTTATGTTTATCTCATTACGTCGACATAATTAATTTGTAATACACGTAATAATGTGTCACCCAGAGTGTCACACATTCGCACACTGGAATCAAGGGAATGTCACACATAACCATTCTGAAAACTTGGCAGCTATGGCATCAGTATGCTTTACCACCTACTGAATCAACAATTCTTCACCATACTGCAATCTATTTGTCTTTTTTTTCCCCCCAGCCCTTCTTTCCTGATGCAGTGAAAATAAACAATAAATAGAAGCTAGAGAAATGTCACCTTTATGTGCGCTTAAAACATTTACGGGGCTGCAGGTTAATGGAGGAAACCAGGAGAAGTAGACAAACATTAATTGACTTCAAAGTAATTATCTGCAATCTATGTAAATGCTCTGTGCTTGCATCACAAAAAATAAATCTACACAGGTGGCTTTTTCTGAAATCTAAATGTCTGTTTCTTCTGTTTTTCTGTCTCCAAATAGGTAGGGTTAAAATGTCAATCCTGTTAGCAGAGCAAGCTGGTGATTTGAAAATAAAAGCATGAGAAAAAAACATGTTGTTGTCCATTTAGAGAGTACTTTCAAATCGGTGGAGCACACTGTGCTGCTGATTATTAAAAGGCTACACCACTCAGTGCTTAGAATTTAGCTGAAACACAGCGAGCAGATATCATTTGTCCAATCATTCTGGAGGTTTCTGTGCGCCATCTGCTCTCTCCACAGTCACTGCACTGGTAGCCAATTTCCCAGCTGTTTCCGAATCTTCATTGCTCCATATTTCCACATCTCTTAACCAGCAGGAGCACTCCAGGGAATTTTAAATCAGGCCCGTTGTTTAACTCGCAAAGACAGCAACATCAGCATATGAAAGCGAGCCAAAAAGTTTATTCTTATATTATAAAAAAATGAAAGAGCAAAATGTGTGATTAGTGGACAATGATGCATATGTCGGTCAAGTTGCCTCCTGCATAATAACGCCTACCAAAGGGGAGCACATACTACACAACTTCCACAAAATTAGCAGAACATTGAAAGGATATCCCTATTATGTGTGTTTACCAATAAACTCAGGCTCGTGTAGTTCTAAAAATTCATAGACTAAATCATTCACTATTAGGTTTTCTGGCTTTCTTCCTAATAAGCTCTCGAAGAGGACCTGGCATGGAAGTATAGACTGGACTGTTCCCACTGAGGTCAAGGGTGATTTACACATGCTGGGTCCAAACTGTGGTGGCATTGTGAGCACAGTAACAATAGACTGTGATGCAACCCAAGAAATTACCAGTGGCTGGAACCAATTCAAGCATAGAAGCCTCAGTTTTTCTGACCTTCAAAAGCAGCAAAGCATACTTCTTCAAATGACGGTGAATTCTGCTTTGATGTCGCAGTAGAAGTACGAAGCGAGCAATGCTTTCACTTTGTGTGCTACATAAGGCACGATACATTTTTGCATTGTGGACCTCATCTCATTAAGGGACACTGGTTGTGAAAGGCAATAGGCCACGCTGTCGCCCGTCCCTTGGAGGACACTATCTGTGCTTTTCTTCCAGGTTTACGCACAACAACCCCCCTCATTTTTCACATTCATGAAGAGAGTGGAAGATGCCTCATTGCTCACTTGCTTTTTGACCAGCAATGAATTAGCACATTTGACACTGGGCATAGGACTGAGCAGCTTCAGACCCCTGCAAGACGTTTCTACACTTTCCAGAATTGTGGGATAAGATCAATACAAAAAGACTGTGTTCTGAGAAGTGTTTTGAAATTATTCCAATCAGACTATATTAGTTGTGGTTAAGCAAAGAATTCATATTAAAAAAAAAATTAACCCAGTTTGTATATAGTGAACAGTGGACGGATCCTTCAAAGTGATGTTAAATATCTTAGGCCCTATTTAAGAAATGATGCATTGACTTATCCTTATAGTACTTCTGGCTTACTCTAGAATATCAGGAGTCACCCAAGAGTACAACAATGGTCATTCACACCTTACCGTACCAAAATAATTGTGATTCAGGCCCTACAAATTTAACGTTTTGATGTCAGGTGCTTTTACCAAAAATGTGACGATTCCATGACCTTGCTACATGTTTATGGTCCAGCTGGGTCATGGCTTGACTGGAGGGGACAAAAGAGAAAAAAGCACATGGAGGAATGTCAATCCTTGCTTAATCCAAAGCTCTAAAAATATGTACCTACTCATAATATAGGAATGAGACACAAGGCATTCTGGGTGATTATTGTGTCCTAAGCTCAACCGGTTGGCTATGACTGTGTCCAAAAACCTTTTTTGCTCAGTGTTTTAACGAAAGGTAACGTATCCAGCAATGAATCTGGAATGAACTTTTTTTATTGTATTAGTACTGGAGCAGCATAATGTTGGCTGCACCCCTAAACGTTACAGGAGGAACATGACAATGTAATTGACCTTATTAATTTAAAACGAAGCCTCAAATTGTATTATTGAAGGTGCATTCACCATAGAAGCTAGAGTTTCTATATGTATGTGTGTGTTTTAATGTGTAGCTTTAACATGAAAATTTGTGGCTCTCATTCATATATACACTTGTATTTAAAAATGTTGAATGTATTAAAAGCACAATCACAATTGGAGAAAGAGAGGCAGAAATAGCCTCCGTACATCCTCCCTAGAAAAACTCTATAACCACTACAAACTGCAATGGATTTCAGATGACTCCTGTAATACCCTCTGTTTAGAGGCACATCCCAAAAGCCTACTTGGGTGGCCTAATTGTCTGTCCAGTCACATGAGAGAATCTTCTTTCTGGAAGAGGTTGACTCACACAATAATCGTATCATGCCTCAGCAACCTCTCCCCAGCCCGGTTTGACAATGTCACCAGGGGGATTTCAACCTCTTCTAGAGTGGAATGTAGGACGAAGTTCTTAGATAAAGAGCACTGCACAATAGCGAGATCCAGACATTGAAAATACCATATGGTACCCAAGTTATCTCCTTGATTGAATTGGGACCATAGGTATGGTTAAAGCTCTTCATGTGATGGTATATAAGAAAGATGACTCACACCATCAGCTAGGCCAATATGTTTCTTCCCCTGTAACAGCCTAGCTGGTTTGGGGCATTTGTCAGGGCCACAGGATCCCTAAAGGATAGGCCAAATCACCAAAACACTAGACAACGAACTAACAGGTGGATCCTACCTGCATATTCCTGTGAAGTACCTAAATAAAATAAATTAAACACACGACAACACCGTTAATTAGTGTTATACCAGACTAAGATCAATTCAAAATATATACAGTGCAGGCGCTAAAAACTCTTCTTACAGAGACAGTTTTCTACTGGGTGCAAGTGACACTGCAAACCAAACCTCTCAACATACATGAAAAAGGTGGCATAATGACATGCACACACACATGCAAAGGAACTCTAGAAATTAACCAGTCTTGTCCTTCTGAAAACAGGCAATTATCCACCTGGTCTGGGAGGGGCGGGTCCTCTGTAGTCACACACTGCACAACTGAATACAATTGCAAAAAAATTATTTCAGAATTGCCTAAGTAGGTTTGCAATTCTGCTCATATAAAGAAAAAATGAAAGAGGTATAGCCAAACACAGGTGGACCTCACTGCAGTGTACAAATTTAAATGGGGACCTAATTCCAAACACCAATATGACACAGTGAACTTATGTCAGTATACTCATCAGGGGAAAAGGTGACAAAGTCAAGGAGATGTCATTATTATACACGTAAATAAATCAGGATAGGAAACAACATCATTGATGGCGGAGAGCAGGCTCTCATGTAACAATGTTATTAGTTATCTAGGTAAAGTGGTATGAGATGAAAGTATCATTGGTGACAGCAGACCGCTCACAATTGCAAACAAATGATATATTTATAGTATGGTGCAGGACAGCTACGTCAGCCATCCTATTGGAACAGGAGAGAGCTGAGGTGGCCAACTCGTGCTGCAGAAGAAGCAGAGTAAAAATGTTGTGTCAGCCTGTTACACAGAAATATGAGAAAAAAACTCACAACTACACCAGTACCCACAAACAAATATGACAACAATATATATATATATATGTGTCTGAACAGCAATAGTGTATGAACCACTGGACAGAATTATAACAAATGTGGCAGAACTGTAGCTCTTGGTTCAGAAAGTGCCCTTTTTGTTATTTTTATTATGTGGTGTGGATCCGTTCAGTAGTTTTTGAAAATTAAAGAAAATCCAAATTTGTGTATATAGGGATGTGAAGGCTCTGTGAACCCTCCAGATTCAATACTGAGATCTGATTGGCTGCCAACACTCCAACAAGGAAGTGTTGGCAGCCATGTTGGGTCTCGACTTCAGACGAGTCCCAACAAAAAAAAAGAAAAAAAAGAAAAGGGGCCAGGGTAAAGACACCCTTACCCCATATGCTCTGGTCAGAGGGACTGATTTGTAGTGGGTAGCTAAGGTACTTACACCTTATACCAGGTCCAGTTATCCCTTATTAGTGAAATGTAGTCAGTTTCTAGAAGCCAGGCTCTCTAGGGGTAGTGTGGATGAGCAGCCAAGGCCTAACTAGGAGACATGGAAAGCTCATGCAGTACCACAGTAGTCACACAGTACTCACACACATCTAAGAAAATACTCAATGTTACAAAAATACTTTATTTTGGTGACACAAATGCCAAAAATACAATGTGAGAGAACAGGGCTGATTGCAGAGGCCCCCTAACTCCCCCCCCTCAATTTTCCACTTTTTGCTGGTGTTTTCCTGACTCTGATGGTGCCTTGGGTACTGCTAACCAGTCCCAGGGCCTGTGCTCTGTGTAAAATCAGTATGCAAATTAGGCTAATTATAATTGGCTACGTCAACCTACCTATAAGTCCCTAGTATATGGTAGGGCATGTAGGTTTAGGGACCCCAGCATAGGTAGTGCACCCATAGGTGTACTGCCGAGGTGCCTACTGTCATTTTAAAGGCAGGCCTGCCTTGCTGGCTGCTTTTAAACTAAATTTATATGCAAATTCGACTTTGGAATTAATAGTAGTTCCAAAGTCTTAAACTACCTTATTTTTACATATAAGTCACCCCTAAGGTGTGCCCTTTGTGCCCCTAGGGCTGGGTGCCATGTAACTATAAGCAGGGACCTTAGAAAAATAGATTTATAAGCCCTGGTGAGGTAAAACAGCCAAATTCGTTTTTCCCTCATTGTAGTGAATGGCCTCCGTAGGCTAGATTGGGGAGACTTTATTTTAATTTTAAAAGTCCCCTTAAGTAACAGATACAAGACGTTTGGTATCAAATTAATTGTTACAATAAATCCCACAACTTCCAGTTGTGGGATTTATTATAACTTGTTCAGGTAAAGAGTTTTAAACTTTACCTGAAAAGTTGCCAACTTCAGCCCTGCAGTGTTTTTGCTGCTGTGCTCTGATTGGCCAGCCTCTGGCAGCCTGGCCAGGCTGCATTGATGAGGTGTGAAGAGGCCCGGCTTCACACAAAGAGATGTGCCTGTGAGAGGAGATCTCCCCTCAGCAGATGGTGAGGCAGGAAGGGGAGGGCTGCCAAATTGGTCTTCAAAGGCAGAGAAGGACATTTGGAGCAACCCAGCAACACCCCCACATCCTGCAAACCCAGACAATTAGGTGCCCCCTTGATCAGATTAGGAGAGGGCAGGAGAGGGGGTGTGTTTAGGATTTTTAGCCACACCAGTGGGTGGGCTCAGCCAGATGTAACCTCCAAAATCACTTTCAGCCATGATGGATTTTTGAGGAATGTTGCTCCCTGGGATTGATTTTTGCCACACTTCCCAGGAAGTGGTCATCACAGAGGGAAGGACCCAGCACTTGATTGGAGAACCAGGACCCCCTGTTTTTCACCCAGGAGCAGGGATAAAACTGGCAGACCTGCACCCACAACTCAGATCCCTAACAGATTCCAACAAGGAAGAACTACAGGAGAAGAAGGACTGCCTTGCTGGACCCCTGACCTGCACCTGGACACTGCACTCTGGCGGACTGCACCAGCTGCATACTTGGGCTTCACCACTAAAAGGACTTTACCTGTCTTCTACTGCTTCAAGAAGGGACTCCCTGTTTGCACAGGTACAAA
This sequence comes from Pleurodeles waltl, assembly GCF_031143425.1. Taxonomy (NCBI): domain Eukaryota; kingdom Metazoa; phylum Chordata; class Amphibia; order Caudata; family Salamandridae; genus Pleurodeles; species Pleurodeles waltl. The sequence goes on from NC_090439.1 coordinate 367,840,847, forward strand.
GGAGCTGCCCAGAGTCCCCTGCATCAAGTCCTGCAAGCAGAGCCCAGCTGACCAGCGTCCAGTGGCCATTTGAGGTGCATTCTGGGAATTGTAGTCCCAACTCCCAAGGAGCAACTCAGAGCTTCTGGAACCTTGGATCAAGTTGTGGACACTTCAAGGACACAAAAAGGACCTCTGGAAGAAGAACCAGAAGTTTGGAGACGTTTGGAGCAAGTCCATAAGTTGAAGAGGTGCATTGTGGGAGTAGTAGTCCCAGACCCCAAGAGGCACACCAGAGCCTCTGAACCCTTGGCTGGTGCTGTGGACCACTTTCCTGAATCAAACACTTCTGAAAGTAAGTGTGACAGTGTTACCTCGTAGGTGGCCTGAACTCTGGACTTTGTTTCTTTCCAGTGTGACCTTTTTTTTAACCCTTTGAGCGCTAGTTGTTTCTATGCGCTAGAAAGCATTAATTCTTTAAAAATTCATATCTCTGGTTCCCGTATCTGATGTTATTTGTTTTGGTGTCATTTTAAAGATAAAAATATAATCTATTTTTATAAATTGATTTAGGATTTTTAAACTGTTTCCTGTGTTTTATTTAATTACTGTCTTGTGATATTTGAATGCTTTACGATTTGTCTCCTAAGTTAAGCCTTGTCGCTCGTTGCCAAGCTACCAAGGGTTGAGCTGGGTTTAATTTACTGAGACCTAACTGGACCTAAGTGGAGGTTAGTGGCCTATTGCTAAGTGTAGGTACTTACCTGCCCTTACCAGTGACCCATTTTCCAACATACAATAGAGACTATACTCCCTTTGGTGGTAAGTAATATACAGAATATATACACTAGTTAGAAGAAATAGCTGTAAAATCTGTTAGAAAACAGTGCAAATAGTGAAAATCAAGATAGTAAGAAATGGGCCTAGGGGGAACACAAACCATATACTAAGAAAGTAGAATGCGAAAGTCGGTTTCGCACCTAGGCAAGTGTAGTGTGCAGAGGGGCGCTTGGAGTATTAGAAAACATCAAAGGTAAGTAATAGTACCCACCCCAGAGCCCCGGAAAGCAGGAGTAAATCACAGTAACTTTCCTAGAACACACAAGAACACGAGAAAGAAGATTATTCAAGAACCAGAAGACTGCAAAACACCATTGATGGATTCCTGGACCTTAAGACCTGTGGAAGAAGGAAACCAAGTCCAAGAAGCACTGAAAAGTCCAAGGAGAACAGGAGCCCCTGCTAACCCAGCTGAAGGTGAAAAAGAAGAACCACCAGTGAAGAACAACAGTCAGTAGTGCACCCAAGAACACAGATGTGGGTGCCTGGTTGGTGCAGATGATGTCACACGCAGGATGGATGATTGCAGTTTGGTTTGCGTAGCTGGATTCTGGCAAGAAGCCTTGGCATACGCAAAGCACGCGGTAAGCGGAAAATGGCGCTGCTCAAGACCAGGAGGGACCTGATGGCCTCTACTCATGAGGGGGAGACAGACGGGGCTCTCAGCAACTCAAGGAGCCCTCAGAAGACCAGGCAGCATGCACACGAGTCCCACAGCATGGGGACAACAAAGGTGCAAATTGAGGCCCATGCAGCACTACACAAAGGGATCCCACGCCGCCGGAGAATCACTCAGTAAGCTGTGCGTCACATGAACGAGTGCTGGGAGCTAGAGCTGTGCTGTGCACAAAGAACTTTGTGGAAGCTCACACACAAGCCTTGGCAACTGCAAAACATGCAGTGCACGGGGGTACTGTCTTGCATGAGGATTCATCTCTTACCTCCACCAAAGTTGGACAGCTGGACCTTAGGGCCATCAGGACCACATCAGTCCAATTCCTGTGCTGCTGGATCCATGCACTTTGTCAGGAGAGGGGACCCACGCCACTGGTCGTCGCTGCAGACGGGTGCCTGCTGAAGCAGGAAAGTGACTCCTTCACTTCAAGAGAGATTCCTTCATTCTTCTAGTGCAGGCTGAAGACTGGCTGCCCTCTGAGGATGCACAACCTGGAAACAGTTGCAGTTGCTGGCAGGAGCTGAAGATATAATGTTGCAGAAGTCACGCTGGCTTCTTTGTTGCAGTTTGTAGAGTTCTTGGGGGTCCAGATGCAGTTTCGTCGGTAGAAGGTGAAGTAAAGTATGCACAGGATTTCTGATGGAGTCTTGCAATCTGAATCTGAGGAAACACCCAGAGGAGAGGGCCTGAATAGCCCTGAAAGGGCGTATTGGTCAGCCAAACAGGTAAGCACCTATCGGGGGAAAGGCTTGGACGTCCCCTGCTGGCACTGGCAACTCAGATGCACCCAGAGTGCCCCACCACCTTGGAATCCAAGATTGCAAAAACCCAAGGACACTCAGGAAAAGCTCAGGGCACCAACCCTGGGGTGGTGATGGACAGGGGAGTAGTCACCCCCTTTCCTTTGTTCAGTTTCACACCAGAACAGGGACTGGGGGTCCATGAACCAGTGTAGACTGGATTATGAAAGGAGGGCACCACCTGTGTCCTTCAAAGCATTTCCAGAGGCTCTGTGAGGCTACCCCTCCCATACCTGTAACACCTATTTCCAAAGGCATAGGGTGAAACACCTCTCTCCCAAAAGAAATGCTTTGTTCTGCTTTCCTGGGCTCGAGCTGCTTGAGCAACAGGAGGGCAGAAGCATGTCTGTGAGGTGGCAGCAGCTGGGGCTGCCTGGAAAACCTCAGAAGGCTGGGGTGACAGTACTGGGGGTCCACTGTGGAGCCCCCAGAGTGCATGGAAATGTACAACCAATACTAGAATCAGTATTGGGGTACAATTCCAAGATGTTAGAAACCTTACTTGGCCATATTCAGAGTTACCATTGTACAGCTGGGCATATGTAATAACCTATATCCAGTGTACGCGTAAAATTATGTCCTCACACTCACGAAGTCTGGGAAAATGGTCCTGGATGATATGGAGGCACCTCTGCTATTGCAGCGGTGCCCTCACACACAGGTACTTTGAACCCAGACTTCAGGGTTGAAAGACTTGACATATATAGGTGACTTATAAGTGACCTGGTGCACTGAAAATGGCTGTGAAAGGGTGTCTGCACCATTTCACGCATGCTGCAATGGCAGTCCTGCAGAAGCCTTTTGCATGGGCATCCTGTGGGTGGCAAAAGTAATGCTGCAACCCATAGGGATCCCCTTGAACTACAATTCCCTGGGTACCTAAGAAGCATATACTAGGGACTTATAAGGGGTGACCAGTATGCCAATTTGGGATGAAATACTGAGTTACCAGTATGCAGTGACAAATTTGAGAGGAGAGAGAGCATAAGCACCGGGGCCCTGGTTAGCAGGATCCCAGTGACACAGTCAAACAAAACTGACATCAGGCAGAAATTGGGGGTAACATGCCAAAATGAGTGTACTTCCTACATCTGGTATTTGGCTTGCAGCTATAACTGACTGTTAAAAGTGCATATTGACAATGATTTACCAAGTCAACATGAGTAGGCCTTCATTTTAATCTGTGAAATGTATTTTCTGTGCTCTGCATGTTTTTGTTTTGCATGTATATTTGTGATATTTTAGCCAGAGAAAGAAGCATTGTGTCAGTAGGACTAGAAAGGCCTGAGAAAGGAAACCCCGGCATGGACTGGACAATTTAATGCACAGAAGTAGCCTTCTATTCATTGCCGAGCCCAAGAGAAGAAACTTAAGGCAGACCTTGTTGTTAGAGTTCTGTGGGATGGGAGCTCCACCGCTTATGCAAATGCACTCTGTGAGAAAGAGAAAACATTGGGTTGCTGGTGACATATTCAGAAGATACAGATGCTCCTGAAACTTTCCACATTAAGTCAGTGTTCACATTGTTAAAGTTACGGCAGATTCTTTTAGACTCTGAGAGGTACAGACCTCCCAGACCCCTTGCTTTTACAGTGCATAGCTCAATGTTAATGCTGGATTCTTTATTTCTGAAGACTTCTGGAGTCCCTGTGATGCTGACACCAACCTTGCTTAATTCTCAAACCCTTGAGATCTTATCCTATTTAGTTAGAACCTAAGCTGGATGACTTCTAACTCCAAGCCAAATTCCTTTAAGGAACATACATTTTTGTTTCTTAGTATCTGTAGTGGTCTGACTCCAATTTCTGTATGTCTTATGCATTTGAGATTATATTTATTCCAGTGTTTCAGCTTGCAGGATCTGATTGTGTACAATCTGATTTGGATAAGCGTAAATATATGAGTGATTACTAAATTGTAATAAATTAATTAACTTCAATATTGATTTTTGGTCCTTTTTGTGTGGCCAAATTAGTTTCACAAACTTAAATAATGAATTGTTACTAACTACCTTGCCTCCCAAGACACTCCAAGATTCATGGGATGAAGATTACTGGCCTCTTCCATATACATCCTCTCAGGTGGTAGGATTGTTGGATGCTTAGTTACCGGCGCAGGGAATTAGAGTGCCCAGTTTTAGATTTGCCAAAACCCACTTCAAACCGCATAGCCCATGGTTTGAATTGGAGTATTGATAGAGTTCCAGGAGTCTGAGAGAGAGCTATAACAGTAGAGGAGTGAGTATTAATATGGTTGGGTGTTGTAATTGCTCATGTCTAGCCAGTGCTGTCTGCCGAGATTGTGTTGTGTAATACAGTAACTCTTAATTTATTGTGTGAGTGTGGTGCTTGATACAGAGAAGTTGAAGTTCTTATTGGGTCCAACATGACCTAAGCTATTGAGATAGTATTAAAAAGTGTAGAAGACACTGTATTGGAATTGTCTGCTAAATGTGGTGGTGTTTGTCGTGAGATGTCAACAGCAAAATTGAGATAGGGATATTTATCTTTGCATGAGAGTGAGGTGTGGTTGGAGTGGTGAATTCTTAGTGCACAGGGAGAAACTACACCAAGTGGGGTGATTACCGACAGGTCAAGGTCTCATTTGAGTGTGAGTCAGTGTAGGTCGGAAAGTGTCACTTCAAACCTATTCGTGTGTGATTGATTCCTTTCATTTCTGTAGTGGAGCAGAAAAAGTTCCTGATTTAGAACTTGGTTGATAGGTTACTCTTTCACAGCGATGATATCCCGTCCATTGAAATCTAATTCCAATAGCATACGTGGGATTTAGATTTCAGCAGACAGGACATCTGTCACTTTAGTGATGGAGAAACCTAATCGACGAGTTCTAAATCAGGCCCAAAGTTATTTATTGGATTTGATTTGCGTTTTGCTGTGCTTAACTAGTATTCCGAAGAATGTGGTTGTGAAAATTGTAAAGGAGGGTGAGCTGCTGCGAGGAGTGAGGTTTACGTCATAGTGTGCCACACTGATATTGGTCGGTTGGTGTTGAGCTGCACTTGTATTGACTCTCTACGTCATAGTGTTGCTTGTCAATTGGCTGTTTTTGTTGGGTGAGAACTGTGGGTAAAGTGCTAATTTCAATTTAAAACGTATTTCAAATTGTAATTGCTGAAAAATATTAATGAAAATTAAAAGTTTTAAGGCTCTATGAGATCTGTTGTTGGGATATGCAAAAATACCTGTTCGGGTAGGGAAAGAGGCATCACCCAAAGAAACTCGTGGTCATTATATTGCTATAAATGTAGATCTTCACACATGTTTGGATGAACCAAAGACATAGGATCACAGAGAAGGAAGGTGCATTGTGGTTTCCATTCTACAGAACATTCAATTTGAGAATTGTTAGAAATGGGATCTCCAGTTCACAGTGGATTGCACCCTGACCAAATAGGGACTCTAGTCAGGGACCGGGAGCCACACAGCTAAGATAACTCCTGCTCGCCCCCTTTGTAGCTTGGCTCACTCTCTTAGGTTTCTCTCAGAGGCAATGTGTAAAGTATTTGCACACACACACACACACAAACACCATGACAGCCCTACAAGAGGACTGAACACCAGTTTAGAAGAATAGTCAATATTTATCTGACTAAACAAGACCAAAAGAACAAAACTCCAACATATAAAAGTAAAGATATCACTTTTTAAAGGTTTAAGAGTCTTAGTCCATAATAATCAATGGTTGTATCTTTTTAGCACAAAGTACGTGGGCTGCATCAAAAACAAAGATGATGCTGGTCACAGCGGAGATGAGGTGTTAAAAAAGCAAAGCAATGCTCCAGTTGCTTCTGTGCAGGGATGATGATGCGTCAATTTTTTCTCTGTAGGTGAGGCGATGCGTCAGTTCCTTACTGGCACGGGAGGTGATGGCCAATTCTTTCCTTGCAGGAAAGGTGGTAAATTGATTTCTGGACATGCAGCATCTGTTCCTTACTGTGGGGCGGGGTCGAAGAGAAATTGACGTCCAGGGATGATGCACAGAAAATCCAAATGTGCTGTGTGGATGGAGCCGTGGTGAAACAGGTGCTGCGTCAGTTCTGCTGCTGCCAGACAAGTGCTGTGTTAATTCACCAGCCGCGGGACAGGCGTTGCATTAGTTTTTCAGCCACAATGCAGTGTGTTGGACCTGGCTTTTTGACAGGGTCAACCCCACACTTTTTGCCTCCTTCCTCCTATTTTTTCTGACCTGTTGTTGTTGGCTTTTGACCTCTGGGCACTTTACCACTGCTAACCAGTGCTAAAGTGCATATGCTCTCTGTGTAAATTGTACTATTGATTGGTTTATCCATGATTGGCTATTTAATTTACTTATAAGTCCCTAGTAGAGTGCACTATATGTGCCTAGGGCCTGTAGATTAAATTCTACTAGTGGGCCTGCAGCACTGGTTGTTCCACCCACTTCAGTAGCCCCTTAACCTTGTCTCAGGCCTGCCATTGCAAGGCCTGTGTGTGCAGTTCCACTGCCACTTCGACTTGGCATTTAAAAGTACTTGCCAAGCCTAGAACTCCCCTTTTTCTACATATAAGTCACCCCAAATGTGTGACCTAGGTAATCCCTGGATCAGGGTGCTGTGTGGGTAAAAGGCAGGACATGTACCTGTGTAGTTATATGTTCTGGTAGTGTAAAACTCCTAAATTCGTTTTTACACTACTGTGAGGCCTGCTCTCTTCATAGGCTAACATTGGGGCTGCCCTCATACACTGTTGAAGTGGCAGCTGCTGATCTGAAAGGAGCAGGAAGGTCATATTTAGTATGGCCAGAATGGTAATTTAAAATCCTGCTGACTGGTGAAGTCGGATTTAATATTACTATTCTAGAAATGCCATTTTTAGAAAGTGAGCATTTCTTTGCACTTAAATCTTTCTGTGCCCTTCAATTTACGTCTGGCTAGGTTTAGTTGACAGCTCCTTGTGCATTCACTCAGACACACCCCAAACACAGGGCACTCAGCCTCACTTGCATACATCTGCATTTTGAATGGGTCTTCCTGGGCTGGGAGGGTGAAGGACCTGCCCTCACACAAAGGACTGCCACACCCCCTACTGGGACTCTGGCAGACAGGATTGAACTGAAAGGGGGCTTGGTGCATTTCTTAGACACTCTTTGAAGTCACCCCCACTTCAAAGGCACAACTTAGTATAAAACAGGGCCTCAGCCCTACCTCATCAGACACTTACTGGAGAAGAAACCTGAACCAGAAACTACATCCTGCCAAGAAGAACTGCCTGGCTGCTCAAAGGACTCACCTGTCTGCTTTCTACTAAGGACTGCTGCCTTGCTGTTGGCCTGCTGCCTTGCTGCCTTGCTGAACTCTTGTCTGGCTGTGAAAGTGCTCTCCAAGGGCTTGGATAGAGCTTGCCTCCTGTTCCCTTAAGTCTCAGGACCAAAAAGACTTCTCTTTTTCACTTGGACGCTTTGTGCGGCAAAATTTTCGACGCACAGCTTGCTCCGCGGCGAGAAAAACGCCGCACACCGACGCTGATCGACGCGACACCTTCGGGACGACCGGAAGTTCAATGCACGTCCTCGCAAGGACAACGCCGCCCGACCTCCAGAGGAGAAATCGACGCGACGCCTGCCGTGAGAGCGAAACTTCGACACGTAGCCCCGCAGAACGAAGCGCAGCTGGAAAACAAGCAGGAGAATCCACGCACAGACCCAGGACATCTGGTAATCCCCGCGAGCCACAGAAAGAGACTGTCCGCGCACCGGAAAACGACGCATGACTTCCCCGCGTGAAAAATAATGACGCAAGTCCGTGTGTGCTGGGGAGAAATCGACGCACACACCATTTTTCCACGTATCTCTTCTTCTGTGGCCCTCTGGGAAGATTTTCCACTCCAAACCAGGCACTTTGTGCTTCCAAGAAACTTTGTTTGCTTTTTAAAGACTTAAGACACTTTATATCACTTTTCAGTGATATCTCTACAAATTCACATTGCAACTTTATTCGTTTTGACCTACAAATATCCTGGTAAATATTATATATTTTTCTAAACACTGTGTGGTGTATTTTTGTGGTGCTATACAGTGGTATTGTATTATTTATTGCACAAATACTTTACACATTGCCTTCTAAGTTAAGCCTGACTGCTCGTGCCAAGCTACAAGAGGGTGGGCACAGGCCAATTTTGGATTGTGTGTGACTTACCCTGACTAGAGTGAGGGTTCTTGCTTGGACAGAGGGTAACCTGACTGCCAACCAAAAACCCCATTTCTAACACATTGGTATGTGGACTTTCTCCTTCAGGTCACCAGCTTACACTTCCAAAGGACCAGGGACTAGAGTTGGCACAACTTGGCAAGTCAGGACTCAGTGTCAAGGTCCCAGCTGTGAACAGGGCTAGTCATGCCTTAATGATATCTCATTTCCCCCTTTATGAGTGATATCAGAGATGTTGTTATTTTCCTTTCATCATAGTAAAGATTTGAATCATGTTATGCCTTTGAAACCTTGTGTAACTTGGCAACTCAGTTATCAGCATAATGGCAATATTTAATGCAGATCTAGACCAATGCATGTTGACAAGATAACTTCTTAACACCTGGGCCACACCCAGGTAATCTATGAAGCACATGCCAACTGTCTACAACCACCTGGGCCTCACCCAGGTAATCCAGGAAGCGTATATCAATTGTCGACAACTGCTGGTTCTTTAAATGATCCTCCGAATGGAAAAAAAACAGTTGAGAAACATGTGCAATTACAATAATGACTAAAGAGATCCTCTGTTTTCCCCATGTGTTTCCTTGCACCTGGTTCGAGCCCGCTGTAAACACCAGCGTTTAAGACTAAATCCTGCTTCTTCTTGTTTAACTTGGAAGCAATGCTTACTTGTCTCCAGTCTTTGGCAGCCTTCCCTTCGCAGCTGCAGTCCTCTCTTTGCAGTGGCAACCACGCCTTCTCAGTAACAGACTTCTCCTCACAACAACATTCTACCTGAGTTCTGACCAAGGGCGAGATATATGAAAAGTGGTGCTACATGACATGTAGTGCCACTTTTCTTGAGGCTACTTGTGCCCCCCTAGCGCCACCATTTGTGCGCCGCATTTCAAATATGACATACCATGGAGCAGGGTAGGGGGCAATAGCGTCAGAATTTCTGTCACTATTGATGTACTGTTCAGGGGTAGTGCCAACATTTTGGGTACATAGGGGCCCATTGTAAAGAATGGTGTGCCCACTTTTAAACATCTGCTCTGAGCATGTGTTAAAAGTACAGAAAAAAATTATGCAAAGAAATCTCTTTGATTTCTTTGTGCCATTTTTAGGCTCCCCTAACGGGGTAAGGTCCCCTTTGCATAAATTATTCCTGGTGCAGACATAATGTAGCGCAAGGGGTTACAAAGTGGCACAATACATACATTGCCCCAATTTGTAAATATGGCACCGGGAAAAGGCCATCTTAGCGGCGTCTTGGCATCAAAGAAATGGTGCTACATCCGGTGCTAAAGTGATGATAAGCCCTCTTCATTTAGGGCCCAAGTATTATTGATCTTCTCCGCAGTTACCACAGCACCTGTAAAAGGCAGGCAGCTTGCAATTCATCTCTTGCAATGCTTTTTCTTGCACTGGCAAAAAGACCAAAGTGATCCCAAATAAGGTAACAACATTTTTTCTGTTTAATTTAGGATCTTGATCAGTGATGATTAATCAAACTTATCTAAAGCAAGCAATAATATTTGTTTAATCTTGTCATTGAAAAGACATTAGAGAAAAGTTGTATTTCTTGTAATAGCTACATCTTCCTGCATCTTATGCTCATAGTTGGTTTTCAATCCATGTTTTCTCAATCAGAATCTGATTTTGGTGTTCTATATACTTTTGGGACAATTGAGAACTATAATCTGATTGCCATTGCATAATTGTATTAACCTTGAACTCTTGAGACTCTTGAACTACTGAAGAATTTGAAGTAGTTATGTTGTGATTAACCTAGTTATTTTCTCTCAGTAAAATAATTGTACATGATACTCCCATTTCATGATAATTCCTGGATAATTCTTCAAACACTCTGGGGAATGTTTCTAGTGTGAATTATTGGTGTGTTGATTCAAATTCAGTTAATGCCAAAGATCTGCTTCATTTTATCTTTTTCAAGGTGTGGTTTCATTACAGGGAAATCTGAGTCCAGGCCCATGTATCTGAATAAACGAAATTGCAGTATCCTGAATCCAGAACCAGAATCCAGATATCCTTGAGCCCAGCAGTCCCCGGAGGAGAGAAATCCAAATGGGCAGAAGTCCTGGTATTTCTCTCTTTCTCTATCATCCCAACCCCCTTCCCCTTGGAAACTCCTAGGGTAGCAGTGTGTCCTTCATTGCTGCTCTGTCAGTTCTCATTGGGATTCAAGGATTATCGTTGCTCCATTAGAGCCATCTGGAGTTCAGGTGAGTGGTTTGCAACACTCAGCCAAAGAGCCCATGCATGGGCAGGTGCAGTCTTTGATGTCACTAAGATGTTTTAACATGAGACAAGCTCAGTTCAAGCCCTTGGAGAACCTTGGAAATCAGGATGTAGAAAGCAACGACCAGTCCTTTCACTCCTAGGACAGATACACAAAGCAACAGGCAGAATGGTAGTCCCTCCTACAGCATCCATCTCTTCTTCCTGGATATAAAAGAACTTGACTTTGCTTCCTACTTCCTGCTTTCCAAGGTTCTCCAAGGGACACTACTGGCTCTAGAAGGGAGTGACAGGGAGAGGTGTACTTCCATGAAGAAAGCCCTGGTTAGGGAATATAGAGTCACCACGGAGGAGGTTAGGTTGAGTTGAAGGGCAGTCAGATACTGTCTCACCAAATGGGGGGTGATGGGGGTATTTTTTCAAGGAACTGGATGGTTGGGTGAAGGGTAGTTTGGTTAACACATGTGATGGGCTGCACAATGTGATTGCTGGAGAGCAAATGTTCAGTCACAGCTTCCCAGAGCTACACCAAAACATGGTGGAGTGTGAGTTCTCTGACCCCAGGGAACTTGCACTGCAGGCCAACCTCTGGGTGAGTTCCAGAGGGTCTGAAGAGGCGTTGGCAAGTAATCCTAAGAGGGTGGCTCACATTTCCCCATAAGATTCAGAGGGAGAGCTGAAATATTCCACACAGATCCCTGTGTAGTAGGGAGGAGAAGGGTCCTATGTCCTTTCCAGGAGTAGGAGAAGGGGGGAGAGAGGGTGAAGGCTCACGGTGCCCTATCTTCAGCCCCAGTTCTTGGGTAGTTCTCAGTGGGGGCATGGGCAGGGGGACCTTGTCTGTACCAGGAGACTATCCAATGATCAGAGTCCCATGGTGTCAGGAGGACTTGGGGGGGCAGCTGTCACAAGCACCCCACCAGTCCTGGTATCTGGCAGCACCATTCCAAAGACGAGGGTGCAGAAGTCCAGATGATGGGGCAATGGGGGAAGACAGTCCCTAGTGGAAAGAGCCAGTAGGTCAAGAGTTGCCAGTTGTGAGGTCAAAGCACCCAGGAATGACCCTGGCAATGCCACTTTTGGCTTGGGAGGGCTTGATGCTGTTTCAGATGGATGGGGGCTGGGAGACGTGTGCCAGGCAGACTCTCACACAACACATGAGGACTGTGTTTCCTTTGGGGGGTGGTTGTACTCCCCTGGAAGTCCTGGCTTGCCAGGAACATGCTCAGCCTAAGGGATTCAGACCCTGGGCATGGAACTAGTTGCAGGATAGCACTCCTGAACTGGTGGGAGAATTGTGCAGGACGGCTGCCACAAGTGCCCTGACAGTTCTGGATCCTGGGGATACCACTCCCAAAAGAAGGGTACAGAGCCCTAAGAAGAAGAGCAGGGGGACGTACTCACTCCTGACTCCTGTCTGACCTAACAGTATAGACTCTGGGCTGGAGGACCAATCTCAGGATACTACCCCTGAACTGGTGGGAAAGAACATGTCCAAAGGGTGTCAGTCACATGGAAATACCGCCCCCCCCTTTGAAAAACCACAGAGGCTAGAGAGCCCTGAAAGGGATTAGGCCTGGCTCTCATCACTGACAGCTGACAGTGGATGATATGGGTTGCTATCCTTGTGAACAAAGTTGCCCTTGGTTGAGAACTGGAGTCACACCCCGAGAGTGGAATGGGCCATACCACTACATTGGCCATGGTGGAAATATCTGCCTATTGGGGTAAATCTGTGAGCAAAATAAGGTTAGGTGTTGCACAGATAGGGTCCACAGGTGAGGAGAAGGATTTCCCAAGGGTTAGCTTACTGGAACCAGAGATTATGGACAGAGGAATCCAACTGGGTTCAGGGAGGTGTAGAACTTAAACACATCCCTGCTGTCTGGGGCAGGGTCCATAATGAATTGTATTAGTCTACCCTGGCTTTAGGCTGTAAGGAGTTGTGTTAGACAGGCCCTTTTTCGCAGGGTTATCCGTCTAATCTCCTGTTTTGACTGTGTGGTGCATTTAGTTTCTGCTAGTTTTAAGACTCGGGCACTTTAACACTGCTGACCAGTGGGAAAGCTCTTTGTCTGAATTGTAATGGTGATTGGTTTATCTATGATTGACATATTTGCTCTACTAGTAAGGCCCTAGTATACTGCACTCAGTGTGCCCAGGGCCTATAACTCAAATGCTACTAGTGGGCCTGCAGCACTGATTGTGCCACGCACATGAGTAGCCCTGCAAACATGTCTCAGGCCAGCCTGGCAGTGCCTGTGTGTGCTGTTTTAAACTGTCATTACGACCTGGAAGGTTCACATACTTGCCAGGCCAAAACCAAACATGTAAGTAACCCATAAGGTAGGCCCAAGGAAGACCCATGGGCAGGGTGCATTGTATTTATAAGGTATGTATTTAAAGGGAAGGGCATGCACTGGTATGATTACATGTCCTGATAGTGAAATACTGCTAAATTGGGATTTCACTATTGCAAGGCCTATCTCTTCCATAGGGTGACATGGGAATCACCTTGAAATATATTTTAAGTGCAATTCCCCATTGGGAGCACATAGAGATTTGGGGTTTAGAGTCTCTGAACTCACAATTTAAAAATACATCTTTTGGTGAAGTTGGTTTTGAAATTGTAAGTTTGAAAATGCCCCTTTTAGAAAGTGGGCATTTTCTTGCTTAACCATTCTGTGTCCCTGCCTGGCTGTGGAATATGTGTCTTGGTCAGGATGACAGTTAGGCTGTTTGTGAATTCACTCTAGACAGTCACACACACAAAGGAAGCTGAGGTGTACCCTGCATATCTTGATGAGTCTGCCTGAGCAAGATTGGTGGGAGGAGCTGACACCTGCACTTGAATAGGGCTGTGCCTGTTCTTACACAAAGCAGTCTCAAACCCACTGGAGTGTGTTTGGAGTCAGGGCAGGAAAGGCAGAGCCTTTCGCACTCCAAATACTTCTTTTTTAAGTTTACCTACTTCAAAGCCAGACATAGATATAAGTACTGGACCTGTGACCCCACAAAGTTAGAACACTCCTGGACCGAGGACATTCTGCTAGGAAGAAGAGCAGAATGCTGTAGGAAGGACTGGCACTCTGCCTGTTGCTTTGAAGTGTTGGCCTGCTGCCTGCTGATCTATCCTGGGAATGAAAGGACTGGACTTTTCTTTCTGCATCCTGATTTCCAAGGTTCTCCAAGGGCTTGAGTTGAGCTTGCTTCCTGTTAAGAAGTCTCAGAGACATCGAAGACTTCATCTGCCAGCACCTGGGCTCCTCTACTGAGAGCCCTGTTCTGCCAGTGGTACCAAATCCAGTCAGGGCCCTTGAAGGAGGTTTTTGGTGCTACAAGAAGAAAATCCACTGCATCATTTTGAACCAACACATTGCTGCTAGAATTCAATGAATTGCCGCTATCTGCACCATACTGTGGTCCCAGCTTGACACAACAACTACAGTTTATCATGCAATCCCTAGATTTCTATCACAGCATGTCAGAAGCAACACCACTGCATGAGTTTCGAACACTGCATCACTAGAGTCTGTCACACACCGCACTGACTGTGATGCGGCACCTGCTTCATTGATGCGATACCCACGCATTGTGACTTGACTTCTGATTTATCACCAATGCATCATCCTTGGGCACCATTTTCTCTATCAACAATGCACCGCAGTAAGGAACCAAGGCTTCATGCCACAATCAAGGCATTACCTTCCCTGTGGCTGTAAGGAACCAACGGATCACCTTTCTGCCCTATCAGTAAGGAAGCAACGTATCACCTCGTGTGTGACAGTAAGGAACCAACGCATTTCTGGCTCCCTCAATGCATAGCCTCCCCTGCGGCCCAAAATGTCTTTGTTTTTGACGCATCTCAGGTACTTTGCCTCAATCAAGCAGTTCATTGATTTCAAGGAACTACAATTGCATTTAATGTTTTAAAAATACTATCTTTGGGTATGCTGGATTTTTGTTGTTTTGATCTTGTTTCACTCACATAAATATTGGCTATTTTTCTGAACTGGTGTGGGGTATTTTTGTGGTGTTTTCACTGTGTTGCTGTGTGTCTGCACAAATACTTAACAAATTGTCTCTGAGATAAGCCTGACTGCTTGTGCTTAGCTACCAAGGGGGTGAGCAGAGGTTATCTTACATGTATGGCTCCCTTACCCTGACTAGAGCGAGGATCCCTACTTGGACAAGGTGCAAACCACTGCCAACTAGAGATCCCATTTCTAACAAGAATTTTGGGAAATTCAAAGAGATTATAGTATGAGGCAAAACTATGACCTAAATCTGCGCAGTATGAAACACTTAGGGGGTCATTCCGACCCTGGCGGTCCATGACCGCCATGGCGGAGGGCGGCGGAAGCACCGCCAACAGGTTGGCGGTGCTTCCTGGGCTATTGTGACCGCGGCGGTAAAGCCGCGGTCAGAAAAGGGGAACCGGCGGTTTACCGCCGGTTTTCCCCTGGCCCAGGGAATCCACCATGGCGGCGCTGCTTGCAGCACCGCCATGGGGATTCCGACCCCCTTCCCGCCAGCCTGTTTCTGGCGGTGTCCACCGCCAGAACCAGGATGGCGGGAACGGGTGCCGTGGGGCCCCTGGGGGCCCCTGCACTGCCCATGCCACTGGCATGGGCAGTGCAAGGGCCCCCTAACAGGGCCCCACAAAGATTTTCACTGTCTGCTTTGCAGACAGTGAAAATCGCGACGGGTACCACTGCACCCATCGCACCCCTGCAACTCCGCCGGCTCCATTCGGAGCCGGCTTCCTCATTGCAGGGGCTTTCCCGCTGGGCCGGCGGACGGCCTTTTGGCGGTCGCCCGCCGGCCCAGCGGGAAAGTTGGAATGACCGCCGCGGTCTTTTGACCGCGGTGCGGTCATTCAGCGGTAACCGCATGGCGGGCGGCGACCGCCGCCCGCCGCAGTCAGAATGACCGCCTTAATGTTTGGGAATGTGCAGCCCAGGCTAAGCAGTGAGAAAAATTTCAGGGAAGGGTTCAAACGGCAATGCATACTTATTACAGATGCTGGATGGGATGCAGAACAAAAGAGGAGGAGGAATTACATGATAGAGGGAGCTGGACTGTCCCCAGCACTAACTGGCATGGTGATGGATAAGGAGAAATGAAAGTCAAAGAAATTGAAAGGGGAGAAGATGAAGAAAGCAGAGAACATAGACAAAGATAGTGATAGTGATTCTAGTGATGACATTTTGGATGTGTTGGTATCAGCACGCCTACCTCCATATAATGTGTCTCAAACAGGAGGAATGCAAGGTGTAGCTAATAGCATAAATTCAGCAACACCAGCTGCACCAGTGAATGTGAATCAGAAATTTCCGGGAGAGAGTTCAGGGATTATTGCTGCTGTAAATTCTTGTGTTCTGAATGCCCCAGACAAGATTACTGTTGCAGTCAGTATTGATCCTGCAGTGCCATTATTCAAACCTGAGTCAGCAGGAGCTGCAACACATAATTTGACAGTACCCATTAGAGGATCTCCTTTAATATCGACACAGATAAATACTCCTCACCTTGCCTCTCTGAGATCAATTGTATATCAGGTAGGATTTATTCCTATGGGTGAGTCCAGCAATAGATCGCAGAACATTAACATGTGTAATTGGATCTGGCTTTAGGGCGCTACCAGCAGTGATCCTGGAGAAAGGGTCATCTCCAGGACCCTCATTATACCAATAGAATTAATTCTTGAACCCTAGATGATTTGATTAGATTCTATAAAGGATCACCATGAGATGGTGAAGGTTTGGGATCAGGCAGAGAAATAATTCAGGCCCCAGTGAGGAACCGAACAGTGTATGTGGTCAAATTAAAGTTAGAATTGTATGAGGTAATGTCAGGTAATGTTGATCTTTCCCAATTCGACAACTACCAAGAAAAAATACTTGTATTCATCTGTAAAGATGTCACTAAGGGGCATATTTAAGAGCCCCTAGTGCATTTTTTTGATGCTACGGTGGCGCAAATGTGGCTTTTTCTGCACACCATGGCACATATTTATACTTTCTGACACAAAACTGCACAAACTCAGTTTTGCGTCAAAAAGTATAGCGCTGGCTTGTGTCATTCCAGAGCGGCAGCTGGGTGCCAAATTTATGGTATCCCTCAAGCCGGCACAAAAGGTAGGCCAGCGTCTGGGAAAATAACATTAGCCTTGTGGGGGTGTCGGCACGGGGAAGTTGATTTTGCCTCTAAAAATGACACTAGGCTGTTTAGAGGCAAAAGAAAATGCCTGCCCTGACCCAGATATTAAATAATGGCGCTAAGCAGGCTTAGAACCAATATTTAGGTCTGCCTCCCCCAGGAGAATAAATAAGGCGCTAGGGGCTTCGAGTCATTTTTTGGACAGGAACGCCTATCTTGCACCTCATTGATGCAAGGAGGTTTCACGCATCCAGAAAATGACCTTAACCCCAATATTTTGCTGCTAGACGGGTCTAGCGTCAAAATATAAATATGGTGTTAAGTTTGCACTGAATTTGCATACAAAATGACCCAAATTCAGCACAAACATAATATAAATATGCCCCCAAATTTACAAAATGGCACAATGCATGCATTGTGCACGTTGTAAATCCTTGCACCACATTATGCCTGCTCCAGGCATAATGTGTGAAAAAAAGGCGTGCCAGCGCTAGGAGGCCTGCAAAAATGGCCCAGTGAAATTTAACAGATTTCACTGTGCCATTTTTGGCATAATTTTTACTGTCTGCTCAGAGTAGGTGTTAAACTGACGCTCCCATTGAAACCTATGGTCCTCCTTGCACTTTGGTAAACTAGCATAAAAAAATGTTGACACTAGTGTAGGAAAGCACCACAAAAGTGTCAAAAATGTTGATGCTATTGTGGTATTCAACGCCATCGTGCATAGCATTATAAATGTGGTGCAACCATGATGTCATTAGGTGCCAGTATGGGAAGCACAGAAAAAGTGGTGCATCAGCACTGATGCACCACTTTTTATTAAATATGGACTTTAATGTGCAGAACAAGCTAATAATAAATTGTCTGAATTGGCTGAAAATTATGACCTAAATCTAAATCGAACTAAGGCCCTCATTACAACATTGGCGGTAAATGCCGCTTACCGCCGTGCAGAAGACCGCCAACACACCGCTGCGGCGGCGGAATTCCACTACAGCTATTACGACCCACATCTTGGAATCCGCCAAAATCCAGACACCTACACAAGTCCGCCACACCAAAGGTCAGTGATAAACTGGCGATAACAAAACCAACACCGTCACGCCAACAGGAATATGCCCACACTATCACGACCCACAAATCCACGCGGCGGTCTTTCAACCACAGTATTCCATTGGCGGTACACACCGCCGCGCTCAAAATACACACACATTTACAAAACACAAACACATTGGACAATTCGAAATACACACGCCTGATAAACCTACACACACCACTCCCACACACCCAATACAATATAAAACACACACCCACATCACCCACAAACCCCTACGACAAAATAGAGAAAGAAGCACAGAGAGACACCACTATCAACAATACTAGCATCCACAGGCACACACCATCATTACTCACACAACATCCACGCACCTCAGACAACACACACAAATACATCCCCTCACACATCGCAACACACACCACCTCACACATCACCCACACCACACCAGACACCCCAGGTTCTCTGAGGAGGAGCTCAGGGTCATGGTGGAGGAAATCATCCGGGTAGAGCCACAGCTATTCGGATCACAGGTGCAGCACACCTCCATTGCGAGAAGATGGAGCTATGGTGCAGAATCGTAGACAGGGTCAACGCTGTGGGACAGCATCCAAGAACACAGGGTGACATCAGGAAGAATTGGAACGACCTACTGGGGAAGGTGCGTTCCGTGGTCTCAAGATACCAGATTGCAGTTCAGAGGACTGGCGGCGGACCCCCACCTCCTCCCCCACAACTCACAACATGGGAGTAGCAGGTCTTGGCTATACTGCATCCTGAGGGCCTCGCAGGAGTAGCAGGAGGAATGGACTCTGGTATCTGAACTATTACATGTCCCACCCTACCTGCATGCTATCACATATCCCACCCTCACCCTCACCCCCATCACTCCAACACATCACATATGCCCCACTATCACTACCCACACATCCCAACACCAAGCCCTGCATGCAACACCAAAACATGGACACCCATCAACAAAGCATGTCCACTACAGATACCCACACAGATCCCCAAACCAAATATCACACAAGGTCCTAGACAAGAATGTAGCACTGGGGTACATGGTCACCCACCCACTGCACACAATGGCACACACAGATGCAATAATCATGCCTTTACACCCCTGCAGGACCCCTACCCAATGTCACCGGACAGGAGATTCCAGACATGTCCACTCCCCTCACAGAAGAGGCCCACAGTGATGACGGCAGTTCTGTCCAACTGAATCTAGATGACCAGCCCAGCCCATCTGGGACATTCAGGACAGTCGGTTCCCCACACACTGGCACATGCCACCACAGAGCCTCCCCCCTCAGGAAACACCAGCACAGCACCCACCCAGCAGGCCCATACTTCTGTCCCCAGGACACGTCAAGCAGCAGTGTGTACACCACTACAGGGAACCCAGGCAAACCCACCACCCCAAGAACATCAGGGACCTGGAGGCAGTGGCAGTGGGCACACAGTTCAGGGGACAGAGGAACAGGAAAACCGGGGAACTGGGAGGAATGCTGTGCGACAGGGGGAGGACAGGCCCAGGGAACCCACTTTCCACAAGGCCCTCTCCAACATCATGGGAGTCTACCACCATTCCCAGGAGACGATGGCAACGGTATTGGCCAAGTTTCAGGAGACCCAGCGGTTGCAGGAGGAACAGTATTTGGGGATCAGGGAGGAACTCAAGTCCATCAACACCACCCTGGGCACCATTGTTGGGGACCTTGTGAACACCAGGAGGGACACTGTGGCACAACAAGGGGCCCCTGACACTAGCCTGGATGATGAACAGCCCAACACCTCCGCCGGCACTAGTGGACAGGAGGCACAGCCACAGGACCACCACACCAGTACCCCACCCCCTGCAGATGGAGAACCACCCCCCAAGCGGTCCCTGAGATCCAGGACAAAGACAGAGAACAATGCCAAGACCCCCGCCAAGAAATGAGACCACACTGAATGTCATCCTTCTGTCCCACTTCGTCACCCTGTCCATCCATCAACTGCCCTAGCTCCACTTCCTATGCCCCTTTGGACAATGCACCTGTGAAACAAATAGACTGGACTCTGCTATGGACATTCCTCCACCATCTGCCCCTGCCCATTTTACAACCCCCTCCACTAATTTGCACTTAAATAAACACCATTGAATCACAAAACAATCTGGAGTAAGTCTGTGCTTTCACAAATGTGTATTTGCAATAACTAAAGAACATAGCAATGTCGATTGTATTGTCAACATACCTATGTCACACAGCTCTAGTCCATGAGGTAATATAGCAGAGGTCACACAGTGTGACCCACATCTGTGAAATGGAAAGGCAAAGTGACAAGCCAGGGTCCATACACTGAGTGAAAGTGACAGACATATGATAGGTCTAACAATTGTAGGATATGTAGGAGGCAGTGATGTCTTCTTACCTGTGTCCCACTGGAAGTATTGCTGGATAACGTTGTTTCTGTTGCCGACATCCTCTTCCTCTGCCTCCTCTTCTTCACTGTCCACAGGCTCCACAGCTTCCACAACACCTCCTTTTGGACCCTCCTCCTGCAGAAAAGGCACCTGTCGTCGCAAAGCCAGGTTGTGCAGCATACAGCAGGCCACGATGATCTAGCACACCTTCTTTGGTGAGTAGTAGAGAGAACCACCTGTCATATGGAGGCACCGGAACCTGGCCTTCAGGAGGCCGAAGATCTTTTCGTTCACTCTCCTAGTTCGCCCATGTGCCTCATTGTAGCATTCTTCTGCTCTTTTCCTGGGATTTCTCACTGGGGTCAGTAGCAATGGCAGGTTGGGGTACCCTGAGTCACCTGCAAATGTCGAAGGACAACTGTTCGACACACACTAACCCTTAGGGACAACCCCATACCCAGACAATCATTCACACGGTATAGAGTCCTTGTCCTCAGCTATTACCCACACCCGGTGCCTCTGGAGTTGCCGCATCACATACGGGATGCTGCTATTCCTCAAAATGTAAGCGTCATTCACTGAGCCTGGAAACTTGGCATTCACATGGGAGATGTACTGGTTGGACAAACACACCATCTGCACATTCATTGAATGGTACCTCTTCCGGTTTCTATTCACCTGTTCAGTCCTGCGGGGGGGTACCAATGCCACATGTGTCCCATCAATGGCCCCTATGATGTTGGGGATATGTTGGGGATATGTCCCAGGGCATAGAAGTCACCTTTCACTGTGGGCAAATCCTCCACCTGAGAGAAAACGATGTAGCTGCGCATGTGTTTCAGCAGGGCAGACAACACTCCGGACAACACGTTTGAGAACATTGGCTAGGACATCCCTGATGCAATGGCCACTGTTGTTTGAAAAGACCCACTTGCCAGGAAATGGAGTACTGACAGGACCTGCACTAGAGGGGGGATTCCTGTGGGATGGCGGATAGCTGACATCAGGTCTGGCTCCAACTGGGCACACAGTTCCTGGATTGTGGCACGATCAAGTCTGTAAGTGATAATGATGTGTCTGTCTTCCATTGACGACAAGTCCACCAGCTGTCTGTACACCAGAGGATGACACCATCTCCTCACCTGCCCCAGCGGACGTGCCCTATGGAGGAGAACAGCGAGCACAGAGTCAGCCAACACTGAGGTAGTAAAAAAAATATTTATTGCACACATTTGTCAATCCGCAATGTGCCTGTCACTGTGTGTATGCAAGGCCTAGATAGGTGTGACACATTTAAAATTAATGCCATGTGGACCCCAGGAATGGTGGCTGACTGACCTGTAATGTGGCACAAGGGGATATGAGGTAACTGATCTGGCGTTGTACACCGTCGCGGTAGGCGGTTGAAGACTGCAGCACAATCCTGCATTGGTTAACATAGACCCTATGGGTCCCAGGAGCCAATGACGATCAATGCCAGCGGTGACGGTAAGCACCGCCGCGGACGTGACCGCCATTTTCTGTCTGTTCACTCACTTGATACCTGACCTTCGACAGGAGAGGACCTACACTGCAAGTGCTGCTGTGACCTCAGTCTGGAAGTGACAATGGCTCATGTGTCTGGGGAAAGGGCCCCTGCCTTCACTTCGGAGGAGTTGGAAAAGTTAGTGGATGGGGTCCTCCCCCAGTACACACTACTCGACGGTCCTCCAGACAAACAGGTGAGTACACTGTGAGCATGCTGTATGGCCAATGCCTGTTTGGAGTGGTGTGGATGGAAGATACGGGGGGACTGAGGTCTGCATGAGCGGACGGTGAGTGTATGTGCGTCAGGGCAAGGGTAGGAACGTGGGTCAATGACTGTGATGGTCCGGACGGTTAAAGATTATCCTTTTCCCCTGTACTATTCCTCTAGGTCAGCGCCCACCAGAAGAAGGATATTTGGCTTGCCATCGCCAAGGACATCCGGACCAGGCGGAACACCCACTGCTGGAAAAGATGAGAGGGCATTCGCTGCTGGAGCAAGAAGATGGCAGAGGCCCAGCTGGGGATGGCCTCCCAACGTGGGAGGTGTGCCCGTTGCACCATGACCCACCTGATGTTCCGGATCCTGGCGGTGGCGTATACAGAGTTGGATGGGCGCTTGAGGGCATCACAGCAGCCACAAGGGGGTGAGTACAGTCACATCCATCTGACTCTGTGCACATTACAAGGAGTCTGGGTGGGGGAGGTGGGCTGTGGGTTCCCCTAGGCCAGGGTGAGTTTTTTAGGCAAGGTCCCTTGGTGAGGAAGGCTATGTGGCACCCTAACCCAACCATTGGGAAGAGCCAACTACACCTAGTCAGGCTCCTGTGACTTCCATGTGTGCAGCAATTGGGCAATCGGGCAGAGGCCCTGTACCCCATGTCCCTGGGATTAATTAGGGAACCCTAAGTGCATGGCGTAGTGCAGAGGGCTGCTGTGTCTGTAGTGTCCGCCAATGGTAGCGGTATTGCATGCACTGAACATGTCTTTCTTCTGCCTTCCCCCCACCTTTTTGTGGTCTCCCTGTTCTTGTCCTACCAGCACCGCCCTCCCAGCAGCCCCTCAGCGTGTGTCCCATGGCCGTTCACCCAGGAGAGTGGGCATCTCCTTTGCCCAAGGCACCTCAGACACAGCTGCCCTCCTTGAGGAGGCTATTGACCTCCTGAGATCCCTCACTGTTGGGCAGTCTACCATTGTGAATGCCATCCAGGGTGTTGAGAGGCATTTGCAACAAACTAATGCATACCTGGACGGCATTCATTCTGGCCAGGCAACCCAGCAGAGAGCATTTCAGGCTCTGGCCTCTGCACTGATGGCAGCCATTGTCCCTGTGTCCAGCCTCCCCCCTCCAACTTCCTCCACCCAGACCCAATCCCCTGTACCTCAGACTATCCCAAGCACACCATCAGACCAGCATGCACACACCTCAACACACAAGGGTGGCTCTGGCAAACATAAGCACCACACATCCCTCAGGCACTCACACAAGCATCAGACCCATGCAAACGTACCAACATCCACTGCCTCCACTGTGTCCCCCTCCTCCACGTCACCCTCCTCCCTCCCTGTCTCGACTCCACTCACACCTTCATGCACTACATCTTCAGCCACAACCTCTATCACCAGCACACCCATCACCACACACCGCTCATGTGCACTCACCACCCCCACTACCATTCACACATCCACAGTGTCCTCTACCAGTGTGTCTGTGAGCCCTCCTCCCAAAGTACACAAACGCAGCCACACACCCACCCAACAGCCATCCACCTCACAACAGCCTCCAGCCCATGCACCTTCACCCAAAGTCAGCAAACGTATACCTCCTACATCCACTACCTCTTCCTCCACTCTCAAACCCCTCCATCTACCCGTCCCAGTGTGTCTAAAAAGCTTTTCCTAATGTTGACCTCTTCCCCACACCTCCCCCCGTCCGTCCCCTAGAGCCCTCCTTTCCAGGTCCCAACCCAGCACCTCAGCCACCACATCACCGGGCACAGTGGTGCCAGCAACAGGGCCGCCAGTGTTCCACGGAGCGAGGGCAAGGACATTCCGCTACCTCCAAAAAGTTAAAAAGTTGCTCACATCCCGGAAAGTCAAAAAGTTGCCCACATCCCGGAAGGAGAAGGTGAAAACACCTGCCACCAATGGCTCAGGCAAAACAAAAGTGGATAATGGCAAGACAGCTGCGCCGCCATCCAAGGTGGTGAAGGGCCAGAAGTTCAAGGGCAGGTCCACGTCAACGCCAACCTGCACGGCGGACAAGACCGCCACCAGCACCGCCACCTGCACCGCCACACGCACCAGCACTGCAGTCACTGAGCCTGCCGCCAGCACTGCAGTCACTGAGCCTGCCACCAGAACCGCAGTCACTGAGACCAACACCAGCACCGCAGTTACTGAGCCCGCCACCAGCACCGCCGCCACAAAGACCTCCACCACCGATTCCACAGAGGCCACCGCCAGCACAGATTCCACAGAGGCTGCCACCAGCACCGATGCCACAGAGCCCGCTGCCAGCACTGATGCCATAGAGTCCGCCGCTAGCACAGCCACTACTGACACCGCTGCCAGCACCGCCAGCAGCCCCACGACATCCTGAGCCAGTGGCACCACAGCAGGCATGGCTGCCATCCCCAGTGGTCAGTCGTCCGAGGCTGGTGGTCAGTTCCAGGAGCCTCAGCAGCTTGCATGTTGCACCACCGTCAGTGGAGTGTCACATCCACTACCTCAGTCCTTGGCAGGATGAAGCACTCTGGGCACAACACCCCCTCCAAAACCAGTGGAGTATCACATCCACTACCTCAGTCCTTGGCAGGATGAAGCACTCTGTGCACAAAGTCCCCTCCAGAACCAGTGGAGTATCACATCCACTACCTCAGTCCTTGGCAGGATGAAGCACTCTGGGCACAAAGCCCCCTCCAAAACCAGTGGAGAAAGACATCCACTACCTCAGTCCTTGGCAGGATGAAGCACTCTGGGCACAAAGCCCCCTCCAGAACCAGTGGAGTATCTGATGCCCCAGCAGTGTTCTCTCTGTTTGGAGTCTGGTATCGAGTGTGGGCCTCACCCATGCATTTTGGGCCCAGTGGTCCACGGACTATGAATGGTGCTCTATCCGGACTTGTATAATTGGTATACATAATTGTTTATACTGTGTTTAAAGTTTTGACTAATGGATTTTTATTGATTACAATCGTTCAAATCATTTCATTTTGTCCTTGCGTTCTTCCAGGGGCGGTTGAGGGGTGTAAATGTAATGTTGCAGCAAGTATTTGTGTGTATGTTGTTGTGGGTGAGGATGGGGGTGGGGGTTTTGCGGTTTGCCTGTGTGTGTCACTCTCTCTTTTCCCTCCCCCCTCCCCTGTGTTGTAGGTACAGTACTCACCGTGGTCGTCGCCGCCGTCGTTCGTGCTCCTGGTAGAGGAGCAGGAATACTTTCCGCAGGGAGTATTTGGAGTCCTGGCTCCATGTCGTCCTGGTTCCTCGTGGGGTATGGAGAAGTGAGTATTTTCCCTTCCAAGTCCTGTTTCCGCCATGTTTTTGTTCGCGTTGGTTCAGGAAGAGGTGGCGGATTGGCCTCTCATAATAGTGTGGGCGGTACATTGTCTTCCGCCTGTCTGTTGGCAGTGACTGCCATGCTGTTTGTTTGTACGGCCATGGCGGTTGGAGTGTTAAAGTGGCTGTCCATGTTGGCGTTTTCCGCCATGGTCGTGATTCCAATTTTTTTACCGCCGGCCGCTTTAACACTGACCGCCAGGGTTGTGATGAGGGCCTAAGTCATTCCAGAAAAGCTATTGTTAATGTTTTGATGAGAATAGCAGCAGAAATGAAAATGAAAACTAAAGAATTAATTAGCATTTAAAAAAAGGAGTGAGTTGGAGAAATGGGAAAGTAGACGGAAGAAAAAGAAAACTGAAGTTAGAACCGCCGGCATCATGAAGCGATGGACAGGGCACCTTAGATTTCCCTTTGAGGGAAGTGCCAAGTGGAAGTTGTGGTGATGTACCTTGGAGTAGGAGCGATCTTGTGTCACTCACTAACAATTTCCCCAGATTGGGAGAAAAACCCATGGAATGGAATAAACTGGTTGAGGTATTTGTATAGATTTCACAAGTTTTGTGGGTGCATTGGAACACCTTCTTTGATGTTGTGCTACTAAGTGAATTATGGCCTTGTAGAACCTTAGCTGTAAGTATTGCAGTGTCCAAGATTTGAGAAAAATAAATGCCATTGTTGTTCCATGTTGTCCCATGGTACAAAATCCAGCATTGATTTTATTCCAGAGCCCATGTGAGGCTGAGTGAGGCACTGTAATTGATGTGTGCCAGGTATTCTTTTCCATACCACTGCATGAGGACAGGCAGTTCATTTTTTCCTTCGGGTTTTAGAAACTATGTTTTGGTATGCTGCTGAGTCCCACAAGAGTTCACTAAGAACCCCATAATTTTCAATCAGATCCTCAAAAAGAATTTGGAGTTCTTAGCCATTCCCTGTAACTCAGTCACAGTGCAGTAGATCGACGACCTACTGGTGGTATTGAATGCACAGGACACTTGTAAACAAGACACCATTACCCTGTTCAACTACTTAGATGAGAATGGACATAAATTGTGACTGAGCAAATTGAAATCGTGTCAACCAGAGGGCCAGTACCTTGGACATCACAATGCGTTAGTGTGAGAAAGTAGCCTCTTTTTAGCATGGTTACCCCCACTTTTGGCCTGTTTGTGAGTGTTTTTCAGTGTGTTTTTACTGTATCACTGGGATCCTGCTAGCCAGAACCCCAGTGATCATAGTTAAAACCCTACTTGTCAGTGTGTTTTGCCTGTCTCACTGGGATCCTGCTAGCCAGGACTCCAGTGCTCATAGTTTGTGGCCTATGTGTGTGATGTCAGTATGCTTAACTGTGTCACTGAAGTTCTGCTAACCAGAACTCCAGTGCTTATGATATCTCTACTTACCAAATTAGTCACTATAGTTTAGTGACTCCATATTCCAATTCCAATTGGCACACTGGACCCCCTTACAAGTCCCTGGTATATGGCACCTCGGCACCCAGGGCATTGGGGTTACAGGAGATCCTTATGGGCTGCAGCATTTCTTTTGCCACCCATAAGGAGCTCAGACAAACCTTTCTTCAGGACTGCTACTGCAGCCTGAGTGAAATAGTGCCCACACTATTTCACAGCCGTTTTCACTGCACTTAAGTAACTTATAAGTCACCTATATGTCTAACCTTCATTTACTGAAGGCTAGGTGCAAAGTTATTAAGTCTGAGGGCACCGTTGCCCTAGCAAAGGAGCCCCCACATTGTCCAGGGCCAATTCCCCAGACTTTGTTAGTGCGGGGATATCATTACACGTGTGCACTACATATATGTCAATAGATATATGTAGCTTCACAATGGTAACTCCAAATTTGGCCATGTGAAGTGTCTAAGATCATGGAATTGTCCCTCCATTCCACATCAAATATTGGGGGGCAATCCCATGCATCCTGAGGGATCCACCAAGGACCCCCAGTACTGCCAAACCGGCTCTCTGAGGTTTCCACTGCAGCCCCAGCTGCTGCCACCTCACAGACAGGTTTCTGCCCTCCTGGGGACTGAGCAGCTCAATCTCAGAAAGGCAGAACAATGCATTTCCTTTGAGAGGAGGGTGTTACACCCTCTCCCTTTGGAAATAGGTGTTACAGGCTTGGGAGGGGTAGCCTCCCAGAGCCTCTGGAAATGCTTTGAAGGGCACAGATGGTGCTCTCCTTGCATAAGCCAGTCTACAAGGTTCAAGGTCCCCCAGTCCCTGCTCTAGCGTGAAACTGGACAAAGAATAGGGGAGTGACCATTCCCCTGTCCATCACTACCCCAGGGGTGGTGCCCAGAGCTCCTCCAGTGTGTCCCGGGATTAGCCATCTTGGAATCCAAGGTGTTTGGACACTCTGGAGACCTCTGAGTGGCCAGTGCCAGCAGGTGGCATCAGAGACCCCTCCTGATACGTGCATACCTGGGTAGGTAGCCAATCCTCCTTTCAGGGCTATCTAGGGTTTCTCCTCTAGCTGTTTCCTCAGATTCAGCTTCCAAGACTCCTCCAGGAATCCTCTGCATCCTCTGCATAAGCTTCTGACTGTTGGATCAACCGCTGACTGCTCCAGGAACCTCTGTAACTGCAACAAAGTATTCAGGACGACTCCTGTGACATGCAACCTCAGCTCCAGACAGCATTTGCAACAGTTTCCAAGTTGTGCACGCTCTGAGGACTGCGTATCTTCATCCTGCACCAGAAGAACGGAAGGAATCTCTGTGGAGTGACAGAGTCACTTTCCTGCTTCTGCAGGCACCCTTCTGCGATGACGACCGGTACTCTGGGACTCCTCTCCTGAAGACGAGCGTGCTCCCTGGAACCAGGTGGTGGACCGATGTGACCCAGACTGTCCTAAGGTCCAAATTTGGTGGAGGTAAGAGCTTGCCTCCCAATGCTGCAACAGTACCCCTGTGCACTGTGTCATCTCCAACACCTTGGGCTTCTGTGCACTTCTTCCAAGAATCCTTCATGCACAGTGTAGCCCAGGTCTCCAGCACTCCATCCTACAATGCACAACTTGCTGAGTTGTTCTCTGGTGGCGCAGGATCTTCCTTTATTGTGCTGAGACAACTGCACTTTGCATCTTCTTTGTCCCCGTGTCCTGGGACTCCCGTAGGTGCTGCCTGGTCATCTGTGGACTCTCTGAAGTGCTAAGATCCCCCTCTGTCGCTTAAGTCTGAGTTGAGATCCCCAGGTCCCTCGTGGGTCCATGCAGCTCCATTTTGAAGCAAACCTCATACTTGTGTGAACCAAGGCTTGTTGGCGGAATCCAGCAACGCAAACAGCCTGCATCCAACAACTGGACATGGGACATCTCCTGCACCACACAGGAACCTGCAGCCATCTTCTTTGGTGCTCTTCTCTACTCTTTTTTCCGGAGAATCCACTTTTGCACCATATTCTAGATTGGCAGGTACTCCTATCCTTCCTGGAATCATCTGCGACTTCTGGACTTGGTCTCCTCTCTTCACAGTCTTCAGGTCCAGGAATCCACCATTTGTTGATTACAGTCTTGCTTGGTTCTTGCAAAATCTCTTATCACGACTTGCAGTGTGTCCTGAGGAAACTTGCAGTACTATACTCCTACTTTCCTGGGCTCTGGGGTGGGGTACATTACTTACCTTTGGTATTTTTTTACACTCCCAATGCCCCTCTACACACTACACTTGCCTAGGGAGAATTTGTGATTTGCATTCCACTTTCTTATTATATGGTTTGTGTTGCCCCAGGCCCATTTCAATCTATTGTATTATCTACTGTTTGCACTATTCTATGACTGTTTACTTACCTGATTTTAATTACTAGTGTATATATTGTGTTTAAAACTTACCTCCAGAAGGAGTATTGCCTTTAAGATCTTTTTGGCATTGTGTCATTAAAATAAAGTACTTTTATTTTTGGTAACACTGAGTATTGTCTTTTATTGTGTAGAAGTACAATGTAACTATAGGGGTATTGCAGGAGCTTTCCATGTCTCCTCGTTCAGCCTAAGCTGCACTGCTACAGCTACCTGAAGACAGCCTAAGCTGCTAGAACACTGCCTACATTTTACTAATAAGGGATAATGGGACCTAGTATAAGGTGTAAGTACCTTAGGTACCAACTACAAACCAGGCCAGCCTCCTACAGTAAGGAGTGAGGAAGATGTCACAAGAAAGTATTTTAGCAATCTTGAAAATCAATCTGCCATCTACTCATATATAACTCAGAATGTTTTTGGGAATGGTTAGCTACTGTCGCCTATGGATAACCAACTTTTCCTTAGTTCTTTTACAAAAGATGTCTCTGTTGTGTCCCAGCACTGGGAATGCAAGATTATAACACATCATTTGCTCTCTTTTGCAGTGAGATGGAGGGCTGTGCTCTCTCAGTGCTTTGGCAATTGCATGGTATTTCACAAAGAGCTGTGGCCTATATTTCTGCTATTCATGATCCCATAGCTGCAGAACTGCCAGTCTACCTTAAAGCAGTGGCAGCTACAGGTGTCAGCATAGAGAAATGTGAGGATGTTGTGATGGGTCACCCCTTTACTGTGTTTGTTCCCCACTCAGTTGAGTGGTTGTTGACCTGTAACCACACCCAGCATTTGACAAATAGCAGGTTAACACGTAATGAACAAATTATTTTGGCCTCCGATAATGTGAGATTGAAGCGTTGTACAACCGTTAATCTAAATAACCTGTTACCCCTTCCTGAAGTTGAAGAAGAGGGAGATGTAGACCATGACTGTCTAAATGTCATTGAACTATGCACTAAACCAAGACAAGACATTCTAGATCAGTGATACTCAAAGTACGGCCCGGGGGCCGCATGCGGCCCTTTTGACCTTTACATGCGGCCCCCAGAGCAGCAGTAGCACTAGGCTGCTGTTTACTGGATTTAACAGGGGACACTTTATCTAAACATGATAGAAGATAAGGAAAGAAAGTAAGGAATTTGTCCTGCACCGCTTTAACTGCAGGAACACTTTCATTCTTTAAGAAACCTTGCAGCAAATGTATATAACTATAAGTGTTCTTAAAAATTCAAAAAGTGTATTTCATTTCTTTACACTCCATTTAATTTAACAGTGCATGGAGAAGTATTTTTTTAAAACTAAAGTTTCAAACATAAATTCAGAAACTTTCATTCTTCCCCCACCCCTAACATTCATTCTTACCCCCACCTTCATAACAATGCCAATAGTGAACTGAGAGGCAAGTCAGTTGTTATCTGCACTCTTTGATTGGCCTGATTTGCTAATATACTGTACATGAACAACTTTATAGTTTATTAAATCAAACACAGGAGAATGGTTTGCACAGCACACAATCCAAAGTCATGCATTGTGAGGTCCTCCTACATACAATAATGAAGAACAAGAAGGGAACGTGAAATAAAACAATTGCCTAGGGTCGCACAGTTTGGTAAAGTTGGGAAGCTGGGATTAATGCCAGGTTTTCTGGTTTCACATTGTGCGATTCAGCCACTAGATCTATATGCTTTGCTGCCCCCTATTGCCACCATAACGCCACATAGCCCACTCCTCCCTTTGATCGGCATGCTGCTAGCATCAATGTGGCTGTTGGTTGCACCACAGACCAAACTTTGTGGCCCCTGGGAAAATGTTTGCGAGTACCCATGTTCTAGATGAACCACTACCTGAGACTGATTTCATACTGTTTGTGAATAGGTCTTGTTTGAGGGACCATGGAGGAAATCTGAGAGTTGCCTATGCTGTAAGTACAGTCTAAGGCATAGTTGAAGCCCCCTGGCTTAGTGGAGAATGCTCCACATAATTTGATGAATTAGTTGCTCTTACTAGAGCATGCTGTGTTTCTGAACAGCAGAGTATGACCATTTTTACCAATCGGCAGTATAGCATTGGTATGGTTCACAACTTTGGACAGTTATGGTCACAGTGAGGTTTCATGACCTCTTCTTTTTCTCCCATTAGGAATAAAGTATGTTAATACCTTGCTTGAAGCTGGGCAGTTGCCTACTCATATTGCAGCTGTAAAGTGCCATGCACACCACAGCAGAGATCATTGTTTCATGGTGGGTAACAAATACCAGAAGAATATTAAAAATATTCTGCTTATAGAGCTTGTATATTCAATGGTGAGTACTTTAATGAAACAACAAATGACAACAATTACAACCTTTTGTTAACTCTAGTTGATACTAGGGAAAAAGTTAAGAGAATGCAAGAGGAAGTTCCAGAGGCAGAACAGCAGAATTGGATCAGAGCAGGATGTGTCAAAAGGGATGAAGTCATTTGGGTTTCCACAGAAGGAAGACTTGTGTTGCCAGATAGTCTGTTACACCCTATGCCTAGACATTTTCATTGTCATGACCATGTTCGAGGGATGTCATGGTTAATTTGTTTCAGCATACTTGGTTTAACTCCAGGATTATACTCATGGCTGAAGGAGTTGTGTCACAGATGAGTTGTGTGTCAGCAGATGAACGTAGGGAAAAGAATTCCAGTGACATTAATATTAAGCCAAATAGGAACAACATGCAGTCCATTCAACAGGATGCTGAAGGGCTGAATAGAAATGCCTGTGTGCAACAGGCTAAGATATGTCCTGTGGTTGTGTACATCTTGTGTGTTCTTAAACATCTTTGGAATGGCCTGATGCTTTGTCCCTTGTGTTAATGAGTCTTCACAGAATTCCTGCCCGGAGGAAAGGACTGTTCCCCAATGAGATAATCATGTGCAGAGCAATGAGGCTGCCAGCTGTGCCTGCAAATGCGCTTGTGAACATTACAGATGATATTATTCTTGATTACTGCAATGGACTGACTATGTGGTGAATTCTGTGTCTCACCAGGTAGGAGTAGCCACAGCCCAGGTGCAGTGCCATGACCTCAGTCCCAGAGACTGGGTTCTGGGGAAAAAGCATGTGAGGAAATCCTGCTGGGAACCTCGTTGACATGGGCCTTTCCAAGTTGTTATGGTGAGAACTACAGCTATTAAATGCTGAGGACTCCTCAACTGGATCCACACTTCCCATACTTGTAAATTTGAGTGTCCTCTACATGATGTGACAGCACCTCTCCCAGAAGTGCCAGTGATGATGGAGTGACAAAGGGAGCAGGTTAGTCAAGCTGTTAGGGACCAAGCACACCTGAAACAACACACTTCTGGTCAGACGGGTGTCTGAATGAGTCAACAGCTGAATCTACAACAAGAGAGCCCCGTCCTGTGTTGGTGGATGTGTCAGATTTGCACCCTGACAATGGACCTAGTACTGTGAGAACACAAGTGGTATATACTGGTAGGCATACTAATAATTATAGTTATAATACTAATTGTTTTGCTTGTATGGTCACATTCACCACCTAATGCAGTAGAGGACTAACCCAAAGTTAACCACACCACTTCACATTCCACTGATAATAGTCTGTTTTATTCACTTAGTGAAAAGGAGTTACATGTAGTCTCATCTAGATGAGATTTGTCTTCAAATGCTTACTTCAAATTGCTCTTTGAGTATATTTACAGTATGGATAAAAGGGATTGCTACGTTTGTATACATTTACTTGCATCAACTGTAGAAGGTATCACATACCATCATATTCCCTCGAACTATGGAGTTATATTTAGCCTTTTGTTGAGCTTGTTTTATGGGACAGGACACTTTCAATATTGTTTTTCTGAGAGATCTTTTAGACCTACTATGACATTAGATACTGCCTGTGCACATCAAAATAATTGTAGTTGTAGCCTGACAGATGTTAAAAATAATTTTTGGAATTTACTTGAAGACAGGAGGAGGGATTTGGAATCTAACTCGAATACAGAGAAAGACCTTAAAAGTCAGCATAGCTCGGCTAAGGAGGAAATTGAACATCACGTAGCAGGAAATTCGATGTTGGGCTCATATTTATACAGCTCCACTGGGCAATGACTGTGGGTTTTGGCCCATCCCAGCCTTGACTGATTTGAGAGGGTGTAATCATAGGACCTGCAGATATTATCAGAGTTTCAACAAGCCCGCCAAATGTTGTCCCTCATTTCCAGTAATCTTCTGCTTCTCCATCCCCCTGAAAAATACCACTGACCTTTTCTAGGCATGCCAACTAAGGGATAGCGGTTGAGACCACCGCTTACAGATTTCCTTCTTGCAAGTAAAATTAAGTGAAAAAACTGTTTATGTTGCTTTGAACACAAGTGGGAGCCACCATCCCCCAGTTGAGAATCCCCCCCAAAAAGTTTGAACAGGGCTTACCTCTAGAGTAATACCTATAGAACCAGAATTAGCCGTATACACTTCAAGGCAAAATGTCTCCAGGTTTGGGCAGGTAACCAGTATATGCTCATCATCAGCTTCCTCGTGGCCACATAGCCTACACTTTGAATCTTCACTCACCCTTATTTCCACCAATTATTGAGGGACCAGTATATTCTCTGGAGAGTGAAGAAGTGATTTCTCCTTAATACAACAGATTTAAACACTGAGTAAGTGTAGACAGAGATACTTGCCGTAATGTTTCCTACTGCACACCCTGCAAGCCTTCATCCCATACTTGATGTGGAGGTTTCATCTTTTCCTCTGTGTTGATACCATTGTGCCACTTTCTTCTTGACTAAACGAGGATGCTGGAGTTCTATTTCCATTTGCCTAGACTCAGTGCCAGACCAACCCTGGCTCCTAATCCAAGTATCCCCTTAGAAAATGTTAAATATGGAGAGAGATTCATTCATTCTACTGTTCCAGTGGACCCAGGACAGTCTTGACCCATCATTCGCCATCAGGCCCCAGTTGTTTATGCCACTTTGTCTCAGAGCTTTCACTAAGCTGTCAAACAGGCACTTTCCAAGAGACTAATCACAAAGGCTTTGATGTCCCTCTCCTCCAAGCCCTCTGCCACCCCCAGGATTCTATTGTTATTCCTCCTGGCATTATTTTTCAATCTTTCGGGTCTCTCAACCCCAGCTGTTTCTTTTTTCTTTAAACAGGCTGCTTCTTGGGAGTTTTCCTGCATCAACATATGGAGGTCTTGCATTTTACTCTTCAACTCCTGTGTTCACTGGGCTAGGTTCTCAATCTTCCTTTCTAGGCTGGAGCAGGTCTCCTTTATGTCTCTTTGGTTAGCCTTAGAGATACAGAATTACTCTTTAATGTCTTGTGTTAACCAAACCAGCATTTCTTGAACTGCTTCCCATCCCTCCAGGCTACTCCCCGCTGTAATGGAATCCTCATAAATGATAACCTGGTCATCATCAACCTTCTTACTTATAACTCCCCCCACAGCCCCTACAATGCTGGGTCCTCCATTGCCAAGCAACAACATTTGTTACACAGTGGGACTGCTGGGTGAACGATTCAAAGTCTTTTGGGATCCACCTGGGCCCAAGTCTTTCATAGAATTTACTTTGTCCTCCCACCTCTTATCCCTCTTGCTAGAAGTTTACTTCTCCGCTCTCTTCTCTGTGCTTCCTTAAGGCTGACCTTACCTTAAAAAAGAAAGATCTCAGGGACGGAGTGAATTTGGCAGTATTAACTCTGGATGTCTGTCTCACCTCCTAGAGGGACAAAATGGCAGCCTCTGCTGACATCTTTCTTTTTGGATGAGCCTTAGCTGCCAGAGTGCCGCCTCATCATTTTCCCTGTTGTACTGGTGCTTTAGAAGATGACGGGGTAATTTTCTTATTAACAGAGTTAATCTCACACAAAACTCCAGGTAATTTCTTTGATCTTAATGTGTAGCAGTTGACTGTGTCCAACAACAATTCCTCTGTCTTCTTTTTCACATCAGGGTAGGACAATATTTGTGGTCTCTGACCTTTTTGTACAAGAAAAGAGGAGGACCAATTACCTGCTATTGGTGCATATTTGCCCGGCTTAAACCACCATCTATGACCATTAATTCATGGCGCTGGGCAAAATCTGGAAGCTTCTCCATACCAGTCACCTTGCCTCTATTGCTTCCTGAACACTAGGAGCCTGAACGCTCCTACCAGCCCTGCAGCACCCGACATGTGCTCCTATGTCTTTGACGCACACACTGATCGCATTGTGACTCCATAGAGAGCGCTGTGCAGCATGGAGCCGACGAAGAGCTTCTGCCACCACGTTTCAGAGCGTACTTGACTCCACCATCTGAACCTCCAAACCGCCGCACTCCTGGCACGAATGACCACCAGACATATAGGTGGCACCCAGCCCTATGGCCCTACCATAAGCAGGGGGTGTTAAACACATTCAGCTAACACCACGTCAAGGGACGAGCTTCGGGCAGCTACTCAGCCATCCGCCATGCTCCCTCCTTCCGAGATACAGGATAGTTTTACAATGCATTTATTGAAAAGACTGCAATCTACGATAAAATATATGAGCTGCATTCGTTAGGGAAATGAGACATAGCAAAATTAGGATTGTTACAATGAATGCAAAGAAAATAAGCAACCCAAGCATATTGGAATAAACATGTGCATAGGAATCCTACCTAACACCTAACTTCTAGCAAGAGCATAGTGGTGATAGCCCAATATGTTTATACTTAGTTCATGGAAAGAGCAACCACCCCCCATCACCTAAGAACAGGGGTCTATCTGCCGTCTCCCTGGCTGGTTGTAGAGACAAATCTGAGGTCAGCAGTGAAATGGCATACAGCGTGGTTGGGTATCCTGGCCAGAATGAGCTCTCTAATCTTCTTTTGTTTATGTGCTGTTTTTATAATAAAACATGTTTGTTTTCTGAGCAACATGCCTGACGTGATCATGTGTCTAAGGGCCAGATGTAGGTAGTTCCGATTCGCAAAATCGGATGCAGAACGGTGTCTCAGACACCGTCTGCGATTCGCTATGGGGTCGCAAAGACCCACCTCATTAATATTAATGAGGTGGGTCGCATTTTGTGACCCCATAGCGAGTCCCTGCACTCACAGGGATGGTGGCCTGCTGAAGACAGCAGACCTCCATGTCTGTGACTGCTTTTTAAATAAAGCAGTTTTTTATTTTTATTTTGCAGCCTGTTTTGCTTAAAGGAAAACAAGTTGCAAAATAAAAAAAATACCGAAACCATTTGGTTTAATTTTTTCAGAGTAGGCAGTGGTCCATTGGACCACTGCCTGCTCTGAAAAAACATTTTGGGCAACATTCACAAAGGGGAAGGGGTCCCATGGGGACCACTTCCCTTTTGCGAATGGGTTACCACCAGTGTGACACTGGTGGTAACTGCGAATTGCTTTGCGACCGCATTCGCGGTCACAAAGCAATTTAGCATAGCGATGTGAGTCGCAAATAGGAAGGGGACACCCCTTTCTATTTACAAGTCGCATTCACAATTTGCGAGTCGGTAACGACTCGCAAATTGTGAATGTGCATCGCGATGGGCATTTTGCATGGCGCACCATGCAAAATGCTTGCTACATCTGGCCCTAAGTGTTGAGCTGTCTGCAGACTCTTGTGGTGGCAAAACTAGATACATTTTTGTTATAAATGGGGTCTTTGGTTGGCAGTTAGGTTACCCCCTGTCCAAGCAAGGACCCTCACTCTAGTCAAGGTAAAGGAGAATCACCCTTGGTTAACCCCCGCTCAGCACCTGCGTGGCTTGGCATAAGCAGGCAGGCTTAAATTCAGAAGCAATGTGTAAAGTATTTGTACCAACACGCACAGTAACTCAGTGAAAACACTACAAAATGACACAACACAGGTTTAGAAAAATAGGTAATATTTATCTAAACAAAAAAAGTCCAAAACAACAAAAATCCAACAAACACAAGTCAAAAATATGAATTTTCAAAGAATAAGAGTCTCAAAACCTTTAGAAAACAGTGAGAACGTTGTTAGTGTACAAAAGTACCTGGGCAGCGTCAAAATAACACCGCACAGGCGAGTGTGCTTTGGAAAAGGCCAGTGATGCATCGATTTCTCACTCGCAAGTGAGATCGTACTTCGTTCCTCCTCCGGTCAGGTCGGTGTGCAGCGTTTCTTCTCTCCTGCAAGAGAGCGATGCGTCGATCTGGACGGGCACCTCCAGTCCGGCCTGGCTTTGCGTTGTTTTTCCGCACCCAGCGATGTTGCATTGAAAATCCAGTTGCACGGTATCCCAAAACTGCGCTGCCTGTGGTTTGCGTCATTATCAGCCTCTGTTAGCAGGTGTTGAGTGTTGTTCCTCCACTCGCATTGCATTGATCTTCAGCTGCGATGCAGGTGGAGCGTTGATTTCAGCCGCGAAGCTGGCTGCGTATCATTTATCAGCCACGTCCTGGAGAGTGCATTGAAAATTTCCCCGCACACCTGTCAGTGCATATATTTTCAGTATTTGTCTGCCAGCTTCACCCTTCAAGGGACCAGAAACTGGATAGGGCACCACTTGGTAGGGTAGGAGTCTCAGCAGAGAGTCCAGGTACTGGCAGGGGATGTCTTTGATGGTCCTGAGACTTCAACAACAGGAGGCAAGCTCAGTTCAAGCCCTTGGAGATTCTTCACAAGCAGGAATGCACAACAAAGTGCAGTTTTCATCCCCTTTTAGAGGCAGAAGCACCAACTGCAGGGTAGCACCACAAAGCACAGACATAGGCAGGGCAGCACTTCTCCTCATTTCTGCAGCTCTTCTCCTTGACAGAGGTTCCTCTTGATTCCAGAAGTGATCTAATTTCAGGGGTTTTGGGTCCTCTTCTTATACGCCTTTCTGCCTTTGAAGTAGGCCTACTTCAAAGGAGAGTCTCTCTTGTTTGTGAGATCCTGCCTTGCCCAAGCCCGGCCACATACACACATCAGGGGGTTGGAGATTACATTGTGTGAGGGCAGGCAGAGCCCTTTCAGGTGTAAGTGACCACTCCTCCCCTCCCTTCCAGCACATATGGCTTATCAGGATATGTAGGCTACACCTCAGCTCCCTTTGAGTCACTGTCTAGAGAGAGGGGCAAACAGCCCAACTGTCAAACTAACCCAGACAGGGAATCCACAAACAGGCAGAGTCATGGAATAGTTTCAGCAAGAAAATGCCTACTTTCTAAAAGTGCCATTTTCAAACACAATCTCAAAATCAATTTCACTAAAATATGTATTTTTAAATTGTGAGTTCAGAGACCCTAGACTCCACATGTCTATTTGCTCCTAAAGGGAATCTATACTTTAATCATATTTAAAGATAGCCCTCATGTTAACCTATGAGAGAGATAGGCCTTGCAACAGTGAAAAACAATGATATAAAACACATTAGTATATGTCCTACCTTAAACGTACACTGCACCCTGCCCATGGGGCTACCTAGGGCCTACCTTAGGGGTGTCTTACATGTAAGCCAAGGGAAAGGTTAGGCCTGGTAGTGGGCACACCTGCCAAGTCGAATTGGCAGTTACAACTACATTCACAAATGCTGCAGCGGCAGATCTGAGCCATGTTTACAGAACTACTAATGTGGGTGGCAAAACCAGTGCTGCAGGCCCACTAGTAGCAATCAATTTACAGGCCCTGGGCACCTCTGGTGCACTGTGCTAGGGACTTACCAGTAAATCAAATATGCCAATCATGGAAAGCCAATTACACATACATTTTACATAGGAGCACTTGCACTTTAGCACTGGATAGCAGTGGTAAAGTTCCCAGAGTAACTAAATCAGCAAAAACAGAGTCCAGCATACATCAATAACCTGGGAAACAGAGGCAAAAAGTTAGGGGAGACCACGCCAAGGACACCAAGTCTAGCACGTGTCCCCCCTGGCTGAAAGTGGGGAACAACTACCCAACCTCATGGGAGTACTCATCACCAAGGTGGAAGAATCAGGACAGACCATCAGCATTGGTTTGTTCTGTGCCAGGACGATGTTCCACCATAAATTCAAACCCCTGTAGGGAAATGGACCACCTAAATAGTTTTGGATTCTCACCCCTCATCTGCATTAACCATCTGAGGGGCCTGCGGTTGGTCTGAACCCAGAAGTGAGTACCAAACAAGTAGGGTCTTAGCTTCTTAAGCGCCCAGAGCACAGCAAAAGCTTCACACTCTATTGCACTCGATCTAGGTTCACTGGGAAGTAACCTCCTGCTAATGAAGGCTACAGGTTGATCTAGACACTCTTCATTTTGCTGTGAGAGTACTGCTCCTATACCATGCTCTGAGGTGTCTGTTTGCACAACAAACTCCTTAGAGTAGTCAGATGCCTTCAGCACAGGTGCTGTGCACATGGTAGCCTTCAGGACATCAAAAGCGTTCTGGCAAGCCTCGCTCCAGATCACCTTCTTTGGCTGCTTCTTAAAAGTCAACTCATTCAAAGGGGCAACAATGGTGCCATATCCCTTGACAAACCTCCTGTAATAGCCAGTGCGGCCCAAAAAGGCTCTCACTCAGTCTGGGCCTTGGGAGGCTCCCAAACCAGACTGGTGTCAATCTTTGGCTGTAGGGGTGCCACCTGGCCACTCCCCACCTGGTGTCCCAAATACACCACTGAATCCTGCACTATTTGGCACTTGCTTGCCTTAATAGTGAGCCCTGCCTTTTGCAGGGCCTACAACACTCTGTAGAAGTCCTGTAAGTGTTCCTCCCAAGTAGTACTGAACACTGCAATGTCATCCAGGTATTCTGAGCTGACATCATCCAGCCCAGTCAACACGTGGTTGACCAATTTCTGGAATGTGGCAGGGGCATTTTTCATCCCAAATGGTATCACCCTAAACTGAATGTATCCATTTGGGGTGGAAAATGCTGACCTCTCCTTGGCCCCCACAGTTAGAGCAATCTGGCAATACCCAGACATCAAATCAAACGTGCTGAGGTATTGGGCCGCTCCCAACCGATCTATAAGCTCATCAGCTCGGGGGATGGGGTGCAAATCAGTTTTAGTGACTGAATTGAGACACCGGAGTTCTGGGGTGGCACCAGGAGCAGCGGCCTTTGGGACCAAAACCAAAGGGTTGGACCAAGGCGTGCTATAAAACTCAATCTCCCCTAGGGCTAACATCTTAGACACCTCATGTTTGGTGCTAGCCCTAACCTTATCAGTCACCCTGTAAACCTTTTGTTTAATGGGTGGACTGTCCCCAGTGATCACATCATGTGTACACAAGTGTGTGATCCCTTGGATCAGGGAGAACAGGGAGGCAAACTGACCCATTATCTGGTGACAGCCCCTCTGCTGTTCTGAGGTTGGAAGGGGAGAGTTTCACTCCCTCCATGGACCCATCTTTCTCTCCAGCAGACAGGAGGTCAGGAAGAGGCTCACTCTCTTCCTCCACCCCATCATCTGTTGATAGGAGCATGGAGAATTCAGTCGGCTCAAAGTGTGTCTCAAGACGGTTCACGTGCAGGACCCTCAAGGGGTTCCTGGGAGTCTGCAAGTCCACTAGGTAGGTGACCTCACTCTGGCGCTCCACCAACTTGAATGGCCCAGTCCACTTCTCCTGGAGTGCCCTAGGCTCCACTGGCGTCATCACCCAAACTTTTTGCCCAGGCTGAAACTCGACCAAGGTGGCATTCTGGTCATACCACTGTTTTATATCTGCCTGCCTTGCTTCTAGATTCTCTTGGGCAAGAGCTGTGAAGCAGGCAGTCTTGTTTCTGAAGACCAGCATGTACTTAAATACATCCTGGGGATGCTTACTGGGGGCTTTCTCTAAGCCCTCCTTCATCAGACTCAAAGGTCCCCTAACAGGGTGGCTATACAATAACTCAAAAGGACTAAATCCAAGCCCTTTTTGAGGCGCCTCCCAGCAGGTGAACACAAGGCATGGCAAGAGGACGTCCCACTTCCACCCCAAGGGCTCTGACAGGCCCATGATCATGCCTTTTAAGGTGTGGTTGAATCTCTCAACCAGACCAATGCTTTGGGACTGGTAATAAGTGGTGAACCTGTACGTTACCCCACACTCCTGCCACAGTGACTTCATATACATGGATATGCAGTTGATACCCCTATCAGATATCACTTCCTTGGGGAACCCCATGCAGTAAAGACCCCCATCAATGCATAACCCACCACAGGGGAAGTGATTGACCTTAGAGGAATGGCTTCTGGGTACCGGGGATCCTGGTCCACCAAGACCAGGATGAACCTGTTGCCCATGGCTTAGTTGGGATCCAGAGGCCCCACAATGTCAATAACGACCCTCTCAAAGGGGGTACTAACCACTGGAAAAGGTTGAAGGGGAGCATTACATTTCCCCCCACTCCTGTCACTTGCCTGACAAGTTTGGCAAGACCTGCAATGAGCATCTGAGTGCCTGCAGATTAGGGGCCAGTACAAGAGGGTGACAAGCCTTTCAAAGGTCTTGTCCCACCCCAAACATCCAGCCAAAGGCACATCTTGAGCCAGACCCAGTAGGAAGGCTCTGAAGCACTGGTGTACCACCAGCACACGGGCTGACCAAGGCTCAGCAGCGTTAGGTTCACTATACAGGAGGCCGTCATCCCAATAAATCAGGTGAGAACCTGGCTCCTTGCCAGCCGCCTGTTCTGCAGCTTGTGCTGCAAACCCACTAGAGTAGGGCATGTCTTCTGTGCCTCACAGAATACCTCCCTGGTGGGTCTCCCTTCCTGCTGCCACTGTGACAGCTCAGGGACCTCACCCAGGTCAGCCACCTGTTCCCCTGTAGGCTCCGGGACATCACCCTCAGGCTCCATCTCCTCCCGGACTGTGGGAACTTCTGCGGCTGGTTTCCCATTCCCCCTGCCCTTCCTCTTTTTGGCAGTCCCCTGGGCCACTGTTTCAGGTTCCAGGGGCTCTTGATCACCCTGACGGGCTGCCATTGACCTGGTGGATA
Source organism: Pleurodeles waltl (assembly GCF_031143425.1). NCBI lineage: Eukaryota > Metazoa > Chordata > Amphibia > Caudata > Salamandridae > Pleurodeles > Pleurodeles waltl. The sequence continues at coordinate 367,883,000 of NC_090439.1, forward strand.
TGCATACCCACCCAGGCAGACCCAACATCTCCAAGTGTGAGCTGTGTTCCACCTCCTTCCAAGGGGAATCCTACAGGTTATTGCCAAGCAAACAATACACAGGCATGGTTGGACTCACAGCTACCTTCAAGGAACCTGAGACCACCCCCATTCACAGGGAACCTGTGCCACTCTGCACAGGCGCTCTGAGTTGTCCACTGCAACTACTTGGTGAAGAGCCCGGGGATCTATCCGTTCTTCAGACACCAGGTGACTTCTTACTGAAGTCACACTGTCTCCTGTATCTCTCAGAGCCTCCACCCTTTGTCCATTTTTTCCCCCACTGCCTCTACTTTTTAGTGTTCTCAGGCATTAGGGTTCTCTGGACCATCTTACTGTCCCTTAGCGAGACAAGGGTCATCTCATTTGACTCCCACCCACTTTGAACCAACTCCTCCCGAAGCGCTGCACTGGCCAAGCCCTGGGACTGCACACCAGTGGGTGCCGGTGTACTGTTGGGGCATTTGGGGTCCCCCCTCACATGACCCAGATGGTAACATGCATAACATTTACGTGGGGGACCCCCTTCCACGGGTTTCCCTTTGGAGAACCATGGCTTATTTTAACTGGGGTGCTGGGAATCCTCACCCTGGGAAATAGGTTGGGGCCCTTTAGAGAACTTCCCCTGTTTACCTTTACCCCCCTTTCTTCTGAGAGGTACCCTGCCACCCTTGGCGTGGTCACCCCATACCTCTTCTGGACCCTGGTGCTCTCCCAGTGGTCCACTTCCAGGGCAAGCTTCCTGGGGTCAGTCAGCTTGCTATCAATTAGGTGCTGGCGCAGCTCTGGAAAATATAAACTGTACAAGTGCTCCCAACATTTAAATGGTAAAGCCCCTCATATGTTGTTACCTTACTGGCATTCACTCAACCATCCAGTGACCTGCAAAAAGAAGCAACACATTTCAACCATGTTTGGGATTCATTCTCCTTATAGGAACTAAACTTGTCCTTGTACTGCTCAGGGGTGAGACCATACCGTGTGATCAGGGAGTCCTTCATGATAGGGTAGGTGAGCCCAAGGGGATCCCCTAAGGATGTCAGGGTGTTCCTTCCCTCTACCTTGAAGTGCTTCCACAGACTCACCCCCCAATGAGCTTCAGGGACCAGATTCATATGGAGAGCAGGCTCATACCCCTTAAACTACAACAGTATGTCATCCTCCCTCTTGTAACCCTTCACAAGGTCCTTAGGAATGTCCACCCTCCTCTCAGGCTGCACTGTGCTATTGCTGCCACCATCTCTGCTAGACTGGCTCCTCTGATCCAGCTCCCTTAAACTGAGCTCATGAGCCAGCAGCATCTTCTTCTCATGTACGGCCAACCTTCTCTCCTCCATTTCCATTTTAAGTTTTTCTAACTCCAGCTGATGAACCCTCTCTGCCTGTCTGTCCTCTACCTCTTCAGGAGTCAGACCCTTAGATGAGACACTGCTACCTGCCCTGAAGACCATCTCCCTGGACATGACAGGCCCTCCCACTATACCATTGTATATGGATTGCTCTTCCTCCTCCTCCTTTTTGTGCCCCCAAGGTTCCTTGGCTGTCACCCAAGCCCTCAGTGCCTTTTGCAGCTCCTCCTTCCTTGTGGAGCCCTTAATGGGACAGGCAAGATTTTTGCAAACTGCTTCAACTGAACCACTGTCTAACTCTCCAGTTTCCCTAAGTCAAAATCAGCTCCAACTGATGCATCTCCAGATTGGGACATGATGAAAAGTCAACAAAATTGCAAAGTTCCAAAGGCAGAAAACAAGTTCCCAACAAAGTTAAAAGAAGTCAATCAAGGATCACCAAAAATATGGATGTAGGAAAACAACAATCCAAAAGAGAAAAAGCCAAACAAGCTGTATGTGGTCACGTAGTGGTCTGCACTGAAACAGTAATGTACATTTAATCACTGTATGTCAAGTACAAATACAAGTCCAATCTCTCCTGCTGATCACCAATGTTAGAAATGGGATCTTTGGTTGGCAGTCAGGTTACCCCCTATCCAAGCAAGGACCCTCACTCTAGTCAGGGTAAAGGAGAATCTCCCATGGTTAACCCCCTCTCACCCCGTTGGTAGCTTGACACAAGCAGGCAGGCTTAACTTCAGAAGCAACGTGGAAAGTATTTGTACCAATACACAATGAAAACACCACAAAATGACACAACACAGGTTTAAAATACTAGAAAATATGTATCTAAACAAAACAAGACCAAAATAACAAAAATCTAACATACACAAGTCAAGTTATGGATGTTTAAAGAATAAGAGTCTTAAATCCATTAGAAAACAGTGAGAACTTTGTTAGCATACAAAAGTACCTGGGTAGCGTTAAAATAACACCGCATGGGAGAGTGTGCATTGGAAAAGACCAGCAATGTGTTGAATTCTCAATCACAAGTGAGACCATGCATCATTCCTCCTCCGGTCTGGTTGGCATCTTCTCTCCTGCAAGAGAACGATGCGTCGATCCGGATGGGTACCTCAGGTCTGGGCAGGCCTTGCCTTGTTTTTCTGCGTCCAGCGATGTTGCATTGAAAATCCAGTTGCACGGTATCCCAAACCCACGCAGCATGGGGTTTGCTTCATTATCAGCCTCCATTAGCGGATGTTGCACATCGTTTCTCCAGGCATGCTGCGCCGATCTTCCAGCTGCGATGTTGAAAAGGAGGCAAGCTCAGTTCAACTCCTTGGAGATTCTTCACAAGCAGTAATGCACAACAAAGTCCAGTCTGAGCCCCTTTTACAGGCAGAAGCAGCAACTGCAGGATAGCTCAACAAAGCACAGTCACAGGCAGGGCAGCCCTTCTCCTCAGCTCTTCAGATCTTTTCCTTGGCAGAGGTTCCTCTTGATTCCAGCAGTGATCTAATTTTCTGGGGTTTCGGGTCCTCTTCTTATACACCTTTCTGCCTTTGAAGTAGGCCTACTTCAAAGAAGAGTTTCTCTTGTTTGTGAGATCCTGTCTTGCCCAGTCCAGGCCCCAAACACATACCAGGGGGTTTGAGACTGCATTGTGTGAGAGCAGGCACAGCCGTTTCGGGTGCAAGTGACCACTCCTCCCCTCCCTTCTAGCACAGGTGGCTTATCAGGATAGGCAGGCTACACCCCAGCTCCCTTTGTGTCTCTGTCTAGAGAGAGGTGCAACCAGCCCAACTGTCAAACTAACCCAGAAAGGAAATCCACAAACAGGCAGACTCACAGAACGGTTTATGCAAGAAAATGCGTACTTTCTAAAAGTTACAAATAAACAGGGTGGGTAATCTAAACTGTAAAGCACACAATGATAATGGAGGAATAATTTACGTAGAAATATTTCAGCGATATTAAGTACTATTAATGTTGTAATTAACCATAGATTAAATTCCATAAGTAAATAAATCTTCAACAGCAACAATTTTTGTGATTTAATCCACTTTGACACATTGGCCCTCATTCTGACCTTGGCGGTCGGCGGAGAGGCGGCGGTCGGACCGCGAACAGACGGGCGGTATTAAAAATGGCATTCTGACCGCGGCGGTCACCGCCGCGACCGACCGCCACTTCCCCACTCCGACAGCCACGGCGGTCATGACCGAGGGGCTGGAGTCTGTGCACTCCGGTCCGGCGGTCGACCCAAGACCGCCAACGGTATCATGACCCTGCTTACCGCCGCGGTTTCTGGCGTTCGGGAACCGCCATGCGAACCATGGCGGTAGGCACTATCGGGGCCAGGGAATTCCTTCCCTGGCACTGATAGGGGTCTCCCCCACCCCCCACTGCCCCCCCCGAGTCCTCCCCCCACACCCTCCACCCCCCTGCCACCCCCCAGAGGTGGTACGAACCCCCTCCCCACCCCACCCCGACATGCACATACACGCACCCCGACATGCACACACCCCCAACATGCACATATACACACCCCCTACACACACACATACACAACGGGGACACATACCCGCACACATACATGCCGACATGCGCACCCGCCGAACTACACACATTGCCCATAGGCACAGCAGCACTCCCCGCCCGCATGCACGCACTCACACACCCCCTCTACACACTCACACGCACACCCCCATGCACGCACACATCACACAACACCCCCCCACCCCCTCCCCTCACGGACGATCAACTTACCTTGTGCGTTGGTCCTCCAGGAGCCATGGGGAGGTGATCGCCAACAGAAGACCGCCAACAGAAGACCGCCACACAGAAATGTGGGTCGTAATTCTGTGGGCGGTGTTCTGCTGGCGTGGCGGTGGAGGTTGACCAGTCTCCACTTTCCCGCCGACCGCCAGTGTGGCTGCTGGCGGTTTTCCGGCGGAACGCTCCCAGCGGTCAGAATGCGCACAGCGGCATACCGCCGCGGTCGGCGGTCTTCACCGCGGCGGTAACTCGGCGGTCTCGCGAAAAGACCGCCAAGGTCAGAATGAGGGCCATTGTCCTGAGAATGGCCTAATGGATGGCTTGAACCTTGGGAGGCCGAAACATCGACCTTATACTCTCCATGACGCAATTCTTTGCATGAGCTGCTGGAGTCCCTTAGAAGTGATTTTCTGATTGTTTGAAGACAGCATATAAGACTCAATCCTTTTGTGGTTGAAGAGTCAAGAGGGTTGATGCTCTCCTTCTGTCCATTGGATTGTGGACAAGAGGGGTCACCAGTTCATTAGTATAAAAACTCAAAAAATCTCTTTGTTGCTTTGCTATGTTGATGTATATATTATTAGTGAATATATAAAAATTCTTAATTTTCCCAGAAACAAATTACACACTATTTTAAGATTTATTCATTTAAGGAATTTAATCTATGGTTAATTACAACAAATAATAGTATTTAATATTGCTGAAATATTTGAACGGAAATAATTCCTCCATGAATATTGTGTGCTTCACAGTATACTTTCTAAAAGTGGCATTTCCAAAAACACAATCTAAAAACCAACTGCACTAAAAGATGTATTTTTAAATTATGAGTTCAGAGACCCCATACTCCACATGTCTATCTGCGCCCAAAGGGAATCTGCGCTTTATTCATTTTTAAAGGTAGCCCAAATGTTCACCTATGATCGAGAAGGGCCTTGCAACAGAGAAAAATGAGTTTGGCAGTATTTCACAGTCAGGACATGCAAAACACACTAGTATATGTCCTACCCTAAACATACACTGCACCCTGCCCATGGGGCCACCTTGGGCCTACCTTGGGGGTGTTTTGCATGTAAGAAAAGGGAAGGTTTAGGCCTGGTGTTAAAAATGGGGACTTTGATTGACAATAAGCTTACCCCCTGTCCAAGCAATGACCCTCACTCTAGTCAGGGTAAGTCACACACAATCCAAATTATCCTGTGCCCACCTTCTGGCAGTTTGGCACTGAGCAGTCAGGCTTAACTTAGAAGGCAATGTGTAAAGTATTTGTGCAATAAATCATGCAATAACACAGTATAGAGCCACAAAAACACACCACACAATGCTTAGACAAATATATAATATTTATCTGATAAGATGCAGGTCAACACTATTTAAAATGCATTAAGTATATGTTGAGATAGCACTGTAAAAGTGATATGAAGTACCTTTAGTCTTTTAAAAACTATAAATGTCTCTTTTAAGCACAAAGTACCTGGTTCGTGTTCAAAATCTCCGCACAAAAATGCAGAGGAGGGGATGCGTCGAAAACAAGGAGGTGTGCGTCGATTTCTCAGGCCGCACATGGCGATGCGTCGTTTAGTGGAAATTTCTACTGCACGGCAGATGCTGCGTTGATTCCTTTCTGGAAGTCGGACAGCATCATACTGGCTTGGCTGTGTGTCGATCCAGTGGGCTGTGCGTTGAATTTCCAGTCGCTATGCTGGCACTGCGCCGATCTTCTCAGTCAGTCGGTTCAGCCTGCAGTGAATTTTTCACCGCGATGCAGGCTGTGCGTTGTTTTTGGCAGGCTGTGCATCGATTTCCGCCGCACAAGGAGTCCTTCTTATAGAGATGAAGTCTTATTGGTCCTGAGATTTCAGGGAACAGGAGGTAAGCTCTATCTAAACCCTTGGAGAGCACTTCTCAGCACAGCCAGGGAGCAGCAAGGCAGCAGGGCAACAGCAAGGCAGCAGTCCTTCACAGAAAGCAGTCAGGTGAGTCCTTTAAGCAGCCAGGCAGTTCTTCTTGGCAGGATGCAGGTTCTGATTCAGGTTCTCTTTTCCGGGAAGTGTCTGAGTAGGTAAGGGAAGAAGCCCTGTTTAAATACCCAAGTCTGCCTTTGAAGTGGGGGAGACTTCAAAGAGTGGCTTAGAAGTGCACAAGGTCCCCTTTCAGTTCAATCCTGTCTGCCGGGGTCCCAGTAGGGGGTGTGGCAGTCCTTTGTGTGAGGGCAAGCTACTGTAGTTTGACATGTAAGTGTCAGGCCTTCCACCCTCCCAGCCCAGGAAGAACCATTCAAAATGCAGATGTATGCAGGTGAGGCTGTGTATCCTGTGTTGGGGTGTGTCTGAGTGAATACACAAGGGAGCTGTCAACTGGACCCATCCAGACATGGTTTGTAAGGCACAGAAGGATTTAAGAGCAGAGACATGCTCTTTTTCTTAAATTTAAAGTGGCATTCCTAAAATAGTAATATTAAATCCAACTTCATCAGTCAGCAGGATTTTGTGTCACCATTCTGGCCATACTAAATATGACCTTCCTACTCCTTTCAGATCAGCAGCTACCACTCAAACAATATATCAGGGCAGCCCCAATGTTAGCCTATGAACGAAGCAAGCCTCACAGCAGTGTTAAAAAGAATTTAGGAGTTTTTCACTACCAGTACATGTAAACTACACAGGTACATGTAATGCCTTTTTTCCTACACAGCACCCTGCCCTAGGGGTTACGTAAGGCACACCTTAGGGGTGACTTATAAGTAGAAAAAGGGGAGTTTTAGGATTGGCAAGTACTTTTAAATGCCAAGTGGAATTGGCCATGAAACTGCACACACAGGCCCTGCATTGGCAGGCCTGAGACAAGCTTAAGGAACTACTTAAGAGGGTGACACAATCAGTGCTGCAGGCCCACTAGTAGCATTTAATTTACAGGCCCTGGGCACATATAGTGCACTTTACTAGGGACTTATAAGTAAATGAAATAATCCAATTGGGTATGATCCAATGTCATCATGTTTAAAGGGAGAGAGCATATGCACTTTAGCACTGGTTAGCAGAGGTAAAGTGTTCAGAGTCTAACAAACAGCAAAAACTGTATCTAAAAAGTGGAGGGACCAGGCAAAAAAGTTAGGGGTGACCACCCTGAGGCTGTCAGGTCGAATTCCTGGCAAGTAGGTACACTTGCCAAGTTGAATTGGCAATTAAAACTGAACTCACAGACACTGCAGTGGCAAGTCTGAGCCATGTTTACAAAGCTACTAATGTGGATGGCACAACAGATGCTGCAGGCTCACTAGTAGCATTTGATTTACAGGCCCTGGGCACCTCTAGTGCACTGTACTAGGGACTTACCAGTAAATCAAATATGCCAATCATGGAAAGCCAATCATGCATACATTTTACATGGGAGCACTCTCACTTTAGCATTGGATAGCAGTGGTAAAGTCCCTAGAGTAAAAAAAACAGAACAAATAGAGTCCAGCACACATCAACAACCTGAGAAACAGAGGCACAAAGTTTGGGGAGACCACGCCAAGGATGCCAAGTCTAGCAATTATCATGTAATGTTTTCGCCAGCCTTGTGAAGAAGTACACAGTGAAATGTTGTGCACAAAAAATAATAACAACGCTTTTGCAGACTAACATCTGATTAGGATAATTAATATAATTTATAAATAAAAATAGAGCATGTTTCTGGATAAAAGGGCACTGGCCACAAGCTTAAGCTACACTAAAATATGTGTGCCCAATCAAGACTCTAAAATGAACCCACAACAGTTTGTAGATGGAGAAGATCCCTTTATATCTGGAGATTATTTTATTTGTAGAGGACATGCATATTTTAAATTGTCCAAGTGATGGTATGGCATATATTATCTAGCTGTAGTTTTCCCAAAGATATATCATGTGGATAATTTTAATAATCCTGTATGAGAAATGATTCTAGGCTTAAATTAGGTGTTAGTGCTGGAGAGGTAGTAGAAGACTTATTTGGTGTGATGTTCCACCTGCAGGTGTGATTTGGAATGACCTGAAGATGAGGAAGCTGTATACTATAGTTGAAAAACTGTCCACCAGTGTGGCAAGAGCCTTATTGGTTGTAGATACTGCATTGATAGCTATAAGATCTATGGCTTTGCAGGATTGTCTTGTTTCAGGCATTCTGCTTGTCACAGAGGGCGGTGTCTGCAGCATGATAAAGAGTAAGGATTTGAAGGCATATATCAATAACATTTTAGGATTTAAAAAAGATTTGAAGGACCTAGAAGTGACAGGTGCTTGGGATGCAATTGTGGATGGATTTGATGCAGTTGGCAGATGGTTTTGAATTTTGGGAAGTGGAATAGTAGGGTAGGTTTTGAGATCACTTGTGATAATTGCTTTGTGTGCAATATCTCTAGTTGTGATTGTTAAGGTGAATAAGAGGGTAAAAGAAAGGAGAGGAGTGAAGAGGAAGAGAGAAGAGATTGAATTGGAGAAGAGTTATTATGATGAGATGAAACACCTGGAGGAAACTAGATGAAAATAGATTGAATTGGAGAAGAGTTATTATGATCAGACGAAACACCTGGAGGAAACTACATGAAAATACATGAAACCTATGAGGTTTTGATTGATTAATCTGATAAGAGTCTTATTTTGAGTGTCATGGCTTGATTTGCCATCAGAGGGGGGTTTGGAGCAGCGTAATTTTGGCTGCACCCCTATACGTTAGAGATCAACATCATATTCTCTGTTGACCAGATGTACAAGTTGCAATTTTACATTTCTTAAATAGCGACTTCATAGAAATGTCTATTTAAGAAATTCAAAACCCTATGTACAGAGATACTGATTTCCTAATAGCGATTCATACAAAGTAGGACTTGCTATTAGGAAATCGGTATTAAGAAATCCCATTGCATTTTAGCCAATGGGCCGGGTTTGCATTTATTAAATAGTGATTTCGTATTAAGAATTTGTTATTTAGGAAATGGAAAACCAGAGATGGCAAAAGGCCCCCTTTGGTGCACCCCAAAAATAGGGATGCACCTGTATGGCACAAATGCCAAAGGGGCATGTGTGTGCTCCATTGCAATTACAAAAGCACTTAGGGGTACTTTTTTTAAATTGCACCTGGTTACAACCCATTTCAAGTGGGTGGTAATTGCATCTTCTAAATGCCCAAGTCACATTTTAGAAAATACATGGTAAATCAGAATAGGAATTGCAAAGAGGGAATCCATATTTACGATTTCCAATTCTGGGAATCGCAAATTGCAATTTCAACAAAGTAAAAATCACAATTTGCGATTCCTTAAGGGCTTGTACATAAGAAAAACCCATTTTGTATTTCTTAAGGCTGAAGTAGCGATTGAGACAATTAAGAAATGCAAACTGGCTACTAACATCTGGTCAATATTTTCACGCAATATGGTGTTTTTATCAGGATGGATTGGTGTTGTTGTTGAGGCATAACACTGGAAATTACCTTGCCAAGGAGGGCTGTAAGAAGTTTTGAACAAATTCAGCACTGGTCAGTCCAGAAATTTCCTGATATGTTCCCCTCTCATCCTTAGGCTTGCCATTTTTGAAAGACAACTTCATTTAAATAATTTCTAGAGTCTGGTATTTTGCCTCACTCAATTGAGAAATATTCACAGTCAATTTGGCAGGGGTCATTAGAAATTCAAATACTTTGTAAAAACTAATTTGCAGTTGGATCCCCCCAGTAGCTATTTTATTTGGATGATCACTCATATTGACTCTGATCTTCTGTACACATCCAGATAATCTGCTCTAGGGCCAGACAGTTCAACTACAAATTATAAAGAAAACTGCTTATCTCTTGGATATAAATATGTTAGTTGCATGATGAAGAAACTGGAAAGAGCTCTGAAACTGAACAACAATCTTAACAGCAATCAAAACCTCTTGCCCTTTAGCATGTCTAATCACCATAACACTACTAACATATCTGTTCTCCTTTATTTTATAGGAAGGAATGTGTCCCATTGCCTTACTATATTCTTAAATCTGAGTATTGTGATGGGAAAATGAGGTGGCTCCATTTTTCCTAAGCTACCGTTAAACCCATACCAAGCATGTGAAATGTTTTCTGGAAAATTCATTCAGAACATGGCCCAGGAACAGGCTTTCCAGACCTTCTGGCACTTTGGACTTTGTCAATGTGCCAATCCAAGAAAGAAAGTCAACTGAACTGCAACCACACCATGACCCACTCAATCAATCAATCAATTAATTTGTAAAGCGCCCTACATACCCGTGAGGGGCTCAAGGCGCTGGGGGGGGGTGCTGCTATTGCTTGAAGAGCCAAGTCTTGAGTAGTTTTCTGAAGGAAAGAAGGTCATGGGTCTGACGTAGATCCAGCGGGAGGGTGTTCCAGGTCTTGGCGGCGAGGTACGAGAATGATCTGCCGCCGGAAGATTTGCGTTGGATGCGGGGGACGGAGGCGAGGGCAAGGTTAGCGGAGCGGAGATGCCGAGTGGGGGTGTAGAAGCTGAGTCTGTTGTTCAGGTATGATGGTCCGGTGTTGTGGAGTGCCATGTGTGCGTGGGTGAGAGCTTGAAGGTGATCCTCTTGTTGACGGGAAGCCAGTGAAGGTCTCTTAGGTGGGGGGTGATGTGGCAGTGGTGAGGGATGTTGAGGATGAGTCGAGCGGAGGTGTTTTGGATGCGTTGGCGGCGTTGGAGGAGTTTGGATGAGATACCGGTGTAGAGGGCGTTGCCGTAGTCGAGTCTGTTGCTGACGAGGGCCTGGGTTACTGTTTTTCTTGTTTCTGTTGGGATCCATTTGTAAATTCTGGGAAGCATGCAGAGGGTGTTGTAGCAGGAGGAGGAGATGGCGCTGACCTGCTTTGACATGGAGTTTGAGGAGTCGAGTGTGAAGCCGAGGTTTCGTGCGCTGTCTGTGGGCGTCGGTGGGGGACCCAGCATGGACGGCCACCATGAGTTGTCCCAGGCGGAGGGTATGTGCCCAAGGATGAGGACCTCTGTTTTGTCCGAGTTCATTTTTATCCGTCTCTCATCCAGTCGGCGATGGCTTTTAGTCCCTCGTGGAGGTTAGTTTTGGCGGTGTGCAGGTCCTTGATGAGGGAGAGGATGAGTTGGGTGTCATAGGCGCAGGAGATGATGTTGAGGTTGTGCTGACTGGCCACTTGTGTGAGGGGGGCCATGTAGATGTTGAACAGCGTCAAGCTGAGGGATGAGCCCTGGGGTACGCCGCAGATGATGTTGAAGGCTTTGGATTGGTACGGGGAGGCGGACTCTTTGGGTTGTGCCTGCGATGAAGGATGCTGTCCATTCGAGGGCCTGGTCCTGGATTCCTGCTGCGTGGAGGCGGGATTTTAGGGTGTGGTGACATAGGGTGTCAAAGGCGGCTGATAGGTCTAGGAGGATGAGGGCTGATGTTTCTCCATTGTCGAGGTGGCTTCTGATGTCGTCAGTGGCGGCAAGGAGGGTGGTTTCAGTGCTGTGGTTGCATCTGAAGCCGGACTGGGATGGGTCGAGGATGTTGTTGTCTTCGAGGTACCGAGTGAGCTGAGTGTTGACAATTTTCTCGATGACTTTCACCGGGAACGGGATCAGAGAGATGGGCTGGAAGTTTTTCAGGTCCTTGGGGTCCGCCTTTGGTTTCTTGAGAAGGGCGTTGATTTCAGCGTGTTTCCAGCTGTCTGGGAATCTTGCAGTTGCGAAGGAGATGTTGATGGCTTTCCAGAGGTGTGGTGTGATGGCTGTGTCTGCTTTGTTGAAGATGTGGTGTGGGCAGGGGTCTGATGGTGATCAGGAGTGGATGGAGTTTGTGGTATTGCGGGTTTCGTCATCGCTGATGTTGGTCCAGGAGGTCAGTCGGCTGGAGCGGGTGGAGTTCATGGTGGGTGGGGTAGGAGCATCTGGAGTGTGTGGGGAGTTGAAGCTGTTGTGGATGTCCGTGATTTTTCGGTGGAGGGTGGTTGCTAGGGCATCGCAAAGTTCTTGGGAGGGGGTGATGTCGTTGACGGTGGCGTTTGGATTGGAGAGTTCTTTTACGATGTTGAAAAGTTCTTTGCAGTCGTGGGTGTTGTTTTATAGGCGGGTTTTGAAGGAGGATCTTTTTGCTAGCCTGATGAGTTGGTGGTGTTTGCGTGTGGCATCCTTGAGGGCCGTGTGGTTGTCTGGAGTGCGTTCGAGTAGCCATATTTGCTTGGAGGCTTGGAGGTCGTCGGTGAACCAGGTGCCTTTTTTTATGTGGTTGTTGGAGGGTTTTCTGAGTGGAGCAAGGCAGTCGGCGCAGTCGGTGATCCATAGCTTGAGGTTGTGTGCCGCGATGTCAGGGTCAGTGGGGTTGACGGGTGGTTTCTGGGCTAGGGCGTTGATTAGTTGAAGTTTGGTGACTTTGCCCCATCGGCGGCGTAATGGTTGTTCGGTGAGGTGGTGTTCTGTCTGTTTCTTGAAGGTGAAGTGGATGCAGTGGTGGTCGGTCCAGTAGAGTTCGGTGGTATGGTTGAAGGTGACGTGGTTGCTTGTGGAGAAGATGGGGTCAAGGGTGTGACCGGCTGTGTGGGTGGGTGTGTTGACGAGCTGTGTGAAGCCGAGGTTGGCGAGGTGTTCGGTCAGGGTGGTTGAGTTGGTGTCGTTGTTGTTTTCGAGGTGAAAGTTCAGGTCCCCGAGGAGGATGTAGTCCGTGGAGGCGAGTGCGTGGGTGCTGGCCAGGTCGGCGATGGCGTTGCTGAAGGGTGCCCTGGGTCCTGGGGGTCTACAGAGCCACTGAGTACTATGCAAATGAGATGCATTTCTGGTAATGATCAATCATATGAGATACCACAGGCCTAGTTTGTAGAACTATATGCTCCTTCACAATGGAAAGGCACACCCAAGAACACTAATAGAAAAGAGATATATTTAAAAAATGTTTTTTAATTTTAAAATTCTATCCTTGTACAAACAAATAAAAAATTGTGAAATGGAAGTCAGAATCTCTTAGCAGGCCAAGGCAATCGGCTGCATCTGTAAAAATCTCACCAAAGTTGAATATTCATAGAGCAAAGTCCCACCTGAAGCTGCTCATTTTGTAGGAAAAGCTTAGAGCAGGAAAAAGTAAGTTTCATGTCCAGGGCCATACTCGCATTGGTTGTGTACTTTGCCTGGTCACAATTTCTATAATGGGATTTAGGGCCAGGTGTACTAACAAGGCATTCAATAAAAGCAGTCACAAATTGTGCACTTACTTTTACCAAATCCATTCAGTTTTTGCGAACCAATCTTTGTACTAATAGGTAACAATGAGGCCTACCTCATGAATATGAATAAGGTAGTTTGGGAATTGAGACTCTCTGTGCATCCCAACCGTGTCAGGGATGGTGCCCTGCTGATTGATTTTAAATAAACATTTTTTTTAAAACAACACATTTTAGTTGAAGATAAACATTATTATCTAAAGGGGGTGGAATCCTAATAAGGCAGCAACCACACTCTCTGTAAGGGTGAAACAAAATAAAACTCAAAATTACTTGTGCTTAACCCTCTGGTAGCTTGGCACAAAAGCAGTCAGGCTTAGAGTAAAGTTAAAGTATTTATGCGGCATTTCAAATACTAAATGCCGCACATAAAAGATCAGACAATTTCGAAAATGGAGTAAAATTTAATTAACGATTTGAGACCAAAGTGACAAAAATCAGTAGAACTAGAGATATGCAATTTTAATTGTTTAAGCTGAAAGAGTGTCTAAAGGCATGCAGCACAAACTGGGGTTTTCTGGTTGCGCTGGACTAACCATAATGTAGAGCAGATCAGATACAGGGACCACTTTAGGCCTGCTGAACAAAAGCTACCTTAAATCCAGGTTTGTGGAGTGTTGCGAGATCCCACTTCATGAATGTGTTACACAGCAGTGGTTCCCAGGAAGCTACTGCAGTGCGGAGTCCTGCACTGTCATCAAGGATGATGTCGACAAATGACTTGTGATGCAAAGTCCAGTGTTGAGGATGTGTCACGCATCTGAGGTTTGAAAGAAGCTGCATGTCTGCAATGCAGAGCTATTCATTGTGGTCGAGAGTGTGAAGTCCTTCGTCAAGTGTGGGCAATGCAGTGGCAGTTATGAGGACTGTTTTCAACCTTGCAATGGCCACTGTTATTGGGAAAACTGTCTGTCTCACAGTGAGGTCATATGATGAACTTGCACTCCTTCAATTTTGCAATCTGTCAGAATATATGTTTCTCAGAGACCCTTGACTAAATTATTAATTTACCTTTTATGCTGTATCATTTGTGTAGGTGCTGCCAGCAATGAGCTGTGGCTTTCTTTTCGTTTCTTTTTCCTGCTAGAAAAGCATGGCATCCGGCTGCATTTCCACTTGTGTCTACCTGCCAGTTTTGTCTCTTGTGACTGTCTCCCACTGCACTATGTTTAGTAGGTTCTCAGTCCTCACTGCCATCACATAATTCTCCTCCTCTCTCCACCATTTCTTTCTTTAATGATGCCATACATGATACCCATGGTTACCAGCATTTGTGCTGTCTATGCAAATGGATAATCCATGGGACGACCTGCAGGTACGACACCCATTGGAAAAGTCAGCATTTCCAAAACGTCCTAATTCAGCAACTGAGGCCAAACTAGTGTATCTTCATGCATAAAAAAAACAGTTCTTGAGAAGAAGCATCTTATAGGGCAACAATTCAATGAGCCAATGCCTCCATGATAGTTATCCATAGAAGCTGGCCTTAAATTAGCGATGTTACCTGTAGTATGTTGTGTCCATCATTAATGATCATTGTCTGCCTGGAAAGTTGTGAGGTCAGACAGAAAGCTGCCTCCAACAGTGCCCTGCCACCATTGGTTAATGAGAAGGAGTAAACCTGGTATTGTCTTCAAGGTAATTGGTCAACTTTAGTAGTGCTATATATTCTTTTTGGCCTCTGTGGCCTTTAACATGTGGCTACTGAGACAGTAGCATTAAAGTGTTCATATATAATGTTAGTCTTTGGGTTTATAATAAAAATACACGACAGCATTCTGCATCTGAATGGGTAGAACAAATTGCAGGTAGAAAATATATATATATTTACACGAGATCTTTATCATAGCTGAATTCTCCAGTGTGCCTACGAAGCTTGGCAAACACGTGGACCCAAGTAAAGACATTAAACATACCTTTCAAGCAACATATACAATTGGCTGTTCAACCGAGCAATCCAAACCCAGGGAATCAATAATCTCAACAAATGTTTCATTTCTATACAGATAAATAATTGCAACTGTTCGAGGGTTTTCTGAGGCGACCACTGTGAAATGCCAGGTTCATCGAATAATAGTGCTGTCTACGTTTGATTCCACCTAATTTCTCCTACTTTAATTGCTACTTTCTGTCTCTTTACTTCACCCTAGCATATTACTTTGCATTTCTGCCCTGTCACGTTGCCAGTGGTTTTCCAGTACTTGTCTTCTCCCTTCTTCTTCAGTTTCAAACCTTTCTCTGCAAATCTGGGTCAATGTCTGCTTGTGAAAAACAAGACCAACTCCTTAAAAATAATTGCAGGTGCCAACCACCTGCAACCACCGCCTCAAATTAAGCAACAGATTCAGCTCCGCGTAGATGCTGATCTGAGCAACTGAGCCCAGACATTAACTCAGTCTAACTTCATGCTCTGTTCATACTAGTTTTTTAACTCATAAATGTGTCATAGAGGCTAAGTCTGGTAATGGGTCACAAACCACTGTTAACAATTCAGAGATTTATTTCTTGTTCTTTTTCTACAACGTTATGTATGTCTTTATGACTTTTCAGGCCTGTAAAAATGCGCAGGTATAGTCAAAAACATACGCAAGTGAAAAATATCCACGTGTACTCTGCCTTCTTTATGCATCCTCCTGTGATGTTCCCCAGTACTAACAAACCTCAGGATTAAATATACTTGAGCTATCCTTCAACACATTAAAACCTTATTCGATGACTTTCAGCAGAAGAACCATGTATATTCCTATGGAGAAGCGACTTCCACGCACCAGTGAGGTATTGCGATGTTTCTATTCTGTAACCTTTTTTAGTACATTTATTATTGTTTGCAGGATGGACATGGCCTTCAAAAATGTTTGTCAATGAATACAAACGTACGCATGAGTGGGTGTTTGGTGCATTAATGGCTGCCATCTACCGATGCAACACCTCTCCCGTCATTAATCATAAACTGCCAGATGAAGAAAATAGACCATCCTTATGGGTTTTCTTGAATCTTTCTTGTATCTCTTTGTGGTCTTAACCTTTGTTAATCTTACTTCTGTGAAAGAGCGCAAATGCAATGCTCATTGCAGATGATTTCTGGGGTCTTTAAATTACATTTAGGTGCAAAATATCTGTCGATGTAGGCAAATATGTGTGTGTTTGGTGTGTGTGTGTGTGTGTATATACATATGTTTATATACACATACATACATACACACATACGTATATACATAAAATAAATGTATTTAAGATCTAATCGTTGGTATAACACTCGTCTGGTTCAGATTTCATAGTCATGGCTATTTTGTGGAACACTATGATTAAAAGAGAACATTTTCCCACTCAGGTTTACCAGCATCAACGTGTTTTATGAATATGAAGAATTACTACTTTTCATTTTCCTTGGAAATGCAATTACTATGCCCCTTTAGTACATTTCATGTTCAAGTTATTTGCACCGCCGTGCATTCCTACATCTGTACCTATATTAAAATAATGTAATTATTGATTTTGTGGATTTCTTTAGGGTTAACTTGGCACACTTTTGTACAGTATGCAGTTATTTATGTACAGTGAAAAATGCTGACAGGTGGATATGAAAAGAAAACATTGGCAGACCTACAGAATTTTCTATCTAGAGGGTTAGATCCGTTTTTTTTTTAATAGAACACTTACTGTATCCCCGTCTGTGCCAAAACCTTAATAGAAAAAGGAGTCAGAAAGCCATGATACTGAATAATGTGCTTGAAGTGATCAATTACACTATGAATACACCAGGTTCTTCTTTGCACACAGTCGAAATATCACGCTGTTACTGAAATGTGTAGCGAAGAGGCAAAAATACTTCACCATGGGCCAGATGTAGGAAGCCTGTTTGCATTTCTTAGTGGTCCTAATCCCTATTTCGGGCTGTTGAGAAATGCAAACTGGGTTTTTATTATTCGACAAAGGGCCAGATGTGTGACCATTTCATTTTGCGAGTCTCTTATTGTGTCTTTTTGCGAGTCACAATTGAAGACTCGCAAAATGAAATGAAGAAATGTATCTCAGACACATTTAGCGATTCTCAAAGGTTCCGCAAATACCTACTTCATCAATATTCATGAGGTAGGTTGCAATTTGCGACCCCATTGGGATTGGCCGCACTGACATGGATGGTGGGCTGCTGGGGACAGCAGACCACCATGTCTGTGACTGCTTTTTAAATAAAGCAGTTTTTTTTTTTTTTTAAATACAGCCCGCTTTCCTTAAATGAAAATGATATGCATTTCAAATAAAAAAATGAAAAGTTTTATTTTTATCTTTTCCAAGCAGGCAGGCACTATATGCTCTGATTTTTTTTTACGCTTGCATTCACAAAGGGGAAGGGGTGCCCCGAGGCCTGCTTCCCGTTTGCGAATGGGTTACCACCAACTTGAAGTTGGTGGTAACTGTGATTGCTTTGTGACTGCATTCATGGTTGCAAAACTATCTTACATGGCCCTGCGACTCGCTATTAGGAGGAGACGCCCTCGGCACGGCACTTACTAATAGAGACTTGCAAAAACATTTTGTTATTCGGTGATGGATTACTGAATCTCAAAATGGGGTCTGTACATCAAAAATGCTTTTTTCTGGTCACAAATGGATTGACTCTGCGAATCAGGCCCTTTGTGACCAGGAAAAACCATTGTACATCTGGCCCAAATCCCCTTAAGGAATCGCAAATTTCAATTTCAAAATTGCAGAAATCGCAATTTGCGAATCCCAGAGTAGGAAATTGCAAATAGGGATTTCCCTTTTGCTGTACTTATTCTAATGTACCATGAATTTCCTAAATGTAACTTGGGCATTTAGGAGATACAATTACCATCAACTTAAGTCAATGTCAACAAGGTGCAATTTAATGAAAACAACGAAAAGTGCTTTTTTAAATTGCAATAGAGCACACACATGCCCCTTGTGCACCGACGGGGCCTTTTGCCCACCGCCACCGTTGGATTAGCATTTCCTAAATAGCGATTTCCTATTAAGAAATTGCTATTTGAGGAATGCAAACCCAGCCCATTTGTCTCAAATGCAATGGGATTTCTTAATAGTGATTTCCTAATAGCGAATCCTACTTTGTTGGAATCACTATTAGGTAATCAGTATATTTGTACATTACTTTTTGCATTTTTTAAATAGCAATTTCTATGAAGTCGCTATTCAAGAAATGCAAAATTGCATTTTCGTACCTCTGACCGAATGTCATGTTACTGAGTAATGGGCTGTTTGAAACCCAAAACACCAACGGTGCTAGGACCTGCATCTGGCCCAGTTTTAAGGTGACCACCCATCCTTCCCAGATGCCCCAAGCTAAAGAGATTTATTGTTTTTTCCTACCTTATTATCTTACTGATAGAATAAAAAGATTGGGTTTGTCTTAATAACCATGCAAAATTCCTCCCTACCCCCTCTGACGATGCCAACACAGCAGCGCATAATCTCAACGCATGGATCACTGAATGAGCAGACACTCTAGCACCTCTCCAGCTGACATCGGCCAAACGAGTACCTAAGAAGGCCAGCTGTTCACCACCGACCTCCAAGAATCAAAGCATGCCCACAGACGTTTAGAGAAAAAATGGAGGAACAGCAATCCAGCGAAGACCTCACCTCATTCAGAGCATCAACTGCTACCCATCAACAAAAAATCAAGAATGCAAAGAAGGATGCATGACAGTAATGCATCAGCTCCTCCACACAAAACTCAAAGGATTTCTTCTCAGTCATCAACTAGTTCACAGATGCCCCCTACGAAGCCACCAGCATCCCCCGTCACAGGACCTCTGCAATAAACTCACCTCCTTTTTCCACTACAAGATCCAAGACATCTACAGCAGCTTTCTGTCACCTGGCACCGGAACCTGCAACTGACCCACCTCCCCAGAACCTGTCCAGACCATCCACGATTGGTCCATGCTCACCACAGAGGAAACAGTCAACATTATGAACAGCGCCCAATCCGGAACCCCCTAAAAACCCCTGCCCGCACCACATATACATCAGAGCCAGCACATCCATCACCTCTGAGCTTCATAACACAATCAACTGCTCCATCAGCACTGGCACCTTTCCTGCAGACTGGAAACACGGCAAAATACGCCCTCTCTTGAAGAAACTTTAGGCCGACCTATCAGAACTCAAGAATTTCCAGCCCATCTCACTGTTACCCTACCCCGCCAAAGTACTAGAGAAAGCAATCAACTCACACCTACAGAATTTCATTGAGGCCAACAACTCCCTGGACAGCTCACAGTCTGACTTTTGCAGCAATCACAGCACGGAGACAGCACTCTGGGCAGTCACCGACGACATCTGATTACTCCTAGAACACAGCCACACCTCAGCACTCAAACTCTTTGACCTCTCAGCAGCTTTTGTCATAGTCTCCCACAGCACTCTGCACACCAGACTCCACTACATAGGAATCTGTGGAAGAGCTCTGGAATGGATCCACTCCTTCCTCTCTGAGAGGTCGCAGAGGGTCAGACTCCCACCGTACACCTCCAGACCCACAGGAGTAAACTGCGGTGTCCCCCAAGGATTCTCACTGAGTCCCACACTGTTCAACCTATTCATGGCCTCTCTTGCTGCCATTGTCAGAAGCCACGGTATGAACATCGTGTCTTATGCCGAAGACACATAACTCAACATTTCCCTCACCGAAGACCTGGACACAGCCAAAAGGAACTTTCATGCAGCATTAGAAACCGTTGCCACCTGGATGAGAGAAAGCTGCCTCAAATTCAACTTCAACAAGACGCAGCTCATCATCTTCAGAAATACCACACCAGTTTGGGATGACTCATGGTGACCCACATCCCCCAGTGCCACCCCGACCCGACCGAGCACACCTGCAACTTAGGAATCATCCTTGACTCCTCCCTATCCATGACCCACCAGATAAACTCTGCCACCTCCTCCTGCTGGCACACACTCCGCAAACTCCGGAACATCTTCAGATGGATCCCAGCAGACTGTCTCAGGACAGTCACCCACGCCTTTGTAACGAGCAAGTTCGACTATGACAATGCCCTCTATGCCGACACCTCAACTAGGAACATCAAAAAATGTCAACTCATCCAGAACGCCGCCGCCATTTTCATTCTGGACCTCCCTCACCCAGAACACATCTCCCAACACCTGAGGACCCTCCATTGGCTACCAATTGAGAAGCAAATCACCTTCAAGCTTTTCACCCACATGTACAAGGCCATACACAATGCAGGACCAGCCTACCTGAACCACTGCGTCTCCTTCCACATCCCCGCCAGATCCCTACGCTCCGCCCAGATGGCCCTGGCCACCATCCCTCGCATCCACAAAGCCACTGCCGGAGGACGATCCTTTACCTACACTGTAGCAAATAGCTGGAACAACCTCAGACAAACCCCATTGCTAACCATCTTCAAGAAGAACCTCAAGACGTGGCTCTTCGGATGAGGCCCCTGTCCCCCTCCAGCACCTTGAGAACCTCACGGGTGAGTAGTCGCACTTTACAAATACTGATTGATTCCTTGGTTTATTCTATGTTATTTTAATTCAACAATGTTTTGATAGATTTCACTATAAGAACTTAGGGCCAGATTTACAAGAAGCTGGAGCATCAGTATTCATGTGCCAGTTTGCTTGCGTTGCCTTGCCCCACCTAACAACACCAAGTGTGCAACATATTTGTAATATGGCACACCATGACGGTCATTAGGCCAACAGTGTCAGAATATTTACTCTATTGTGGCGCTTTGCTCCATTAGTGTCAACAATTTTGATGCTAGTGGAGCAAAGTGCAAGGAGGCCCATAGGTTAATATGGGTGCATCACTTTAACACCTGTTATGATCTTGTATTAAAAGTGATGCCAAAAATGGTGCAGTGAAATCTTGTAGATTTCTCTGCACCATTTTTGCAGGCCTCCTAACGCTGAAATGTGACCCTTGCATACAACACCCCTGACACAGGCACAATGTGGTGCAAGGGGTCGCAAAGTCCTGCAGTGCATTTATTGCACCACTTTGTAAATATGGCACAATGAAAATTGCCTCCTTGAGCCACATTAGTGTAAAAAAATAATGCTAGTGTGGCACATAGAAGCGCTAGGGCCTTGTAAATCTGTCCATAATGTTTAGATTTGTTAATTATTTAGATCTCTCTGAGTCACCCTACTTCTTACATTAATTCAGAAATGTATTACTGATTTAGAAAGTCCGGCCAATGAAACATTGATGAAAATGTATAAATGCTTTGTGATGGGTTTGCATCACCAAAGTAACTCACCCTCATGCCAAAGGTTGTGCTGGGATTTTCTTTCAAACTCAAATCCTGCCTGTTAGAAATGGGGTTTCTGGTTGGCTAGTGTATGCACCTAGTCCAGGCAGAACCCAAACACTCTAGTACATGATCCCTTCTCAGCTCCTTGGAGCTTGGCATGAGCAGTCAGACCTATCCCAGAGGCAACGTGTAAAGCATTGACACAACACACACAATACACATGCCACACTATCCCCACCACAAAGGAAACACAACACCAAGTTATATAAAAATAAACTGCATTGTATACAACATGATTAGACCAAACACAACATGTCGGTAATACCCTGCTACTCAAGCAGTTGTCAGAACGTTACACAATATTGTTACCCTGCAAAAACCAGCAGTATTCACATATAACTCACAGGTTACTCATTATTCTGCATCATAAGCAGTAGTCAGGAAAACATTACTATAAAAACGCACTTGTCATGAAAGTATCATTAATGCCCATACCAGGAACATTGGAAGATGCATCACCTTACTGTAGAAATGCACTTATCATAAAATCATGATAAATGCCAATAACACAGGTTAGCATAAATGCCCATAATGGAAACATTAGCATAAACATGTGGGTCATAAAACACAGATCACCTTGAATGCATAAAACCACAGTAATCACATTATCAACCATGCATATATTGTAGCCAACATATAACCATTAAAAGCAGGGTCAGCATTGCCAAGCCATTATCCTGATTGCACCTAGTATGACATGGTGACAAAATGCTCGTGGCACACAGCAACAGTATCAGCATGGACACACAGAGCATTGAAAATCACATGCTACCAAAAGGTCAAGTTAGTGACATGAATTGACCTCCCTGTATACCCTACCAGGGGCGGTGAGCCCAGAATGCAGTGATGTGGGAGAATGGGTGACCCCATCCCTCAAATAGGGGCCACCTCACTTTTCGAATCCTCAACAAGGTGGGGGGGTCTCCTGTCTGGCGGCAAGGGCATGGGTACTGCGATTGGCCCTCTGTAAGGTATTTTTCTTGATGGGAAGGGGGCCCTGTGGAACGGGGGACCTCAGTCGAGGTTTTCCACTGCCTGCGGACCTTGTAACAGGACTGGGGTCCCAAGGTTCCCGTGATCGAGCCTCCTGGCACCAAGCCCCACCAGACCACTCAACCAGCCTCCCCCTCATAAATCAGACAATACCTCCTACAGATAAGGCAGGGCATTTCCAATGCAATCCTATGGAAAGGCAGCACTCACAGCAGTGAGAAACCAAATAGGCTGTCACTACCAGGACAGGCCATGCTACTTGACACATGTCCTGCCTTCTACATACAAAACACCCTGCCCGTAGGGCTAGCTAGGGCCTATCTTAGGGGTGACTTACATGGGGATTTCTGGGTCAGGCAAGTACATTTAGGCGCCCGGTCCCTATGGCAGTAAACTGCACACACAGGCCCTGCGCTAGCAGGTCTGAGATAGGATTGAAAGACTACTTATGTGGGTGGCACAAGCAGCGCTGCAGGCCCACTAGTAGCATTTCATTTACAGGCCCTGGGCATAGTGTTACCACTGTACAAGGGACTTACAGGTAAAGATTAGGTAAAGCCAATCATACCAACATTTAGAAGGGAGAGCACCTGCACGTTAGCACTGATCAGCAGTGATAAAGTGCTCAGAGTCCTTGAACCAACAGTAAGAGCACAGAAAAAATAGGAGGAAGGAGGCAAAAAGTCTGGGGTTGAACAAGCAAAATGGGCCAGGTCCAACACTGCTTTACACTGAATAGGTGCCTGAAGTACAGCAAAGTAGTGGTATGCGCTAGTTTGTCTACTTTCCTTTAAAAGGGCTTTAATGTGTGGTATATAGGCATTGTCAGGGGTATTGAAGTAAATCTCTATCTAAAAACATTGGTAGATAGGGATTGCACTAGCACAGTTGTGCACCAAAATTAAAACGCAAGCTACCATTCCCTAGAACCACCCATGCTCCATATTTAAAAAATGATGCACAATGCAGTTAAGGAATGGTTAGCGCGTAAATTTTTTTACGCTAACCATTAAGTCATGCCGTAAGAAACAATTATGCTAACGCTGCAAAAGTGGCACTAGACCGTTTTGATCCACGTATTTTTGACGCAAAACAGATTAGCTTAATATTTGACCACATTTGCGTAAAAAAAATGAACAAGGAAGAAAAAAAAGGCGAAAGACAAGATGGATAATGCAGGCCAGGAGAGACCCATGGGAGACCCTAATCTCCCAATTACCAGCCAGGAGGGTCCAGCAAAATCCCAGTAGAAGGAGAAGTGGAAGGAGAAGTGTCGCTTTAGTGAAGAGGAGCATGACATTCTGGCCAGAGAGGTGACGGAAAAACCAACACCAGCTCTTCATCATCTTCAAATTGGCAGTCACTAGGAGAGATGCCATGTGGCAGGCAATAGTAGACAATGTCAACAGGGTGGCAGAGGTGAGGAGGACTGTCACGATTGCAAGTGCAGGACTAAGGAGAAACTGGTCAGGAACCGAAAGGCAGCACTACAGTCTGAAGATGGAAGTCTTGCACCACAAGAGGACCTGGATGAGCTGGTCACAGTAGTCATCCCAGAGGAGATGGTCACTGGAATCTCAGGACACAACAGTTCAGACTACCAAGAACAAACACAAATACAGGGTAAGTTGCAGGGGGTAATATCTGGAATCTCACAAATGGCAGAATGGGGAGGTACATAGGAAACACTCAAAGCATGCTAAAGGGTTGCATCAGGACATGTAGGCTGTGAATCAAAACGCCCCATCACCACCCAAGCCACAATTGTACCGACACTCTGGTGGCACAATGCACTCCAACATATACGAAAAGTGGAAATAAGCCACTTTCTATGGCCATACTGTACCATGTAAATATGCAGCACATTGCCTGGAAGTTGATGTGCAATTAGTGTGGCTATGCCACAACAACATCCATTGGATATTGTCAAAGCCCCTGATTCAACACAATTTGTACATTAGAGATTAGTACTGAAGTCAATACCTCCCCAGCGACGGTGTCAGGGTGGCATAACAGGACAAAATGCTACCCTTGCTCCTTATGTCACTGCCCTTCTCATGTGTGCTGCATGTTGCAGCACACACTGAATGCTACTTTAGCAAAAATAGATTGTACATGTGCAGGAAGGGACACCTCCCTGCTCATAAGCTATTTATCTCCTAAATGCAGGAACCTTTCCTTCATGCTGCAACAAGGCCTGCGTTGGTACAGGGAGAACAAATCTTTGCAGGCGCAGGGGGAATTGCAGGGGTGTACCGTATTCCAGTAGACATGGCACACCTATGTGTTTCTAAACTGGTGCAGCGTTCTGCAACTCATACTGTTGTTGCACTGAGTTGTGCCACTTGAGCGAAAATCAGGCCTATAGTGTGCAACCTGTGGAACGCAAACCACACAGGGTGAACCCACAATCACTCTCACATAACTCCATGCGCCATTTGGGATTGGCCACAAAACTAATTGCATACAACACATGGGGCATGTCTGTGAACATCCTTTGTGCAGCTGTATAAGTAGCAGCCATCTCACCATCTGACAAGACAGAGGCCCTCATTACAACCCTGGCGGTTGGTGTTAAAGTGACGGTAATACCCGCCAACAGGCTGGCGGTAACTACTGCCAAATTATGACCATGGCGGAAAGATCTCCAATAGACAGCCAATGTACCACACCGACCGCCAGGGCGGAAACAACAGTAGCCACAGCGGTAGTCGCCTACAGCCAGCTGGACGTCAATGTTCTGCCCACCATATTAAGACACAGCAAACCGCCACCTTTTCCGGGGCGGTAGCAACGATATCAAAAGCCTGGCAGAAACAGAGCTCAGAAGGGAAAGGACTCACCATTGGAGACATAGGGAATAACCATGCTGCCATGGAGCTCGAGCTCCATTTCTTCCCCATGATCTTCTCTGTGGTTCTCCACCACGAACATCAACACCGGGGAAGACGACGACGGTGAGTACAGCCACCTAGCACACAAGGGAGGGAGGAAATAACAGTTGCACACACACGCACCACAACCCCCCAACACCATGCACACAATCAGCTGCATCACAAAAAATGTTTACCCCGTAACTTGCATGCATAATGCAAGGACAAAACAATTTTGAAAACGTGAATGTAATGAGAGCAACACATCAAGATAAGTAAGTTAGGCAAGATAATAGATATATACATATGTACACAAAAAGGGACTCAGCCCAGTCCACAATGTTAGTAGGCCAAATGGGCACAGGCCAAAGTCCGAGGCCGCACATGTCACCTGCAGCCCCATGGAGAGAACACTGCAGGGGCATCAGTTGGTAAATAGGCAGGCACCTCCGGGGGCGGAGGACGGGGGCACCTCAGCCGGGAGATGGAACAAGGCCACTGGTTTTGGAGGGGGCAACATGCCCTGTGCTTGATCCTGGGGAGTGCAAGGCCACAGTCTCTTGAGTGGGTGACTTGTCCACTTGCTCTAGATGGGGCAACATGCCCAGTGCTCTTGATCCTGGGGAGTCTTGGCTATCTGGGTGTCCTACCCACTGGTTCTGGAGGGGGCCTCGTGCCTTGTGGTCTTGATTCTGGGGAGTGCAAGGTCACAGTCTCTCATGAGTGTAAATGAGTGTAATACCCACTGGATTTGCAGGGGGCAGGCCGCACAGAAGCCCATGCAGGCAGGATTACATACTGTCTGCAGGCGGTGGCTGTTGCTCAGTGGTGGTGCTGCTCCTGCCCATCCCTTGCAACCTCAGACAGCTGCCCACTGGAGGTGGTGGTGCTGCTGGGGGGGAGGCTCTTGCTCATCCCCTGCAACCTCAGACGCCTGCACAGCCATGGTTGGTGGTGGGGGCTCCCTCACAGTTCCAGCCCCAGACCCCTTTCTCTTCCTGCCTGCTGGTGCAGGCTCCTTGCTCTTCCCGGCAGCTGGGGCAGGCTCCTTTACCTTCTTAGCAGCTGCTAGTGCAGGCTCCTTGCTCTTTCTGACAGCTGGGGCAGGCTCCTTTACCTTCTTGCCTTCTGGGGCAGGCTCCTTGCCCTTTCTGCCAGCTGGGGCAGGCTTCTTTCCCTTGAGGCTGCCTGGTGCAGGCTCCTTCACTTTCAGGACATGTGGTCTTGATCCTTTTCCACTCCGAGTGGGTGTGGTGAGGACTGGGCCAATGGACTGGGTGGCTGAGGTGCTTGGCTGGGTTCTTCCCACCCCGACCATACATGCAGGGTTGGGAGATAGGTAGGGAAGAGGTCAATGGTGAAACAGTTTTTTAGGAACATTGGGTTGGGAAGAGGGAGAAGGAATGGGAGTGGAGGAAGAGGGAGTGGTTGTTGGAGGTTGTTGGAGGTGTCTGCTGATTTTGGGTGCAGGTGCATGGGCTGGATGCTGTTGTGAGGTGGATGGCTGTTGGGTGTCTGAGTGCTTGCGTTTGTGTACCTTAGGAGGGGAGGACAGACACAGTGGGGGAGGACACAGGGGACGTGTGCATGGCTGTTGTGGAGGTGTCTGCCAGTGAGGTGTGTGTTCTGCTTGGTGTGGTGATGATGCTGGTAGTGGATGATGATGTAGTGCATGCAGGTGTGAGTGAAGACGGAACTGGGAGGGAGGTGGAGGAGGAAGAGGAGGGGGCGACAGTGGAAATAGTGGATGTTGGTGTGTCTGCATCTGGATGGTGTTTGTGTGAGTGCCTGTGGAATGAAGTATGGTGCTATGTTTGCCTGTACCACTCTTGTGTGTTGTCTTGTGTGCATGCTCGTCTGGCTGTGTGCGTGTGATGGGCTGGGGTTGAGGAGAATGGGACTGGGAAGAGGAAGTTGGAGGGGGAGGGTAGAAACAGGGACAATGGCTGCCATCAGAGAGGAGGCCAGAGCCTGGATCAATCTCTGTTGGACAACCAATCCAGTGTGAATGCCCTCCAGGAATGCATTAGTCTGCTGCATCTGGGCTGCCAGCCCCTGGATGGCATTCACAATGGTTGATTGCCCTACAAAGATGGATCTCAGGAGGTCAATAGCCTCCTCACTCAGGGCAGCAGGGCTATCTGGGGAAGAACCTGAGGTGCCTGGGGCAGAACCTGAGGTGCCTGGGGCGAGGGAAATGCCCACCCTCCTGGGTGAGCAGGCAACTCGCTAAGGGGCTGCTGTGAGGGCAATGGAGGACAAGCAAATTATCCTCACCTATAGACTGGACAGGGCCACAATCACAGAGCTGTGTGCCCAATTGGAGACGGAACTGATATCTGCTATCCATCACCCTACTGGGATCCCCCCTCTTGTGCAAGGTCTATCAGTGCTCCATTTCCTGGCAACAGGTTCTTTCCAAGTGACAGTGGTCTTGGCAGGGATGTCGCAGCCAATGTTCTCATTAGTGCAAACAAGGGTGATTAAACATATGTGCAGCTACATTGTATTTCCCAAGGTTGAAGATTTGGCCACAGTGAAGGCCGAGTTCTATGCAATGGGACGTATCCCCAACATAATTGGTGCGATTGATGAAACACATATTGCATTTTTCCCACACCTCCTGTCAGAATGAACAGGAGTTCAGAAATCAGAAGAGTTTCTTCTCAATGAATGTACAGATGGTCTGCTTGGAGGACCATTACATCTCCCACATCAATGCTAAGTATCCAGGGTTGGTCCATGCCTTGGTCCTGAGGAATAGCAGCATCCCAAATGTGATGGTCCGACTACAGAGGCACAGAATGTGGTCAATAGGTGAGCCCTGGTTCCCACCCAGTACATGTTGGTGTATGAGTATGGTGTGGGCCATATGGGATAGTGTGTTGCTAAATGTGGTCCCTCACAATTTGCAGGTGTCTCTGGTTACCCCAAATTATCATAGCTGCTGACCCCTTTGAAGAATGCCAAGTCAAGGGCAGAAGAACGTTATAATGAGGCACATGGGCGCACCAGAAGGATAATAGAAAATACCTTCAGCCTCCTGAAGGCCAGGTACCAGTGCCACCATCTAACAGTTGGATCCCTGTTCTACTCACCCAAGAAAGTCTACCAGATAGTAGTGGCATGCTGCATGTTGCACAACCTTACCCTGAGACGCCATGTGCCTTTTCTGCAGGAGGAGGAGGCTGGAGATGCCCATGTGCCAGCAGTGGAACTTGTGGACAGTGAGAATGAGGAGGCAGAGGATGATGATGAGGAGAACAGAACATCAGTGATCAGACAATACTTCCAATGACACAAGGGTAAGAGTGTTACTTCACATTTCAATGGCATTTGTTTGAATTTCTGTGGCACTGGCATTCTGTTTTTTCCCACTTCTATGGCCACTTACTGTACCCTTTGGCAATTCATTTTGCATATGTTGGTGACCTCACATATGATCCTGGTGTGATCACTGCAGCCAGCTACAGGTAATTAATCTATGCTCATTTTCTGTTCAGTTGAATTGCAATGTTTGTGCCTGTTTAATTTAATACCTACTTGAAAGATTTGACATACTCTAAACTTCTTTTTTTTCCAAGGGTGTTTATTGATGTGCTGAAATATTGAAGGGCAAGTGCAATGGGAAGGGGTGATGATGGATGAAAGTCCGGGGTATTGTTCCAGTCTGTTTGTAGCACAGGTGCATTGTCCAAGGTGACATAGGAAGGGGAGCAATGGCAGTTCATTTGTTTGAATTTCTGTGGCAGTGGCATGCTGTTTTCCCCACTTCTATGCCCACTTACTGTACCCTTTGGTAATTCATTTTGCATATGTTGGTGACCTCACATATGCTCCTGGTGTGATCACTGCAGCCAGCTACAGGTAATTAATCTATGCTCATTTTCTGTACAGTTGAATTGCAATGTTTGTGCCTGTTTAATTGAATACATACTTGAAAAATTTGACATACTCTAAACTTTTTTTTTTCCAAGGGTGTTTATTGATGTGCTAAAATATTGAGGGGCAAGTGCAATGGGAAGGGGTGATGCTGGGGGAAAGTCCGGGGTATTGTTCCAGTCTGTTTGTATCACAGGTGCATTGTCCAAGGTGACATAGGAATTGGAGCAATGGCAGTTCAAGGTGGACAGGGTAACAGAGTGGGACACAAGGGTAACAATCAGGAGTGTCTAATTTCCTGGTGGGGGGTCTAGGCAAGTGTCTTTGGCTTCTGTCTGGATCGCCGGGAACGTTTGCGGGGTGGTTCTCCTTCTGCAGGGGGAGGGGTGCTGGTGGCCTGTGAGTCCTGTGGAGAGGCCTCCTGGCCATTAGCGGCAGCGGAGGTCAAAGGCTGTTCAGATATCTGGCTAGTGGCAGGGGCCCGCTGTTGTGCTACTGCCTCCCTCGTAATATTGGCCATGTCTGCCAGCACTCAGGCTATGGAGATCAGGGTCTTGTTGATGGCCTGCAAGTCCTCCTTAATTCCCTGGTACTGTCTCTCCTGCAGCCACCTGTTTCCTGCACATTGTCCAGGATCTGGCCCATCGTGTCCTGGAAATGTTCATATGCTCCCAGAATCTCTGCAAGTGCCTCCTGGAGAGTCGGTTCACAGGGCCTGCCCTCCCCCTAACACACAGCACTACTCCCAGTTTTCCAGTTTCCCTGTTGGCCTGTGCCTCTTTCCCCTGAACCGTGTGCCCACTGCCACTGACCCCAGGTCCTTGATTGCCATGGATATGAGGTCTCCTAATTGACTTGTCCTGGGGACAGAGGTATGGGTATGCTGGGCGGGTGCTGTGGTGCTGCTTCCTGATCGGGGAGGGTCTGTGGTGGCATGTGACTGGGCCTGGGTAACTGGCTGTCCAGAGGTCCCTGATGGGCCAGGTTGGTCATCCAGATCCTGAAGACCTGAGTTGCTGTCATCATTGTGGGCCTCTGTTGGCGGACTGGAAATTGCTGGCACCTCCTCTCCGGTGGCATTGGCTGGGATACCTGTGGGGATGTAAATGATGTGTTATGGGTTCTGTGTCTGACATATTGTGCATCGGTGGCTTGCCCTCTTTGGTTGTATTTGCCCTGGCAGCTTTCACTTGTGTACGTTGGTGTATGGTGGTATGATTTGTTTTCTATAGTGTGCATTCTTTAATGATGAGTGTACATGCAGGCTGTGAGTGGTGTCCATGCATTGGTAGAGCATGGGCTTGGCATTGAGATGAGTGAGATGTGATGGTGGGGTGTGTGGGTGGTGGTGGAGTGATGGGAGTGATGGGAGTGAGGGTGGGGGTATGTGATGGCATGCAGGTAGAGGGTTGATAGTAGTATAGAGTTGACTTACCAGAGTCCAGTCCTCCTCCTACTCCAGCCAGACCCTCAGGATGCAGGATTGCCAAGACTTGTTCCTCCCATGCTGTGAGTTGTGGGGGAGAAGGTGGGGGTCCACCTCCAGTCCTCTGTACAGCGAGTTGGTGTCTTGCTGCAATGGAACATACCTTCCCTCGTAGGTCGTTCAACCTCTTCCTGATGTCATCCCTAGTTCTTGGGTGCTGTCCAACGGCGTTGACCCTGTCCACGATTCTCTGCCATAGCTCCATCTTCCTAGCTATCGATATCTGCTGCACCTGTGCTTCAAATAGCTGTGGCTCTACCCTGATGATTTCCTCCACCATGACCCTTAGCTCCTCCTCTGTGAAGCAGGGGTGTCTTTGTGGTGCCATGGGTATTGTGTGAGGTGTGTAGGTGAGGGTGTGTTGGGTAATGTGTTGGGTTGTGTGATGTGGGGTACGTGAGTGGTGTATAGGTGTGAGTAGTATGTGGATCTAGTTGTGTGAGTGGTCTTGATGTCTCTCTGCTGGCAATGGTTTGTAATGGTAAAGGGTGTGGGTAATGTGGGTGTGTGTTTTATAGTGGTGTGAGTGGGTGGGTGTGGTGTGTTTATGGGTGTCAGGTGTGTGTTGTATGAATTATCCAATGTGGAGTTGTTTTGTTTGTGTGTGTCGATTTTGAGTGTGGCGGTATGTACCGCCAATGGTTTACCGCAGTTGAATGTCCGCTGTGGTGATTCGTGGGTCATAATGTGGTGGGTGTAGTTCTGTTGGCGTAACGGTGTGGGTTTGGATACCGCCAGTTTATCACTGAGCTTTGGTGTGGTGGATTTGTGCATGTGGCTAAATACTGGCAGATTGGAGTGTGTGTGTGTGTGTGTCATAATATAGTGAATGAATATCTGCCGCAGTGGCGGTAAGTTGGCGGCAGTCAGCATGAAGTTAATTGGAATTTACCGCCAATGTCATAATGAGGGCCTGAATGTCTTGTGTAAATGGTTGGTCTACTGCTTAATGGAACAATCAACGTGCTTGAGAACTGGCGCCAGTGGCATCAATGTTACACTACCAACACAATGTCACTAGTCCATAATACAACTATATCATCATTCAAATAATAGCCCATGTGGAACAAAGCTGCACATTCCCCTTGTGCCACATCTATAAAGTATCAAAATGCATGCATTGTTCCACATTCAACATCCTGACACCAACACATGCCTGTTGCTGATATGTTGTGTGCAAGCAAATGTTCCAAATTTAGAGAAGGACAATGTAATGGGGCAGACAATCCATAATGGTTGCACTAGCCCTTCCAATTAGCAAATGTGCTGGGTGTGCTACAGGCAGATGGGAATGTAACAAAAGCAATGTATGCAATGGACTTACTTGTGCTATGCTGTCATAGTCCCATCATTCATGGTGTCAAAGTATCATAGCGCCAAAAGAGTGACAGCACACTTTACACTACTGTGGCAAATTTCTGTTGGGATTCAATCTTTTGATTTAGGGGATTTATATACAGTGTTGTTGTTTATGAGATTGACATTCGTTGGATTTCTTGTACATTTTTTTGAACTTCCTGAAACCTATTGAGTAATATATTGGATTTTAACAGTACAGAGTTGTCTTATTCAATAATCGAAGGCTGGATTATATATACACGTAAAATATCTAAACAATTACTCTATAAGCACTTTTAAATGAGACACTCTAAACATTGTCCCCGCACCCCACTTAAGAGACAAGGTACAAGTAGGACAACATAAACTAAGGCTACAAATGTATTTACATAACCTATGTCATAAACAAATATATATTTTTTTTAGTTTTTATATACCTATATATTTTTTATATATAGACACCCCAACATCACCCCACCCAACGCCCCCAAATAAAAAAGTACTAAAA
The DNA here is from genome assembly GCF_031143425.1 of Pleurodeles waltl. Taxonomy (NCBI): domain Eukaryota; kingdom Metazoa; phylum Chordata; class Amphibia; order Caudata; family Salamandridae; genus Pleurodeles; species Pleurodeles waltl. Next base: position 367,915,765 of record NC_090439.1, read on the forward strand.
CCTACCCCCCAACTATACTTACTCTGACCTATGCCTACCCTACACTATTTCACTAACCTACACTACCCATCTAAAACCCAATATAAATATCTAATAACTGTAACAGAGAGAGGGGAGGAACTGGGAGGTTGTGTCACTGCCGCCTCACATGTTTTCAATTTTCTCTTAATGTACTTTAACAACTTATGATTTTGTGCACTCTCCTTCTCCAAACATTCCAATCAGGCCATCATGGCAGCCATGTACCATCTCATGTCTGTTTCAAAGTTTGATGTAATGGCTGCAGCAGGTGGCTGTATGGATGCCTAGATTGAGACAGATGCAGCTGATGTGGAGGGGTCAGACCCGCAGAGGCCCCCAGGACCCCCTTATAATTTCCCCAATGTGCCCTGCTTGGTTTGTGGCTGCTGCGGAGGGCCCCATGTGGGAAAGCACGCCATGCCCCTGTGGTATTTTCCTTCCGGAACCTCCTCTCCATCCTCTGGTCCCAGGCATTCACCTCCAATATGTGCCTGTACCTGTCCGCCTGTTTGTGGATGCATGTTGTTCTGCTGGAGTCATACTGGCAGCGGAAAAATTAGGAGAATAAAGCATTAAATACAACATTGGGTGGAGGTAGAACAGACATGCAATGTGCACAACATCCACAGATGACACATGCAGTCCACCACTATCTATGACTATTTTCTACCAATCATCTATGGTATCATGTACATGTCATTGGGATAACGGCTTTCCATTGTTGACCATCAGGCCCCAGAGGTGAGTGGACTACTGCGTCCTTGCTCAACATTTGTGTTAACAGACTAGTGAGGATCATGTGGCCCAACAAGTCTAGATTCCCTGTTCCATTGTCAATTTGGGACGCTTTGTATGCAATCGACCACTTTGACACCCCTGGTGCTACATCAAGTGTTGCCCAGGCATCATGGATGCAAGGTGGGGGTCATCTGATGAAGGGCTGGAAACTTCACACTGGCTATCCTAAGGTTTGGTAAAGCTTCATTTATGTCCTGGTTTAAGACCTGGTCTGAATATATGTTACAAGGGGGCACACCACTGATCATGATGTGCCCACATGTACAAGTAATGCAAAGTCCCCATCAAGTTTAGGCAAAGCCTGTACAGCACATCAAAGTTATCTACAGATTTCATAACCATTGCCCCCTACAAACCTGTCCTATGTTTTGCAAAATGTGTGATGAGGCACACACATGGTGGCTGTATCGGTCCCTTACGGCCACAGTAAGATCGGCTTGCACTGGGTGCTGCTACAGTATTTGTATCTATTGAACAACATGTGCACATGCATGTCAGACATCACCTAAGTACACATTGAGCATTCGAATTATATGCACATGTGATGTGACATAGATCACTCACAAATATCATGATGACTAGACCATGTTGGTAAATCTGCTGAGATCTAGCTTGCGACAGTCCTTAGACATTTCCCATAACCATCTGGAGCTGAGTTGTATATTAAGTGTGTACTCTACTGCCTGTTGCCCAGCACAATATGGCTCCTTGCTGGACTGCAGCCTAAATTTATATCTGATGGTACTAAGGCACCAGTGGAGCAAGTGTCTCCTACATTTGCCTCCAAGGGACCTCTGTATATTTCCTTCATCTGTATCATTTTGTGAGTAACTGTAAGCTATGTGTGGCACACAGTGCTGTCAAAAGTGTTGTGACAAAGTTGTTGGCAACAGGCATACTAATCACATAAACAGTGGCTCTGACTCCTATCATGATTGACATCAATGTATATGTGGCAATGCTTTTTATTTCCTAACTCACAATTCCATAGCAGCGCATGTTGCCACTTTTGCAACAATCATGCCATTCTCAATGCTCAACATTACATCAGACATGATGTCATCATCCTAACTCTGATGACATCATTACATTGTTGACGCAAAACTTATATTCATTGCATTGCACACATCAGACTGTCTCACACAAAACCCTGGATTGCCACAAGTGAACCAAAAGATGACACCTGCTGGCAGCATTTGCGTCTTCAAATCTGGACACCTCTCCAGTGGTGTAGGATGGAGGCCCACCTGCAATACATGAAATAAAAACATAGCTTTGTGATATTTGGACATTTCAGTGCATGGACAAGTTTTAAAATCAACTTGTTAAGTTGAGTGAGCAGGTCAACCTACTGGTAGATCAGACTATCTGTCAAATATCTATGATCTGTCAGTCAGACAAAGGGTCAGATAATGGAAACCCTGGCACCTACAAAGCATCACTTTCTCTGACACTCCTGTGGTGCATTTAACTGTAGCACATGTATGGAATAGTGATACAGGTGTTTTGTTGCTTTACACCTAGATTGAACTTAAGGGGCTGCATGACACAGTATTCTGCATCCGAGGGGCATTCAATGGTTGTTGCAGTAGCCATCCCATTATGACACCCATAGTTTTTGACCCTGTCCCACATGTTAAAGACATCTAACTCATTTTCACTGCAAAAAAACAGACAACTGCCCTGGGGTTGTGTGGGTATTGCAAAGTGTTGAGGAATGCTTTGATACATCCTTGTTTCTAATATGTGTGTGCCAATACAAGGCACACACACTTGAGCTATTATGCCATGGCAATTTACTTATGTTTATTTAGTTGTTCCTACCTGCACATTAACTGATTGAAATTACAGATGTCTTGCAAATACTCAGTGGCCAGCCATTGTTACCATGGTATACCATTAATTTTCCAGGAAGGGATGCCAACATGCACATGGACATTTGCCTCAACACAGACACACTTACTCTATGCTCCTAGGATGCCTGTGTTGGTGAAGGATTCTGAGTAATGTGCTAGTGCTGGTGCAGATGCCGCCTGTCCCATTCTGTCTGTAAGATGCGGCAGGCCTGTGGGGAAAATTCAGCATGTGTGTAGGGTAATAGGCACATTTTGGGGTGTATGTGATAAACAATGTACAGGAAGAGGAAAGTGCTAGTAGTCTGGACCCACTGCATTGTTAAACTTCCTTAAATGGCATTGGCCAGTGACACAAAGGGGCAGATTTAAGGAAAGTGGTGCTGCACCAAGTATATCACTAAAGTCCTTGTGGCCCTTAGTGCACCCTTTCCCCTGCCGTGTGTGCCCCTTATGAAACATACAACGCAACATTGTGCAGGTAGTGGGCAAGTGGGTCAATTTATATGGATGCAAATGATGTACTCAGCAGGAGTAGCAACAAAAAGATTAGCACAACTTCTATTGAGTACATAGGGGCCCATCATATACAATGATATACCCTCTTATAACACCTGCTCTGAGCAGCCGTTCAAAGTGCAGGAAATATGGCAATAGGAAATGTATCATATTTCCAAGAGCCATGTACTTTAGCCCTCCATACAAACTCATTAAATAGAATTGAAGAAAGTTGTATATACATGGGAGCATGCAATACCTGTATAAAAGCATGTCTCAAATTTCCTTTATTACGGGTGACTTGTGATATCTCACGTTGCCTATAACAAAGAAATGGCATAACTGTTCAAATGTACTAACGTATTAGTTGTGTACTTCTGAAATCACATGGGCTGCTTCCAGAGCCTGCAACAAGGGAGAAAGGACAAACAAAAATTAAACCTTCTTATGCTCTGTTTTTCTAGATGAATAGTAAAACTTATGAAGAAGATACTTTTGGCAATGTTTTTTTTTTCCATACGTTAAGTTATTATAAGAAATAATGGGGTAGATATGTAAAAAGTGGAGCTGCACTCAGTTCCACACCACTTTCCCTGCAGCCCTTATCTCCCCCTTACCGCCACCATGTGTGCACTGAATTTAAAATACGGCGCACCATGGTGCAGGGTAGGGGGCAATAGCATCACTTTTCATGACACTATTGATGTAATCTGCAGGAGTAGTGCAAAAATATTGGTGCTACTCCTCCAGAGTACATGGGGGCCAATTCTAAGAATGGAAGCCCCCTTTGAACACCTACTTTTGAGCAGGCATTAAAAGAGCCGTAAAAAATGGCACAAGGAAATCTGATAGATTTCCTTGCACCATTTTTCCGGCTCCCCTAATTGGGGAACGACCCCTTTGCATACATTATGCCTGGCGCAGGCATAATGGAATGCAAAAGGGTTACAGAGTGCGTGTTAGAAATGGGGTCTTTGGTTGACAGTCAGGTTAACCCCTGTTCAAGCAAGGACCCTCACTCTAGTCAGGGTAAAAGAGAATCACCCTCAGCTAACCCCTGCTTACCCCCTTGGTAGCTAGGCAGAGCAGTAGGCTTAACTTCAGAGCGCTAGGTGTAAAGTATTTGTACCAACACACACAGTAAATTAATGAAAACACTACAAAATGACACAACACCGGTTTAGAAAACTAGGAAATATTTATCTAAACAAAACAAGACCAAAACGACAAAAATCCAACATACACAAGTCAAGTTATGAATTTTTAAAGATTAAACTAAAAAATAGCGCTTAGAAACAAAAATGCTTCGATGAGATGTTAACACGGCGTAGTGATGGAGTCGTTCCCAACAAGCCGACACCAGCGGCGCCAGACATGGAGTTGTGTAGACCCCCAAGTACAGTACCTTTGGTGAAGAGTGAAAACAAGCCGATGCGCGAAGTCGGGGATCGCGGGGTCTGTGCGAAACTTTGAATCCGCGCACTTCGAGCGGCGTCGGTCATGACGTGGTGCGGCGACTTCCACGGAGTCGTGGACTTCAGCGGGGCTGCTGCGGCGTCGGGCCTGCGAAGAGCGTCGCGTTCCAGCGAAGGTCACGGCATCAGGTGCAGGCGGCGTTACCGGATTCAGCAGCGACGTCGGTCCGAAGTCGTCCGAAGTCGATGTCCTTGGATTCCACCAGATTTCCTTTCAAGGGCCCAGGGACTGGATAGGGCACCACTTGTCGGGGCAGTAGTCTCTCCAGAGACTCCAGGTGCTGGCAGAGAGAAGTCTTTGCTGTCCCTGAGACTTCAAACAACAGGAGGCAAGCTCTAACTCAAACCCTTGGAGATTTCTTCACAAGATGGAAGGCACACAAAGTCCAGTCTTTGCCCTCTTACTCTGGCAGAAGCAGCACTGCAGGAAAGCTCCACAAAGCACAGTCACAGGCAGGGCAGCACTTCTTCCTCAGCTATCAGCTCTTCTCCAGGCAGAGGTTCCTCTTAGTTCCAGAAGTGTTTCTCAAGTCTGTAGATTTGGGTGCCCTTCTTATACCCATTTTAGTCTTTGAAGTCACCTTTCTTCAAAGGGGACTCACACCTACTTGTGAAATCCTGCCTTGCCCAGGCAAGGCCTCAGACACACACCAGGGGGTTGGAGCCGGCATTGTCAGAGGCAGGCACAGTCCTTTCAGATGAGAGTGACCACTCCACCCCTTCCTCCTAGCAGAGATAGCTAATCAGGAAATGCAGGTTACACCCCAGCCCCCTTTGTGTCACTGTCTAGTGCGAGGTGAAAAACAACCCAACTGTCAAACTGACCCAGACAGGGAATCCACAAACAAAGCAGAGTCACAGAATAGTTTAAGCAAGAAAATGCTCATTTTCTAAAAGTGGCATTTTCAAACGCACAATCTTTAAATCAACTTTACTAAAAGATTTATTTTTTATTGTGAGTTCAGGGACCCCAAACTCCACATGTCCATCTACTCTCTAGGGGAATCTACACTTTAATCATATTTAAAGGTAGCCCCCATATTATCCTATGAGAGAGACAGGCCTTGCAACAGTGAAAAACTAAATTGGCAGTATTTCACTGTCATGACATATAAACCACATTACTATATGTCTTACCTTATCCATACACTGCACCCTGCCCTTGGGGCTACATAGGGCCTACCTTAGGGGTGGCTTACATGTAAGAAAAGGGAAGGTTTAGGCCTGGCAAGTGGGTATACTTTCCAAGTCGAATTTACAGTGTAAAAATACACTTACAGACACTGCAGTGGCAGGTCTGAGACATGATTACAGGGTTACTTGTGTGGGTGGCACAACCAGTGCTGCAGGCCCACTAGTAACATTTGATTTACAGACCCTGGGCACTTCTAGTGCACTTTACTAGGGACTTAACAGTAAAACAAATATGCCAATCATGCCAATCATGGAGAACCAATTACGTACACATTTTAAACAGGAGCACTTGCACTTTAGCACTGGTTAGCAGTGGTAAAGTGCCCAGAGTAACAAAAACAGTAAAATCAGAGTCCAGCACACATCAACAACCTGGGGAACAGAGGCAAAAAGTTTAGGTGTCCACAACTCACCCCACGGTTTGAGAAGCTCTGAGCTGCTCCTTGGGGGGTAGGACTCCAATTCCCAGAATGCACCTGGTTCACATCTAAAAATGATCACTGGTCACTGGTCAGCTGGTCAATTTCTTCAGGGATTGATGTAGGGGACTCTGGACACCAATTGTCTACCTATAGCATACAGGGAGTCCCTTCCTGAGGCAGTAGAAGTCATGCAAAGTCCTTTTCTTGGTGAAGCTCAAGTGTGCAGCTGGTGCAGTCATTCTGTGTGCAGTGTCCATTTGCAGGCTAGGGTTCCAGAAGGGCAGTCCTTCTTCTTCTTGTCTTGTTCCTGTACAGATCTGAAGTGGGGTGCAGCTCTGCCTTTTATTCTTGCTCCTGGTGTAGCAAACAGGAAGGTGCCTCTGTCCAATCACATGCAGGCCACTACCGTCTTGAGTGACCAGTTCCCCGGAAGTGTGGCAAAAATCAGTCCCAGGGGGCAAAATTCCTTCAAAATCCAAGATGGCAAAAATTCAGTCCTAGAGTTTAGATCTGGCTCAGCCTACCCACTGGCGTGGCTAAGTTTCCCTTACCACACACCTTCCTTAATCTAATTGGGGGCATCTGGTTTTCTGGGGCTTCAATAAATGGGGCAGGTACAGTTGCTGTCCCAAATGTCCTTCCCTCCATTGAGGTCCAACTTGGCTGCTCTCCCCCATTCTGTTTTACCATCTGCTGAGGCAGATCTCCTCTCACCAGATGCTTGCTTTGTTTCAGCACAGGCCACTTTAGACCTCATGAAGACAGCTTGGCTAAGGTCACCAGAGGCTGACCAATCAGAGAAGAGCACTGCAGGACTGAAGTTGGTAACGTTTAGAAAGAGTTCCAGAACTCTTTCTAGATACAAGGTCATTTAAATTCAACAGTGGCAAGTTGTTGAATCTATTATAACTTTTAATTTGATTCTATACTTGCCATATTAGGCTCCTTCATATGGAAAATAAAACTTTAGTATTTTAAAACAAAGTCTCTCCATGTTAGCCTATGGAGTCCATTCACTACAATGGGGAAAAACAAATGTAGCTATTTTCCCCTCACCAGGGCTTATGAAACATCTTTATAAAGTCCCTGCTTATAGATACACTGCACCCAACCCTGGGGGCACTTAGGGCATACCTTAGGGGTGATGTATATGTAAAAATAAGATAGCTGAGGACTTTGGAATTACTTTAAATTCCAAAGTCGAACTTGGTGTTAACTTTTACTTAAAAGCAGCCAGCAAGGCAGGCCTGCCTTTAAAATTACACTGAGCACCACAGCAGTGCGACTATGGGTGTACTACCTGTGCTGGGGCTCCTAAACCTACATGTCCTACCATTTCAACATGCTTCCAATCTGACTGGAATGTGGCAGTCCTGAAGGATAGGTTGATGGTTCAGCAGAGTTCTGGAGCTGTGGAGGGCTGGCCAGGTTGAAGACATGATGAGGGCATAGATCCGAGGGTGCTCCCAACTGGATGGAATTCATCAGTCTTTGAGTGTCCTCTTTGGTGATGGGGTCCAGAAGTTCAGTATCTGGTGGTGTGCTAGGTCCGTGGTAGTGGATGGTGCTGGCGGGCTGTGGTTCCTGAAGCATTCGTAGATGTCCTGAATCTTACGGTAAAAGAAGGTGGTGAGGTTGTTGGAGAGGTCTTGGGAGGGAGGAATGGATGAGGTGTCCCCCTCGGGGTTTGTGAACTCTTTGATGATGGTGAACAGCTCTTTGTTGTTGTAAGTGCTTGTGTTCAGGCATGCTTGAAAGGCAGTTTTTCTGGCTCATTTGATGTTCTGGTGGTGCATAGTGACTGCAATTTTTGTAGGCTGTGCGTTCTTCAGTGGATTTGCTCAACCTCCATTTATGTTCCAATCGTCTGCAGGCACGCTTGGATTTCTGTTGGTCTGATGTAAACCAAGTCAGTGTTTTTCTCTGTCGATTCCCTGTTGATTTACTTAGGGGGGCTATGTTGTCGGTGCAGTTTGAGAGCCAGTGGTGCAGGTTGCTTGCTGATTCATTAACGTCTGTCTCGTCCAGTGGGAGGGAGTGGTAGAAAGCGTGAGCTGTGCTTCTGTGACTTTGCCCCAGCATCTTCCAGGGGACGGGGAAGTTGGCGTGTGGTGTTCTTAGTGTAAAATGGATGCACTTGTGGTCAGTCCAATGTTGTTCGGAGGTGTGGGAGATGGTGATGTTGTTCCCTACTGAAAAAACAGGGTTGAGAATTTGTCCGGCTCTGTGGTTGGAAATGTTGATGAGTTGTTTGAGGACAGGAGTTGTGAGGTTGTGCAGGAGGTTTGAGGTGTTGGGGTCATTGAGCTTTTCAAGGTGGAAATTGAGGTCACTGAGTAGGATGTAGTCGGAGGAGGTGAGTGCTTTGAGGGGTGACAAGGTCAGCGATGTCTTCGCAGAACTGAGGAGGTGGTCTGGGTGGCCTGTAGATGAGGGTGCCATGTAGGGAGGTGTTTGAGTTGGTCTGAATCTGGAAGTGTGGCCCTTATGCATTGATTGAGACTGCAGCTCGGTGGTGGTAGTCAAGAGGAGGTTGTTCTTGTGGATTATGGCAATGCTTCTTCCAGGCCAGTTGGCTCTTTCCTTGTGGATAACTTTGTAGTTATCTGGGATAGCCATGGTGATGTCTGGGGTAGCAGTGGGAGTCATCCAAGTCTCCCTGAGGAAGGCCACGTCCGGAGTAGTTGAATTGAGGAGGTCCCAGACTTCTACAGCATCCTTGATAAGGGAGCGTGTGTTTAGAAAGATGCAATTGAGGTGGCTGTCCGAGATTGGTACTGGGTCGTGGGGTGGTGGTTGGAGAGTGCTGGGGCAGGTGCTGCAAGAAAAAGCTCCATGGTTGTTCCTGGGGTCGGTTTGGTGGCAGGCTGATGATCTTCTTTGAGGGTGCGTTGAGTGCTGGAGTCGAAATGGCGGACGGCGTGAGAACCAGGGTCTGTGGCGGCTGGGTGTGGTCCAGGCGCAGATGGGTGCAGATAGACTTGCCTTTGGCACATCAGAAGTGCACCAGTATATTGTGCATGTACACTGTTTCTTCTCATGAAGGAACACATGCTCAACTCTGTATTTCTCTGCCACATTTATATTTCTTTTTTTTTGTCATCTAGTTGTTCAGATAACTGTTCCAAATCAACACTTTCCTGTCTTGCTTGCTGCAATTAAATCTCCACCTCATTTATGGCAATTGCAGCTTAATTTTCAACAATTAATAATCAGCAGCAATTGTTTCTTCCTGTACAGTCTCATCATTTAACATGTTCAAATAGTTAGGAAATACTTGACACTGAGGGCCTTATTACAAGTTAGGCGGGCAGAAAAGGCTGCCCGCCACACTCCCGCATTCAGGAGACCGCCAGTGTGGTTTCCTTCACGCTGGCTGTATTATGAGTTTCCCGCTGGGTCCGTGGGTGGAAATACAATTTCAGCCCGCTCGCCCAGCAGGAAACGTACAATATTGATGCCGCTCATAATGTGTCCAGCAGCAATGCTGTTGTGCATCCAGTGCACTTGCACCTGTCGTGCAAATCAGTGTCTGCAAAGCAGACAGTGATTTGCGCGATGGGTCTTGCCAGGGGGGTACCTGCACTGCCCTTGCCAAGTTCTCCAGGTCTCCGCCAGCCTTGACATGGCATTGAAACCGCCATGTAAACGGTGAAGAGAGGGGTCATAATCCCTAGGGCAGCCCTGTATGCAGTGCTACCCTGGCAGATTGGGACCACCAGCACCACCAGGCTGTAAAGGGGCCAAAAAGGGGCAGTGCTGGTGGTCCGACTGTGGCTGAACTACCACGGTCATAATGTGGCGGTCACAACCAACTACTGCAAATTTCCCTTCATCTACATTTTCTGCTGCACTGCTTCCTTATCTGTAGTGTTGATGTATTTATTAAAGACACATATTTTCAAGATGTGAACTCCTTCTTGTATTCTAAAGGCCAGATTTACAAGAAAGTGGCACATCAGCTGTGATGCACCACTTTTCTTGCACCCCCTATGTGCCCCCTAATGACACCATGTGTGTGCCTTATTTACAGCATGGTGTACCATGGCGTATGTGTAATGATATCTGTATTTACCGTGTTGCTCCATCTTGAACACTGATTCCATGTTGTGCTTAGCTTAGCTTCACACACTGTCAGGTATTTTTCCACACACAACTTATGCAACATGTTTTTTGCTCCTCTTGCTCTTTCTCACCAAGGCAGGGACATAACATGGAGTAGTGAGGGTGAGATAAGGATGTACCAGAGAATGTTTATGGTACAGCAGGGAACAGTTCGGTTTTGGGAGCGCACATTTGGGATGTGGCCAATCTCTAAACATGCTCTTTCAACACTGACCTGGTACAGCCAGCATTTGAACAACAACTTACTGTATGGGAATGGGAGTTTCTAGAATTCTCCTCTGCTGCTTGTTTAAAAAATATAAAAGAGAAGATTGATGACCGGGGTTAGACAGAACTCATTTCCAGGAGGGGACACCTTGCTCGGATCCCAGTGTGGGTAGTTCTCTCTTTTCGCAGTCATTCGGGTTCACAACTTGAATCTGGCAAAGAGATGATGTCTATGTCAAGCCCCATGGTGATGCATCTGTAATTCTTATTTTTAGGTTTGCGTTGTGTATTAATATATTATTACTATTTATAGATATATGTTATCTATAGTTGAAGTAGTGTATTGTCTTTGTTTGTTTCTATGACCATTATTATTCTACTGTTGTGATTACTTTCAGAAGTGCAGTTGTGTTGCTGCATTTGACATAAATGTACAGATTATTCTCTTCCTGTACAAACCTTTAGGAAGTGCCTTAATAAATCTATTACTCAGCCTAAGAGTGCTGAATTCTTGGCATTCCTTTCATTTTGTCTTCTCTCAGTCTGAAGCAGGGAAAACAGCCTCTTAGGACAATAGCATCAAAATTTATGATGCTATTGTGGTACTTTGCAGGATTAGCACCATAAAGTGTGGTGCTAATCCTGAAAAGTAAAGGGAGGCCCCTTGAAAATAATGGACAGGTCATGTTAACTCCTGCTCTCAGAAGGCATTAAAAATGAAGTGCAAAATGGCACAGTGAAATGTGATAAATTTCACCATGCCATTCTTACGGGCCTCCCCATAGGGGAATGCCCCTTGCATACATTATGCGTTGCACCGGTGTAATGCACCATAAGGGGTTACAAAGTGTTGCAATGCAAGCATTGTGCCACTTTGTAAATATAGCAAAGCAGAATGGCATCCTTAATGACACATTAGTGTAAAGAAGGATGCTAGTGTGGCATCCAGGGGTGCTAGTGCCTTGTAATTCTGGCCCTAAGTTTCCAACATATATGTTTTGCCAATGTCTGCACTTATTGGGTCAAACTCTGCGAGGTGCTGAACTTCAGGAAAAAACTTCCTCACTCTATTTCGCGTGAATACAAACTAGCTGAGTTTAGTAGATCACAGCACTCAAAAGAACTGATTTCTCTGTGTGAAAGCATCTTCAAACTAAAGTTGTAACATTTTTGTGTTGGAGACTTTTCAACAGAAATCTCCTCCCACATCTCCTTCATCTCAGTCTTCTCTTATTTTGATGTAGGCAGTCACATAACGAAGAACAGCTATGGAGTTGTCTTCCACAAATTGAATATCCATATTGGCATTTCACATTTTGGAATCACTGGATTATAGTCATTAATATATTTGAAGGCTTTTCTTCTTCTCAGGTTGTATGTGGTTTTTGGTGATTTTTGAGTAAGTGTGTGTGTCACTGCAGATACAAAACTGTTTCCTCATCCATTGGAAATTACAGGTCTTAGAAATCCAAAATTACACACTGTGGAAAACTTTCCTTTAGCCCTGTATTTCTGCTGAAAGTGTTCTCCCATCATTGTGTTTGAAAGCACAGACCTTGCTATTTCAGGCATTTTTCATCACTGTCTTTCAGAATGATATATTTCACATACTGTTCTATGAAAGAGAGTACAGACTCATCACTGTTTCTTTCAAATTTTGTTGTACCTTTTATTCTTAACTGCATATGAATAACTTTTCTAAGAGGATCATTTGTTTAGTTGCAGATGAAGGATAGCATGGCTTGAAATCTGTGGTTAAAATATATACAAACTATAGTATGACCCAAAGAGCAATGTTCTCCTGGTGTCTTCAAAATTATGTCCTTAAAGTTTTAGGAGCTGTTTTAGGGAAAGTGGTGCTGCATCCAGTACAGGACCACTTTCCTGGAGCCCCTTAGCAAACCCATACTGCCACCATGTGTGCCTCATACTTAAAATATAGCACACCATGGTACAGGGTATGGGCAATAGCATAATTACTTTTGATGCTATTGATGTAGTCTGCAGGAGTAGAGCGAACATTTTGGTGCTAATCCTGCAGACTACATAGGGGCCCATTGTATTCAATGGCATGCCCCCTTTTAATACATGCTCCGTACAGGCATTAAAAGTGACAAACAATGCTCTTAAAATTCCTTGTGCCATGTTTTTTGCCCCTTCTAATGCGGGAATGCCCCCTTTGCATACATTATGCCTGGTGCAGGCATAATGTAGCACAAAGGGTTACAAAGTGGCACAATGCATGCATTGCACCACTTTGTAAATATGGTGCAGCATTTTTGGCCATCTAACTCCACATTAGCATAACAAAAAAATAAGGCTGTGTTGTTTGGATGGCGCTAGGGGCTCTTAAATCAGCCCCTTCATTTTCTTCTGTCAAAAAGACAAGTAAGTCTTCCAATGCATACTCTGCACAAGTGCGTTTCACAAACTAAGTAGGTGCACCTACATTTCACAGCATACATTTCAGTTCAACATGATGGCAATAACAATACTAGTTGGTCCCACATTGAGATACAATCAAATGTATCTAATTGTATTCCAACTTTTCATCCATACCATGAATTTTGTCAGCACATTTTTTTCAGATAGATTTTGTAGATTAACTCCTGCCTTTAGTATGTGGGTTACAGCATATGATAGTCCATACAAATAAAAGACGGAGTATATATGGAATCTAGGGTCTGTGCAATATCATATGGTTGACATGTACTCAGCTGCTGGTAAGTGCATGGACGGCCGTCATACCACCCACCTACTCCGGTTGGAAATAGTTGTGGAAAACAGCAAGCCTTTACACTTTTCTCACAAACACTCAATGGAGCTCCTTTTTTCTTGTTTCATGTAAAAAAGATCATAGCATTTCCAAAACCTACTTTTGAACGGAGTGGATGGATACTATACAGTAGTGTTCATATATTTCTTCTGATTTAGTTGTATCTACTTTTTCAATCTGTTCACTTGACAGTAAAATGTATTCCTCCATTCAACTGCCATGTCCAACAGATCTACATCTTTGTAATAGGTCTTATTTTGTTTCAGGTATAATGTAGCTTTTATTACTTTATTAACATCCACTAGTTCTTCACAGATTTATTGTATTTGAATGATAATTGGTTCATCTATAAGTCTCTCTACATCCACAGTTTCAATATTCCATTCAAAATCTGAAGGAAAGTAGACAACTCCAAACTTAAGGCCTTTTTGTAGCTCTGTAGTGGAAATTTCATTTAAAAATCCATAACCAAGACCTACACAGGAAGTCTAGACCAGAACACATAGGGCCTGATTACGACCCTGGCAGTAAAAACCGCCAGGGCCGTGGTCCACGGGAGCACCGCCAACAGGCTGGCGGTGCTCCTTTGGGCATTCTGACCGTGGCGGTACAGCCGCGGCCAGAAACGGAAAGTCGGCGGTGTACCGCTGGCTTTCCGCTGCCCAGGGGAATCCTCCATGTCGGCGCAGCTTGCTGCGCCGCCATGGGGATTCCGACCCCCATACCGCCATCCTGTTCCTGGTGGTTTCGGCCGCCAGGAACAGGATGGCGGTATGGGGTGTCGTGGGGCCCCTGGGGGCCCCTGCAGTTCCCATGCCAATGCAGGGGGGCCCGTAAGAGGGCCCCACTTAGAATTTCAGTGTCTGCTTGATTCGGAGCCGGCTTCCTCGTGGAAGGGTGTTTCCCGCTGGGCTGGCAGGCGGCCTTTTGGTGGTCGCCCGCCAGCCCAGTGGGAAACCCAGAATGACCGCCACGGTCCTTTGACCGCGGTACGGTCTTCTGGCGGTTCGCGCTAATCACCCCCATAATGACTTATGCATGTGTCAAAAATCATGTTAAACTAATGCTTTTATGTAATCATGGCCATAGCTATCAAGGACAGGAATGAGTTGAGTGATATTAAGGAATTGTTCGTTTAGCCTATTTGTAGAAATACCAATGCAACGTAATTGACCTTTTGAACTATGTCAGCCTGAATAGGCTGTACCCAGAAAAAGTGAAAATATATAAACTACAGGGAGCCTAGTGGGGCAGGTACATGCAATAGCAAACTAGGTAAGCATTTTACATCATTCTGTTGCAGGCTGTAGAGTATCCCAGACTAAGCAAAAGGGGCCATCAAGCAGCTAAGAATATGCACATCTTGTTGTTTTGCAGTCTTCACACAAACGAAAGGCTGTTACAAATGGGGTATTTGGTTGGCAGTCAGGTTCCCCCCTGTCCAAGCAAGGATCCTCACACTATTCAGGGTAATTCATTTAACCCCCGCTCACCCCCTTTGTAGCTTGGCAAGAGCAGGCAGGCTTAACGTAGAAGTAATGTGTAAAGTATTTGTAACAAAACACACAGTAATACAGTAAAAAAACTACAAAATGGACACCACATCAGTGTAGACAAATAGGTAATATTTATCTAAATCAAACAAGACCAAAATGACACAAATCCAACATACACAAGTTAAAATATGAATTTTCAAAAGAATACGAGTCTTACTCCATAGAAAACAATAAAAACTATGATTTTGCTTAAAGTACCTGGTTAGCGTAAAAAATAAAGGCGGATGCGTCGATTCCTTCTTCGCAAGGGAGGCTGTGCGTTGTTTCTTCTCTGGTTGGGTCGATGATGCGTAGTTTTTTTCCCTCACAAGAGAGCAATGCAGCAATTTATGGATGGGGCACCTCAGATCTGTGCAGTTGGGTTGACTTTGATGCCCAGGGACGATGCGTGGAAAATCTGGTCGCACAGTGTTAGAAAACTGGGCTGCATGGAGTTTGCTTCATTATCAGCAGCTGCAAGACGGTGTCGCATGTGGTTTCTCCAGCCACGATGTGTCGATCCCTGAGCTGCAAGGCAGGTGGAGCATCGATTTCAGCCGGTAGGCCGGTGGCACGTTGTTTATCAGCCATGTTACAGGTGATGCATCATAAATTTCCCTGCACGGCGTTCCGTGCATGGATTTTCAGCTCCTGTTCTGCCAACTTCACCTTTAAAGGGCCCAAGGACTGGATAGGAGACAACATGGCAGGTTTGGAGTCTCAGCAGAGAGTCCAAATGTTAGCAGAGGAAGTCTTTGATGGCCCTGAGACTTCAAAACAGGAGGCAAGCTCAGATCAAGCCCTTGGAGATTCTTCTCAAGAATGCATGCACAACAAATTCCAGTCTTTGTTCTCTTTCTCAGGCAGAGGCAGCAACTGCAGTATAGAACAATAAAGCACAGTCACAGACAGGGGCAGCACTTCTTCTCAGTTCTTCAGCTCTTCTCCCTGCCAGAGGTTCCTGTTGAATCCAGAAGTGATCTTGAAGAAATCTAAAGTCTGGGGTTTTAGGTCCACTACTTATACCCCTTTCTGCCTTCGAAGTGGGCAAACTTCAAATGAAATTCTTTGTTGTTCACAAGATCCTGCCTTGCCCAGGTCACACCCCAACCACACAGCAGGGGGTTAGAGACTGCATTGTGAGAGGGTAGGCACAGCCCATTCAGATATAAGTGACCACTCCTCCCTCCATTCTAGCACCGATGGAACATCAGGATATGCAGGCTACACCCAACCACCCTTTGTCTCACTGTCTAGAGGGGATTCACAAACAGCCCATCTGTCAAACTGACCTAGACAGGGAATCCACAAACAGGCAGAGTCACAGAATGGTTAAAGCAAGAAAATGCCCACTTTCTAAAAGTGGGATTTTCAAACTAACAATCTAAACACCAACTTTACTAAAATAAGTATTTTTAAATTGTGAGTTGAGAAACACCAAACTCCATATTTCTATCTGCTAACAAAGGGAAACTGACCTCTAAAACCTATGTTAACCTATGACAGAGATAGGCCTTGCAACAGTGAAAAACTAATTTTGCAGTACTTCACTGTTAGGACATATAAAACACATCAGCACATGTCGCACCTTTAACATACACTGCACCCTGCCCGTGGAGCTATCTAGGGCCTACCTTAGAGGTGCCTTACATGTATAGAAAGGGATGATTTAGGCTTGGCAAGTGCACTTGCCAAGTCAAATTGGCAGTTTAAAACTGCACACACAGACACTGTCTGAGCCATGTTTACAGGGCTACTAATGTGGGTGGCACAACCAGTGATGCAGGCGGCCCTTGGCAGCTCTAGTGTACTTGACTAGGGACTTACTAGTAAATGAAATATGCCAATCACTGATAAACCAATCACCAATACAATTTACACACAGAGCTTAAGCACTGCAGCACCGGTTAGCAGTGGGAACGTGCCCAGAGTCCTAAAGTCAACAAAAGCAGGTCAGAAAAAAATAGGAGGAAGGAGGCAAAAAGTTTAGGGATGATCCTATAAAATGGGTCATTTCCAACAAAGGCCATTTCTGGGAGTGTGGTGTCTGGAGGACTATAGGGACTTGATTTGATTTTCTGGTGGAAGTCATTATCTGAAAAGCAACACGAAGGTAACTGGCACACAAATCCACCATTCACCCATATATGTTGGGTTATTGAAGAAAGAGTGACAGTGTGATTAGGAAACTAGTGTTGCCTAGTAGGCAATAACAAAAACACCCACACCCCTTTCCCCTGGTTCTTCCTTGTTCATCAGTCAAATGATGAGCCGCAATGCTGCCTATATGAGCATTCATCCTCCAATCAGTGGTCACATAAATTTGGGACCCAAATATAATTTGTTCCTGGGGCCAGACTGAAAGTTATTCAGGGAATTCTACCACCTAGCCACACCTCTTTAAGATGTCCTCCTGAATGCATTATCTCTTGTCCTTAATAATAATAATAACAATACAACTGAGAAAAGTGCTCTTCAATAATAGTGTATGAATGCACTATACATGCATTGCAAATATTCCCTCTGCTGAAAAATGTACCTAATACTCTTATTGTAAAGAGGAAATATTATTTTGCTTTAAGCCTAAAGGTTTATGACACCTTCAGCAAGCAGTTGCTGAAATCAGGTGAAACATAGTTATCATTAGGCTAAAGAGGCCTGCTTCAAGGTCCCTTTCTGTACATGTTTTATTTATTTCATAAGGTGTGGCAAATAACTAGAGCCATCTTTAGGCAGGTTTGGAAATTTACACTTCCTGCTGGGTCATCTGGGATTTTATGCTGGCTGTAGAATTCTGTACAGTTTACTGCTGCTGACCAGAGGTAAAGTGATTGTGCTCTTCTTTTAAAATATGGTCATTTTTATATCCTCCTGATTGGCATATTTAATTTGTTCTTAAATCCCTAAAATGTGGTACTGTTGATAGAAATAAAAACAATGTCAATTGATGCCATGATATGTGTACACATAACAACAAACTTGCATTACTATTATTGATTTTACCCAATGTGACCTCCTCTTCAACCCCAACTCAGAAAGATGTGGTCAGACGAGCCCTGTGACCTAAGCCTGAAGCTACTGATTAACATGTCGAAGTAAGCCTCAGCAAGGCCTACTAGTGCAAGGGGTTTCCCCCTTCTCTGCATAAAGTCATCAGACCATATAGGAAGAAGTTGGCACAGAAACTGAAATAAAAGACAAAGGTGGTCATTACAACCCTTTTTTGGAATTACGACCGTGGCGGAAACCGCCAACAAAGACAGCCACTTTAACACTCCGACCGCCATGGCGGTACAAACAAACAGCTCGGCGGTCACCGTCAACAGACAGGCGGAGGACAATGTACCGCCCGCACTATTATGAAAGGCCAATCTGCCACCTTTTCCAGGGCGGATTCACCACGGATAAAAACACGGCGGAAAAAGGAATTTCGAAGGAAAAACGCTCACCTCTACACACTCCACGAGGGAGGAGGACACCATGGAGCCGGAACTCCATATTGTTCCTGTGATAGTCTTCCTGCTCCTGTACCAGGAGCACCAACGCCGGTGGCGAAGACCACAGTGAGTACTGCACCTACGACACAGGGGAGGGGGGAGGCAAAAAACAGGGACACACACACACGCAACACCCCCCCCACCCACACCCACTACAACACACACACCAATGCATATCTATACATTACAGTTACACCCCCCAACCCCCACAGAAGAATGCAAAGACAAAAGGAAATGAGTGTAACCATTGTAATATATCAAAATTCAGTAAGCAAAAATATATATATATACACTATTAACAAAATATACACCAAGATTAGTAGTCCAGGTATTGCACCATTTATAGTCCGTGGACCACTGGGCCCAAAATGCATGGGCGAGGCCCACACACAATACCAGATCAAAACAGAGACAACACTGCTGGGGCATCAGATAGAAATACAACAGGCACCTCAGGGGGAAGGGAAGGGGGGGCACCTCAGCCGGATGAGTGCATGACGCCAGATCCACGAGGGGCCTCCATGCCCATTGATGTATCCTGGGGAGTGCAAAGACACAGTCTCTCAAGTCTCTAGAGTGGGTGGTTTGCCCACTGCTGCATCCTGGGGAGTGCAAAGCCACAGTCTATCACGTGGATAACAGTGGGTGGGTTGCCCACTGCTGCATCCTGGGGAGTGCAAAACCAGTCTCTCAAGTCTCTACAGTGGGTGGTTTGCCCACTGCTGCATCCTGGGGAGTGCAAAGCCACAGTCTCTCAAGTGTCTACAGTGGGTGGTTTGCCCACTGCTGCATCCTGGGGAGTGCAATGCCAGTCTCTCAAGTGGATAACAGTGGGTGGGTTGCCCACTGCTGCATCCTGGAGAGTGCAAAGCCACAGTCTCTCAAGTCTCTACAGTGGATGGTTTGCCCACTGCTGCACCCTGGGGAGTGCAAAGCCACAGTCTCTCAAGTCTCTACAGTGGGTGGTTTGCCCACTGATGCATCCTGGGGAGTGCAATGCCACAGTCTCTCAAGTCTCTACAGTGGGTGGGTTGCCCACTGCTGCATCCTGGGGAGTGCAAAGCCACAATCTCTCAAGTCTCTACAGTGGGTGGTTTGCCCACTGCTGCATCCTGGGGAGTGCAAAGCCACAGTCTCTCAAGTCTCTACAGTGGATGGGTTGCCCACTGCTGCATCCTGGGGAGTGAAAAACCCACAGTCTCTCAAGTCTCTACAGTGGGTGGTTTGCCCACTGCTGCATCCTGGGGAGTGCAAAGCCACAGTCTCTCAAGTGGATAACAGTCTCCACCGGTTCTGGAGGGGGCTTGGTGCCCAGAGTGCTTCATCCTGCCAAGGACAGACGTAGTGGATGCATATCTCCACTGGTTCTGGAGGGGGACTGGTGCCCAGAGTGCTTCATCCTGCCAAGGACAGATGTAGTGGATGCATGTCTCCATTGGTTCTGGAGGGGGACTGGTGCCCAGAGAGCATCACTCA
Source organism: Pleurodeles waltl (assembly GCF_031143425.1). Classification (NCBI taxonomy): domain Eukaryota; kingdom Metazoa; phylum Chordata; class Amphibia; order Caudata; family Salamandridae; genus Pleurodeles; species Pleurodeles waltl. The sequence goes on from NC_090439.1 coordinate 367,935,642, forward strand.
CCCCATGACGGTCCCTGTTGAGTCATTGCCCCTGCCGCTCATGGGCTAGCGGTGCTTGAGTTGGTGGTCCTTGCCTTGTTCAGCGGTGCTTGCCCTGTTCAGCGGTGCTTGACTTGGCGGTCCTTGCCCTGTTCAGCGGTGCTTGCCCTGTTCAGCGGTGCTTGACTTGGCGGTCCTTGCCCTGTTCAGCGGTGCTTGAGTTGGCGGTCCTTGCCCTGTTCAGCGGTGCTTGCCCTGTTCAGCGGTGCTTGACTTGGCGGTCCTTGCCCTGGTCAGCGGTGCTTGCCCTGTTCAGGGTTGCTTGACTTGGCGGTCCTTGCCCTGTTCAGCGGCGCTTGCCCTGTTCAGCGGTGCTTGACTTGGCGGGGCTTGCCCTGTTCAGCGGTGCTTGACTTGGCGGTCCTTGCCCTGTTCAGCGGTGCTTGCCCTGTTCAGCAGTGCTTGACTTGGCGGTCCTTGCCCTGTTCAGCAGTGATTGCCCTGTTCAGTGGTGCTTGCCCTGTTCAGTGGTGCTTGACTTGGCGGTGCTTGCCCTGTTCAGCGGTGCTTGAGTTGGCGGTCCTTGCCCTGTTCAGCGGTGCTTGCCCTGTTCAGCGGTGCTTGACTTGGCGGTCCTTCATTGCCCAGCTGGGCTGGGGCTGGCGGTCCTTCTGGGCTGTGGCTTGCAGGGCCCTCCTGGGCAGCTGGGCTGTGGCCGGCGGGGCCCTCCTGGGCAGCTGGGCTGTGGCTGGCGGGGCCCTCCTTGGCAGCTGGGCTGTGGCTGGCGGGGCCCTCCTGGGCAGCTGGGCTGTGGCTGGCGGGCCCTCCTGGGCAGCTGGGCTGTGGCTGGTGGTGGCCTCCTGGGCAGCGACGATGGGGCTGGCGGTGGCCTCCTGGGCAGCGACGATGGGGCTGGCGGTGGCCTCCTGGCCAGCTGGGATGATGGCCGTCTTCTCCACTGTGCTGCTCCTCCCAGACTTGCCGGGATTCTTCTGCCCCTTCCCCACCTTGGGAGGAGTCACAGCTGAGTCCACACTCCCCCCGGGACCCCTGTGAGCGGCTTGGGTGGTTGGAGTCTTCCCCCTCTCCCGCCGGGCACTGGCCAACTCCTGGTGCTTCACAGGGGGGTGGGACTGGCTGTGCTGCAGCTCCGTGACACACTGACTGTCCTGGTGGCCGGTGCACTCCACATACCTGTGACAACAGGCACCACTGGTCCCGGAGATTTTGTGGCTGAGGTGCTAGTTCGGGACCTATGAGTTGGAAGGGGGGGTGGTGGGAAATAGGTTAAGGGTGGACAGAAAAACTTGTTTGGAGACACTGGGATGGGTAGCTGGAGGGGGTTTGGGAGTGGAGGAAGAGGTGGTGGTTGTAGGAGGTGTAAGTTTTGTGGCTTTGGGTGCAGGTGCATGCACTGGAGGTTGTTGTGAGGTGGATGTATGTTGGGTGGGAGTGTGCCTGCATTTGTGAATCTTGGGAGGGGGCATCACAGACACACTGGGAGAGGACACAGGGGACGTGTGAATGGTAGTGGGGGTGGTGAGTGCACGTGAGCGGGGTGTGGTGGTGGGTGTGCTGGTGCGGGATGTAGTGGCTGTAGTGGTAGTGCATGCAGGTGTGAGTGTAGACGAGACTGGGAGGGAGGAGGGAGACGAGGAGGAGGGGGACACAGTGGAGGCAGTGGATGTTGGTGTGTCTGTATGTGTGTGATGCTTGCATGAGTGCCTTTTGGATGTGTGATGCTTATGTTTGCCTGATCTTCCCTTGTGTGGTGAGGTGTGTGCAGGCTGGTCTGATGGTGTGCTTGGGATAGGCAGAGGTACAGGGGATTGGGTCTGGGTGGAGGAAGTTGGAGGGGGGAGGCTAGACACAGGGACAATGGCTGCCATCAGTGCTAAGGTCAGAGTTTGAAAGGTTCGGTGAAGGGCCGCCTGACCAGAATGAATGCCCTCCAGGAATGCATTGGTTTGTTGCAACTCACTTTCTACATCCTGGATGGCATTCAAAATGGTAGACTGCCCAATAGTGAGGGACCTGAGGAGGTCAATGGCCTCCTCACTGAGGGCAGCAGAGGTGACAAGGGCAGGGGCTGAGGTGCCTGGGGCGAAGGTGATACCCACCCTCCTGGGTGAGCGGGCACGGGGCGAAGGCTGAGGAGTTGCTGGGAGGGCGGTGCTGGTAGGGGGGGTGGCGGCTGTACCTGTAGTAGTGGGGGGCACAGATGGTGCCGCCACCACAAGGGAGCTCCCATCGGAGGACGAGTCTGTGTCGCTGGTTTCAGCTCCTGTGACCGCCGTGGTGCTCCCCTCGCCCTCCGTCCCACTGGTGTATTCACAGTCCGTAGTGTGGCCCTCCATGGCCATGTGGGATGCAGCTCCCTCGTGCTCCGGTGCCACTGCTCCTCCGCCTGATGATGCTAATGCACACAAGAACAGGGAGACCGCAAAAAAAGGGCGGGGAAACAGAAGAAAGACATGTTGAGTGCATGGCTTACCCCTACCGTTGGCGGACAAGACAGACACAGCAGCCCCCCGCACTACGTCGTGCTGTTGGGCTCTACAGTGCAATTACTGGGAAATAGCCTACAAGGCTATGGACGACATATGCACACATAGATGACAAAGGTGCATGAATAGCTGTACTTGGCACTCTACTGAGGTGGGGTGGGGGGCCACAGGGCCATGCCTTACGAAGGGGCCTAGCCTACGGAACTCGCCCTGGCCTAGGGAAACCCACAGCCCGCCTCCCCCACCCAGAACCCTCTACTGCGCACAGCTGAATGAGAGTGTACTCACCTCCTTGTGTCTGCTGTGATGCCCTCAAGCGCCCATCCAACTCCAGGTAGACAACTGCCAGGATCCGGAACATCAGGGGGGTCATGGTTCAATGGGCACCCCTCCCACATTGGGAGGCCATCCCCAGCTGAGCCTCCACCGTCTTCTTGCTCCAGCGGCGAATGTCCTCCCATCTTTTCCGGCAGTGGGTGCTCCGTCTGTGGTGGACCCCCAGGGTCCGGACGTCCTTGGCGATGGCACACCAAATATCCTTCTTCTGGTGGGCGCTGACCTACATGAAATGTACAGGGGAAAAAGAGAAGTCATTACCAACTGCGCCGTCAAAGTGAGTGACCCCCATCCCTACCCTTGCCATGTGGCACATGCACGCACCGTCTTTCATGCACTCAGAACTCTGCCCCCTTCCTTCTTACAACCAGCCCTCTCCACACAGGCATAGCCCATACAACATGCTCCCTGTGTACTTACCTGTTGGTCTGGAGGACCGTAGAGTAGCGTGTACTGGGGGAGGACCCCATCCACGAGCTTCTCCAACTCCTCCGATGTGAAGGCAGGGGCCCTTTCCCCAGACGCATGGGCCATTGTCTCTTCCAGACCGAGGTCACAGCAGCACTTGCAGTGTAGGTCCTCTCCTGTCGAAGATCAGGTATCGAGTGATTCAACAGATAGAAAATGGTGGTCATGTCCGCGGCGGTCACGTTCGCGGCGGTGCGTACCATCACCGCCAGCGTACATTGTCATTGGCTCCTGGCACCCATAGGGTCCAATGTTAACCAATGCAGCATTGCGCCGCGGTCTTCAACCACCTACCGCGACGGTGTGCAACTGCTACCTCACATCCCATTGTCCCACTTTAGAGGTCAGGCAGCCGCCATTTCAGCGGCCCACATGGCCTAATTACCAACTGTGTCACACATACCTAGGCCTACTCTCAACACACATACAGGCCACATTTTGAGTATGAATGGTGTTCTGTGTAGATTGTGGGTACATACCTCTGAGTTGTTTGACTCTGTGCTCGATGTTGTCCTTCATAGGCACCGTCCGCTGGGACATGTGAGGAGATGGCGGAATCCTCCGGTGTACCGACCGCTGGTGGACCTGTCGGCAATGGAGGAAAGAAATTTGATTATCACCTACAGGTTTGACTGTGCCACAATCCAGGAACTGTGTACACAGTTGGAGCCTGATCTGATGTCAGCAATCCGCCATCCCACAGGAATCCCCCCTCAAGTGCAGGTGCTATCAGTGCTCCATTTCCTTGCAAGTGGGTCTTTTCAAACAACTGTGGCCATGGCATCAGGGATGTCCCAGCCTATGTTTTCCAACGTATTGTCCAGAGTGTTGTCTGCCCTGCTGAAACACATGCGGAGCTACATCGTTTTACCTCAGGTGGAGGACTTGCCTACAGTGAAAGGTGACTTCTATGCCCTTGGACATATCCCCAACATCATAGGTTCCATTGATGGGACCCATGTGGCTTTGGTCCTCCCCCACAGGAGTGAACAGGTGTACAGGAACCGGAAGAGTTATCATTCCATGAATGTACAGATGGTATGTTTGGCCGACCAGTACATCTCCCATGTGAATGCCATGTTCCCTGGCTCAGTGCATGATGCCTACATCATGCGAAATAGCAACATCCCTTATGTGATGGGTCAACTCCTGAGGCACCATGTGTGGCTATTAGGTGACTCTGGTTACCCCAACCTGTCATGGCTACTGACCTCAGTGAGGAATCCCAGGACAAGGGCAGAGGAACGCTACAATGATGCCCATGGGCGAACTAGGAGGGTGATCGAGCGGACCTTCGGCCTCCTGAAGGCCAGGTTCCTGTGCCTCCATATGACAGGTGGATCCCTATTCTACTCACCAAAGAAGGTGTGCCAGATCATCGTAGCCTGCTGTATGCTTCATAACTTGGCTTTGCGACGACAGGTGCCTTTTCTGCAGGAGGATGGTCCAGATGGCGGTGTTGTGGCAGCTGTGGAGCCTGTGGACAGTGATGAGGAGGAAGCAGAGGAAGAAGACATGGACAACAGGGACTCAGTCATCCAGCAATATTTCAAGTGAAACACAGGTGAGAATACATTCCTGCATACTACATGTACTTTTACACTTCTACCTCTATCCTGTCTGTCGATTTCACCCAGTGTATGGCCACTGAGTTGTCACTTTCCCTTACGGTTTCACAAGTGTGGGTCCCAACGTGTGTCATCTGCTTAGATTCCTCATGGACTAGAGCTGTGTGATATAGGTATGTTGACATTACTATTTCCTGAAAGTTTTGTCACTGTAATTGCAAATACACTATTTCGAAATCACAGACTGACTCCAGATCTTTTGGTGCTTTAGGTGTGTTTATTTACATACAAAATATTGGAGGGGGAAGATAAATGGTGAGGGGTGATGGCGGAGGAGTGTCCATGGCAGAGTCCAGTCTATTAGTCTCACAGGTGCATTGCCTATATGGGCATAGGAAGTGGAGCTGGGGCAGTTTCAATATGGACAGGGTGACAAAGTGGGACAGTGGGATGACAATCAGGGTGGTCTCATTTCTTGGCGGGGGTCTTGGCATCGTGCTCTGTCTTGGTCCTGGATCTCAGGGACCATTTGCGGGGTGGTTCTCTGTCTGCAGGGGGTGGGGTGCTGGTGTGGTGGTCCTGTGGCGGTGCCTCCTGTCCACTAGCGCCGGCGGAGGTGGTGGGCAGTTCATCGTCCATGCTAGTGTCAGGGGCCCCTTGTAGTGCCACAGTGTCCCTCCTGGTATTGAGTACTTCCTTCAGCACCCCTACAATGGTGCCCAGGGCGGAGCTGATGGTTCTGAGTTCCTCCCTGAACCCCAAATACTGTTCCTCCTGCATGCGCTGGGTCTCCTGAAACTTGGCCAGTACCCTTGCTATCGTCTCCTGGGAGTGGCGGTATGCTCCCATGATGGAGGAGAGGGCCTCCTGGAGAGTGGGTTCCCTTGGCCTGTCCGCCCCCTGTCGCACAGCAGCCCTCCCTGTTCCCCTGTATTCCTGGGCCTCCGTCCCCTGGACCGTGTGCCCACTGCCCCCAGGTCCCTGTTGTTGTTGGGGTGGTGGGTTATCCTGGGTTCCCTGTAGTGGTGGACACACAGCTAATTGACGTGCCCTGTTGACGGAGGTATGGGCCCGCTGGGTGGGTGCTGTGCTGGTGTTACCAGAGGGGGGAAGGTCTGTGGTGGCCTGTGCCTCTGTGAGTAGAACCGACTGTCCCGATGTCCACGATGGTCCGGGCTGGTCATCTAGATCCAGGTGGACAGTGGTGCTGTCATCACTGTGGGCCTCTTCTGTGGGTGGAGTGGAGATGTCTGAACCCTCCTTTCTGGTGACGTTGGGTAGTGGTCCTGCAGGGGTGGAAAGGCATGATTATTGCATCTGTGTGTGTTATGGTGAGCAATGGGTGGGTGACCGTGTACCCCAGTGCTGGCATTCCTGTGTGGGGCTTGTGTGATGATGGTTTAGGGGGGTGTATGGGTATGTGCAGTGGGCATGCTTTAGTGATGGGTGTCCATGCGTTGGTGTTGCATGCAGGGCTTGGTGTTGGGAGGGGTGGTTTGTGATATTGGTACATTTGTGAGGAGTTGGAGTGATATGGGTGGGGGCGAGGGTGGGGGTATGTGATAGCATGCAGGTAGGGTGGGGGATATGGTAGTTAAAGGTTTGACTTACCGGAGTCCATTCCTCCACTGACTCCTGCGAGGCCCTCAGGATGCAGAATCGCCAAGACATGCTCCTCCCATGTTGTTAGTTGTGGGTGAGGAGGTGGGGGTCCACCGCCAGTCCGCTGAACCACCTGGTGGTGTCTCAAGACCACGGAACGCACCTTCCCCCGTAGGTCGTTCCACCTCTTCCTGATGTCCTCCCGATTTCTTGGGTGTTGTCCCACTGCGTTGACCCTGTCGACTATTCTTCGCCATAGCTCCATCATCCTTGCAATTGAGGTGTGCTGCACCTGTGCTCCAAATAGTTGTGGCTCTGCCCGGACGATTTCCTCCACCATGACCATGAGCTCCTCCTCCGAGAACCTGGAGTTTCTTAGCCGTGCCATGGGGTGGTGTAGGTGATGTGTGGGGTGGTGTGTGTGGTGATAAGTGTGGTGATATGTAGTGGTGTGTGGTTTTTTGTGCGTGGAAGTTGTGTGGGTGATGGTGTTGTGTGCCTGTGGATGCTATTTTGTGGATGGTGGTGTCTCTCTCTGGCCTTCTCTCTGTAATAGTGGTTGTAGTGGTTTGTGGGTGATGTGGGCGTGTGTTTTATATTGTATTGGGTGTGTGGAAGTGGTGTGTGTATGTGCATAAGGTGTGTGTGTTTGGAATTGTCCAATGTGGCAGTGTTTTGTAGAAGTGTGTGTATTTTGAGCGCGGCGGTGTGTACTGCCAATGGAATACCCCGGTTGAAAGACCGCCGCGTGGATTCGTCGGTCGTGATAGTGTGGGTGTATTTCTATTGGCGTGACGGTGGAGGTTTTTGTTTCGCCAGTTTATCACTGACCTTTGGTGTGGCAGACTTGTGTGGGTATCTGAATTTTGTCGGATTCCGAGATGTGGGTCATAATAGCTGTGGCGGAATTACGCTGCCGCGGCGGTGTTTTGGCGGTCTTCTGCACGGCAGTAAGCGGCTTTTACCGCCAATGTTGTAATGACCGCCAAAGTTTATTAAACCTCATGAGGTGGTACTACAGTTCAAACAGCACTCTTCGGTAATGTTTGAAGTAGCACACTGAACTAAGAGAGCATGGTCCTTTTATACCCACGCAGGGGCTAAAAGAATGTGGTACAATTATAGAAGCAAGACTTACATACATATAAGGTCCTATGGAAATGCACAGTCGACAGGTAGGAGGGGCTAACACTTTTCAAGGACTAGTTGACACATTACTGTCTGTTACTGATTACTAACAGCTGCAGATCTTACTGGGCATGTGTGAAAGTGGGAGATGCTAAATATAACTTGTCACTAGACAGATTTTCAAGAGTAGTTGACAGAAAGGTAGGACAGAGCACATGGCGAGCACATGGCAGAGAAAATGGCTGCCATGAATACAAAATGGATTCTGCGAAATGTTCACAATAGTTGCTAAATACAAGATGTCTTCTGCTAATGCTTAATCTAATCGCTACTGACTTACAACACACCACCCTTTCAGCATTAGCTGAAGACATTCGTCTTTCTGGGATAATCTAAATATTCATCTTGTATATGTATGCTCATCATTCCAGCTATTTCCTTATCTAACATGTGTTGTGCTTTAATTTCTGTAATATTTATTTTGGTAGGCATACTAGCAGTAATACACTTGGATCAGAACATTGGACCACACTGAATACAGATACAGCATGTGAAAAATATTGCAATCATTACACACAGGGTAGTCAGTAATTTCCAGCCCCAAGCGGAAACAAGAGCCCAAAACCATCCAGAAAAAGTCCAAGTACCAGTCTCTGTGTGGATTTTTGCAGCAATTTTATGCAATTTAGATATTGTATCATATACTGAAGGTGAGTGATCTGGAATGAAAACGCAGCAACTACTACAGATGATGTGACATGCACCACCTCGATCAGCTAATATCACATCTAGTGCCATACGATTTTGGAGCGCTACAATCCTCGCAATTTGGAGCTCCTCAGTAATATTCCCAAGTGCCAGAGCTGCCTGATTGGTAACAGCTTCCACAACCATAGTCAATCATCTCACTTTCCTACTGTTTAACGCAGCACCCACAAAGGAGAACAACCCTAAATTAAAATCAACATATTGTTGCAGGGTAGTGTCCGTTTGGTCTACCTCATTTGTACTTATTGTCCTTTTATATCTATTTTTAATAATGTAATTGAACAGTTTAAAATCTCAGTGATATGATGCCTGGGCCAAAAACACAGGGGGTAATAGAAAAGATACATAACACACAAACAAAATATGTATTATGTGAAGCTGCAAAACTACTATTATTTACACCCTCAATAGTTAAAATCAAGGTACAATCGCTTACCCCCACTGGAATTCGCCCAGTGCTACGTAAACATAAATCTGCTTTAGTTTTTGTAACAGAAATCACAAATTGTTCTTTTTTGTCAGAGCCTCTCATATTTGTGAAGACATATGGTATTGAAACATTGTCCGGTTGATACTCTTCCCATTCCCATTTAGTTCCTTTGGCTTGGGGATACCCATCTTTGTCTTGGTAGCATACTTTATTAAGGATAAAAAGATGTCCGCCATCTGTACGTTTTCCAGATGCATACAAAAGCGTATACCAAGCTTGACAAGAACCATTGTGTGAAAAAGGAAGAGGTATGAAAGGTGTTCCTCCTTTATTTTGATGCGCAGGTATCATACCACATACCCAACAGTTAGTAGTATTTGTAGCATTATGAGTATGATGCAACATCTGAATGAAAGTATTATTGAAGTACGATTGACGGTGCTTCTGCTCCTGATAGGGAAGCGTAAAGTAATAGTGATCCTCTGGTACTGGAGTAGTGGCAACAAAAAACTCACAAGCAGGAGCCTTCTTTTCAACAAACCAGGTGATTATTGCTATAACCACCAAAACAACAACAAACCCCATAGTACTAATGATCAGTTTGTTATTCATTTTAGCAACAGTGATAATCGACCCTTTCAGAAATTTATTAAAAATAGTAGTTGGAGCTCTCATCCCTGGGCAGCCGCTGATTTCTTCACCACGGGCCAAGACGGGTGTCACTACTCTAATGCATGGCTGATCTCCCCCCTTGCCACATTGTCTCTCCGTTTCACTAACCCAGGGCGGTAGCTCAACCAGCTTTCTCCAGCACTACTACGGGGTCTTTCCTCGGTCTCAAATTATATCGCGACACTCCAGAAATCGTATGGTCCAGGAAGGACTCCGCAGATTCGTCAGGTGATGTAGCACGGCCTTTCTCCGTAGTCAAAATCTCTCGATGATCGGTCAGCACAGCAGGTTCCACCAATGTAGGTAGCACTCTCTTGCAGTGAGTACTATGGACCCAATTCTTTTGGTTCGTCACTCGAACTGCTGTCCTTTTCGCAAGGAGCACCTGCTGTGGGCCTCGCCACCTTGGTTCCAAGCTGCTTGATCTTTCAAAGGACTTAATCATCACCTGGTCACCAGGTCGGAGTTCATGGCCTTCACCTGTAGATCTGTCAGGAAGTGCTTCTCGAACCTGTTGATGAATAGAAACCAAATTGTCGGTTAACTGTGCCAAATAATCTTTCATCAAGACACAAGGTACATCATATACAGAATTTAACTTAGGAACTCCCCAAATGTTCATTGGCCTTCCAAATACTATTTCATAGAGCGTAAGGCCTATTCGAGAGTGTGGCACTGACCTAATAGACAATAATGCCAACTGTAATGCATCCGGCCAAGTTAAGGATGTGGAAGCCTGTATCTTCGCTAACTTCAGCTTCAAAGTAGCATTATACCTTTACACCAACCCTGCTGATTGTGGGTGGAAAACCGTATGGAACTTCTGTATGATCCCTAATCCTTTCAGGACATACTTAATAACTTCCCTAACCAAATGATGTCTGTTATCATTCCATAAAAGTCTGCAAACACCAAACCTAGGGAAAAATTATTTCAAAAGCACCTTCGCTGTGGTGATGGCAGTATTATCCTTTGTGGTGTATGCCTCTATCCATTTACTGAAGGCACATACCACCACCAAGACATACCTTAAATTGTTGCAGCGTTCAAGCTGAATATAATTCATTTGTAGAACTTCAAAAGGTGCAGTTGGTGTAGCAAACCCTCCCGCAGGAGTTTGTGTCCCTTTTCCAGGATTGTATTGTAAACAGATCAAACAAGACTGTACTACTCTCTTAGCTGTACTGGAAATTTCTGGATGCTCCCAAACTTGCGTAAGCAACTTCGTTATTGTTGAAGCTCCAACATGTGTCAGCCCATGTGCCATCTGAACCATAGGTTGTACAAAAGCTATAGGCAATTTCCATTTATCCATCTGCTTATTCCGCCAACAGCCCTCATCATCCAATTCTCCTTCTTCAGACCATTGCTCACGTTCTTTCACAGAAGCAGATTTCTGTAGATCTAATACGTCTTGTTTAGCATTATGCCAACGTTCAGCTTGTGACTTCACTACATACATAGAAGTAGTACTTTGCTGCATCGCAGTCTTACGTGCTACGCGGTCCGCAAGGGCATTACCCTGCCCTATCTTATCGGTCACTTTCTTGTGTGCACTACATTTTACAATAGCTAGTTTCTTTGGATATGTCAATGCAGTCAATAGGTTATGCACTAATTCTCCGTGCATTATCTGCATCCCGTGGGATGTGAGAAAGCCTCTCTCCTTCCAAAGCAAACCAAAATCATGAGCCACTCCAAAAGCATAGCGGCTGTCTGTATAAATGTTCACATATAAGTCAGTACTAAGCTCACATGCTCGTGTCAAAGCTATTAGTTCAGCTGCTTGAGCTGACTTCTGTGGTATACAAACTGTCTCCACTACCATGTGTATTGTGGTGATTGCATATGCAGCTGAGGTCGTACCGTCTGGCAACTTAAAACAAGACCCATCAACCCACAATTCCCCATCTACATCTGAAAGAGGCGTATCTTGTAAATCAATACGACCCTTTGTCTGTTCTTCGGTAAGGAATATACAATCATGTGTTTCTTGTGACTGAGGCTAAGTCACCGGATATGGCAACAAAGTGGCTGGATTTAGTGTTGCACATCTCTTCAGTGTAATGTGAGGAGCCAGCAATGTCAATTCATATCCTGTCAGGCGAGTGCTAGTTAAATGTTGCATCTTTGTTTGATTTAAAAGAGCATCAACCGCATGGGGTACTAACATCAACAGCTTATGTGACAAAACTATCCCTTCACTCTGACGTATTGAGACAGCTGTTGCGGCAACTGAACGAAAACACCCAGGCAACGCTCGAGCGACAAGATCAAGTACTGCTGAAAAATATGCACAGGGACGCTGCTTATCGCCATGTGTCTGCACTAAAACTGACAATGCACATCCATCTTTCTCATGTACGTAAAGTGCAAAAGGCTTTGTGTAATCTGGAGTACCTAACACTGGTGCAGAACAAAAGGCTTGTCGTAGCTTCCGGAAAGCAGTCTCACATTCATCTGTCCATGGGAGGGGCATTGGAGTATCTTTAGTCAAAAGTGCTAGCAAAGGTTTGACAATGTGTGAAAACCCTAATATCCATTGCCTATAAAAAGAAGTAAGATCAAGGAATGCACGAACATCTTTCTGAGTAGAGGGTACTGGTGTGTCTAAAATTGCTTGAATACGATCTGATGTAAGTGCACGGCCCTCCTTAGACAAAAGGTGACCTAAATAGGTTACCTTTGGTCTACAATATTGCAATTTCTTTTCTGACACTTTATGATGGTGAGAAGCAAGAAAAGATAGTAAAGACAAAGTGCACTTTTCACATTGCTCAGGTGTATCAGCTGGCAACAAAATATCATCAACATATTGTATGAGAGCCACACCTTCAGGCAAAACAAAAGAATCAAGTTGTAATTTTAACGCTTGACTATAAATACTAGTACTCTCAGTATAGCCTTGAGGAACTCTGCAAAATCTATGATCGTTTATTCAAAGTAAGCCAAACAAATATCGCCTGTCAGGATGAATAGGGATCAAAAAGAAAGCATTCTTCAAGTCTATCACAGAGAACGTAGTTGCTGTCAGGGGAACCAAAGTAAGAAGTGTTGTGATGTCAGATACCACAGGATATTGTGGTGCCACAATCTTATTGACTTCTTGTAAATCAATAATGAATTGGTAAATCCTAGCATCACTATCCTTTTTCAGAACAGGAAGAATCGGACTGATACAAACAATATACAGAACTTCTTTAACAACTCCAACTGCAATAAGATCATGCACAATTCGTGTGAGTGCTTCTTCGCCCTCCTGTGAAATTTTGTATTGAGGCAAACGTGGCAATACAGCTCCCTCCTTGACACTAATATGTACTGGTGCAATAATCATTTGTCCCACATCAGTCTCTGAAGTAGCCCACAAAGTACTAGGGAGTGAAGCTAATGCAATATCCTCTTTAACAAGACAAACTCTTTCCATCACAGGATGATTATCATTCAAAATAACACGCACCCCTTCAGGAGAGCATCGTATTGTAGCCCTGAAATACTTGAGCATATCAAGATCCACAATATTGTCTGGTGTATTTGGAGAAAGCAAAAATTGACATATAGCAGTACATTTATCAACATGGAATGCAAGTGATCTAAATGTGGGGGTGAATTACGAGTGATAAGGCGCTCCTGCCCCCATAAATAAAACTGTAAATTGTATTGCAGTACACGGTGCCAAATACTGGGGTTGCACCCTCCAATCTCCCCAATAAAGTAACACAACATTACCTCTAACTACACAGAAGGTATTCGCACACATGTACTAATTACGAGACATTATACACCAAGTCAGTAACAGATGCAAATATTAATTACAAAATTCCGCACAATCAAAGAAGAGTTACATTAGATCCAATTTATAATACAAACGTAACATTCATAGGATTAATTATCCAATAGTCCATATTCCCACACTGAAATATTCGTTGCTTCACAGTTGTAAATTTGAAAAGATGTTCATAGGTATCCAAAATTAATGCAATCCATCCAAAGATTATTCATGAAATAAATGTCCGTCCCGTCGTCCTGTTGTCAACACGTGTTTCATCCCGGGAGTACCCTTGGATTTTGTCAGGACTTCCTACAACAATATTAACATATATGCTATTGTAAACCATGCAAGTGGTTGTGACAAGAGCTAGGGGAAGGTGTTCCATCGAAACCTATTGATGTAATGGTTAAGCCAAACAGGGGAGCCCTTGGAATAAATTGTTTAGACAAGGTGCTACGAGTAGCTCCTGTATCAACCAGAAACGGATCAGTAGAACCCAAAACATGTGCTGTAACATAGGGACCCCTCTGATCTACTGGAACTTCAACTGATTCCTTATCCCATCCTAGGCAATCCTATGCATAAGCAGAATCTTGGAAATCAGGCTGCACATAGTTAGACATCTGGTATTGGTTCCGTCTATCAAAAGTGTTAAACCCATCCTGCCCTCATACATTAGCATCAACCCAAGCATGATCGTTTGTGCTTCTTCTAGGCCCTGAATATCCTGAGCGATTTCTCATTTGTCCCCAACCACGTGAACACTGCTGAACACGTAGTGCTGGACAATCGGCAGCCCAACGCCCAAATTTCTTACAACACGCACACTGATCAACAGACAAATTAGAACGAGTGTAAGAAGAACCATAAGATCCACGTCCACCTCTATCACTACCTCTAAAAGGCGGACCATAAGCTTGAGCCAACATAACCTTCGTCTTCAATTCTTTAATCTTTTTATCCTCGCTACCTTTTGCTTCTAATTCCTGACGTTCATAATACTGAGCCATAGTCAAAAGAGAAACCGGAGTAGAGGTAGTCCATGAACTTTCAATAGCTTTTAGACGACTGGCTATTCCTTGTAACAGATTTGCAACATATTTATTGACAAACAAATTTCTGCTCGTATCATCTGACAATAACTGGCCGCTAAAATCATGAAATGCTTCTTTAAAGCGTGTAAAGAAATCAGAGACCAATTCATCTGCCTTTTGCTTACAAGACGCTAAAACAGTCTAATCTATCTTTTTAGGGGGAATAATCGTTTATAACTTATCTAATATGGCTGCGGGAAGATCTAGAATCAACTGAAATGGCTTTTTCGCAGGTTCCCTATCCCCGTCCATCTGTTCTAATTCTTTCCATTATGCCCCAAAAACGACACGATCATCAACTTTACAAACAGTTCTCCACATATCTGGCGGTAATATCAATCCAAAAAAATAAATCAATGTCAGCCAAAGTCATACTACAAGAACTAATTGCTCCGTCAACTTTCTCATAAAAGGCGGCTGGATTTTTCCACGGGTCAGGTAATGCTGTTTTAAGTGCCATTACATCTGCCCTATTCCAAGGAGTATACACCCAATTATAAATAAAATAACCCTTAGCATCAACAGAAGTTTTATCATCACTTGTACCCAATCCTTTAGGAGGAACATACAAAGGCGTGGCCTCCCGCATTGGTTTCGCATGAACTATCATAGTCTTATCTGTTCCAAAGATGGAAGCTTGCACCCCGCCGGTCTGAGATGTCCGTGCAACTACCTCCATGGCCCTTTTCCCCTCTTGCAAACGGACTGCCATAACACATAATTTTCATCAGCCACCTGGGAGAAAACAAAAAGACCATCACGCATTTGCTTATGATCAGCTGCTACATCATCGGACTCTAACTCATCAGAATATTTCCAAAATAGTTCAATAACTTCTGGTCCAAATGCCTCAGTAAAATATAGCTACTCCTTTTCCGTCAACCCTTTCATGTTGTCTAAAAGTTCAGAAGCAGAGACAATGCTATGAATTGTTTAATGAGCAATAGATCTAAGCTTAGACGCACGGTCAGCATGCAACATAGAGCGACTGTCTCGTATCTTCTGTTGCTCTGAACCGGAGACCTCAGCTAACTCATGAGGGGACGAAGGAACAACACACGGAGGAGGAGGGCGATCTAGTAACAAAAAATCATTGTGTGGTTTATTAAGGATAGGATAGAGAGGTTGCCTAACAGTGTATTGGCCACTTACCTGTAATTTACGTTCTTTCTCTTCTAGCTCCTTTAAGTCATTTATTTATTTATTTCTCATTTTCAATGACATATACATTCTTCCGTTGCTCTTTCTCAAGCAAGGCTTGCTCACGCTTCACTCGTCCATGCACATCTTTCTCCCACATTCGTACACAGTCAAACATATCTTGCCTAGCCCTTCGCTTACACAAACATTGTTCCACATACTCAATTTTTCGCAAATCAAATGACCCATGCATAGGCCAACGTAACTCAGGCATGAGTGTATTTATTCCATAATGTGCTGTACATTATAGAAAAAAGACCATGTTTAACATACATATCTCTATTGGGCATCCCCTCTGGGGGTGCCAGTTGCTATTCTTCCAGTCTCAAATTGGTACCATTACAAAAGCAACACATCCTACGAAGTGCGCTAAAAACAGGCATGCCAAAAATAGTGCAGAATATGCAATATTATAATCAAAGTAGCTCTTAAGGTGCCGTTCAAATCAAAATTAAATTGGAGAAAATTCTCCTCATTACCTGCCTATATAAATTGCAATTTATATATCAATTCAAAGGACACAAATTGACTAGTCACCCAAAACACGAGAGCCACAGTAAGTGGTGCTAAACTTCATTACCAAACAAAGGCATGAAAACCCACAGCAAGTGCCGTAAAATGGCTCTTACCAATCACAGGGCGTCCAGGTTCCAACTGCCAAGTTCTAAAATTGACCAAATGGTCACTGCATGACGAATGAACAAAAAGGATCTCAGTCAAGGACCGGCGCCACCTGGGTGGTCAAATCAGAAAGAAGGGAAAAACGCCGTGGTTGCCAAGACTCGGGTCTCCTCAGGCATTGATCGTCCACAGCGAGATCCCAATCCTTCGTCGCAACCAATCCGTCGGGCATCCGAGTCGCCGATGAGTCCCTGTTCGGGCGCCAATTTGTCGAAGTAAGCCTCAGCAAGGCCCACTAGTGCAAGGGGTTCGCCCTTCTCTGCACAAAGTCCTCAGACCATATAGGAAGAAGTTGGCAGAAAAACTGAAATAAAAGACAAAGTTTATTAAACCTGATGAGGTGGTACTACAGTTCAAACAGCACCCTTCGATAATGTTTGAAGTAGCACACTGAACTAAGAGAGCATGGTCCTTTTATACCCACGCAGGGGCTAAAAGTGGGTGGTACAATTATAGAAGCAAGACTTACATACATATAAGGTCGTATGGAAATTCACAGTCGACAGGTAGGAGGGGCTACCAGTTTTCAAGGACTAGTTGACACATTACTGTCTGTTACTGATTACTAACAGCTGCAGATCTTACTGGGCATGTGCGAAAGTGGGAGATGCTAAATATAACTTGTCACTAGACAGATTTTCAGGAGTAGTTAACAGAAAGGTAGGACAGAGCACATGGCAAGCACATGGCAGAGAAAATGACTGCCATGAATACAAAATGGATTCCGCGAAATGTTCACAATAGTTGCTAAATACAAGATGTCTTCTGCTAATGCTTAATCTAATCACTTCTGACTTACAACAGACAGACAAAGCCACAATAGCTGTAGGAAGTTGGCCCCCAATCAAAAACATTTGAACAGAGAGGTGCACATTCCCAAAACACCACAGAATTTTGATGGCCCATGAAGTTAGGAACACGCAGCCAATCAGAACACAACATGCAGTGATCACGTGCTCTTCATGCTGGACAACTGGACATGTTACCTGCTGGCCCGCATTTCGTCCACTCGAGGTAGAGAATTTCTGCCACAATTTGGGCGGAAATCGTGCTCGTGGGCTGAGGCACATGGGTGGTTTCACAACCGGCCCTGCCCTGCCAGAAGGACTCCACTAGCCGTATTACGACCTGTAATATGGTCTGGCAGTTTCCTGATAGTGGGGCGCTGCAGTGGTGGAAGCGCCTGTTCCTGTTCCCTCCCAGATGACCTCCTTGTCGGACGAGGTAAGTTGGGTGTCCGACAGGGGAGAGGGTGGGAGGGTGGGGGTGTTTTGTGTGCGTGTGTGTGTGAGTGGGTATTTGTCTGCATGTGTGTATGAGTGTTTGTCTACACATGTGTATGGGTGTTTGTATGGGTGTGTGTATGCATGTGTATATGTGTTTGTCTGCGTGTTGGCATGTGTGTATGCATGTATGAATGTTGAAGTGTATATGTGTATGTTTTTTGAAGTGTATACCTGTATGAATGTTGAAGTGAATGTGTGTATGAGTGCTGAAGTGAATGTGTGTATGAGTGCTGCAGTGAATGCATGCATGGATACATGTGAGTAAATGTGTGTATATCAGTGTTGGTGAATTAGTGCATGCAGGGTACGCGTGGGTGTCTGTGTGCATGTGCATGTATGCGGGGAGGGGGGTGCTGTACCTGGAGGTGGGATAATGGTGGGGGAAGGGGGAGCGCTGTGCCTGAAGGGGGCTGGGGGTTTCTGGTTTGGAGGTGGGGAATTGTGCTTATTATGGGAGGGGGGAGTCAACTGCCGGTGATTGGGAAGAAATTTCCTGTCATCGATAGCCTTTCCACCGGCGTTTTCGTGGCGATACTACTGCCACAGAAACCCTGGTGGAAAGCTGGCTCGAAATACTGCCAGTGGTCTTCATTGGACCCCTGGGGTGAAGATGCTCATCTCTGGCCTGATGGGTCCAACCGCTCTGGCAGGCTGAGGGGGGATGTAGCGGGTTGGCAGATGCCAACCCACCACACTCATAATGTGGCAGTCTTCACTGCCAGCCCGTCGGAGGCGACACCGCCACCATGGCCTTTGTGGTCAGTAGACCGCCAGGGTCATAATGAGGGCCTCTGTGTCTAGGCCCAGATTCCTTTCTGCAAAGAGTGTATAGAATTGTTTTATACGTTTTACACATAGAGAGAGACAAGGGAGGTACAAGCCCCCATACTATCTCCCTGAATCAAGAGCCATATACACAAAAGGTATGGGGGGGCTCTAGTGAACGAACCTTCAGGGTCTGTACGACTAGTGATAATATCACTCTTTTCCGTGATCTAGTTAAATATGCAGTATGGTTGTGATAACTGTGTCTTGGGGACCTATTAGAAGGGTTCCTCCTTACCGAGCAGGTGCTCTCACACACATTATAGTGTCATGCTTCATCATTTGATCACCTATCCCCACCCAGGAAGGAGAATACCACCTGGGCAGATTCGACCACGTGGTTAAATGAACCTCGAGGGAGTGCTGAAATTATTTTTCTCTGGATAATGTAGGGATCCAGTTACATGAATACAATTACCAAACAGATCACCAGTGTAGCTCACATGCTTTAGAGAGCCCCATCGAGAACTCAAACTCCACCTGATAGTGTAGGAGAGATGACAACCAAGAAATGAGGAATCAGAGAATATTAGTCCAAACAAAATCAAAGCATTGGAGAAGCAGGAGGGCACCTTTACGCATGCACGAGTTGAGCAGCGACGAAGACGTCTGCCCCTCCACCCGAACGCATAGATCAGGCAGACTGACCCCTAGAAATATATGACGGAACAACGTATGCGGGTACCAAGCACGCCTGAACAACACGGTCAGAACAATGACCGCATTGTTACCACTAATGCCTTAATAATGATTCTTTATTGTAAAGGCATGCGTGGAACGGGATGAGTGGATCAAGCATGCAACTCCCTTACACCCACATCCACCCCTAAAGCTACTGCAACCCCCACCTCGCCCCAAAAACCTAAAAATACAGTGACACCTCACCCCAGCCCCTAAAAGCGAAAAATACCCCGACTCCCACCCCCTCCCCTAAAACCTAAAACTACCCTGACCCCCACCAGACCCTAAAACTAACCCGACCTCCAACCCCACCCCTAAAATCTAAAACTACCCTGACCTCCACCTCTAAAACATGAAATTACCCCAACCCCCTACCCCACCACTAAAAACTAAAATTACCCCGACCCTCCACCCCACCCCAAAACTAACGCAACCCACCACCCTTCACCAAAAACCTAAAAATACAGTGACACCCCACCTCAGCCCCTAAAAGCTAAAAATACCCCACCTCCCACCCACTCCCCTAAAACCTAAACTACCCCAACCCCCACCCACCCTAAAAACTAAAATTACCCCAACCCCACACCCCACCTCTAAAATTACAGTGACCCCCACCCCGCCCCTAAAATCTAAACTATCCCAACCCCACATCCCTGCCATTAAAACTACCCAACACCCCCACCCTGTTCCTTAAACCTAAACTACCCAAACCCCCATCATACACCTAAAACTACTGCAAACCCCCACACGTCCCTAAAACCTTAAACTACCCCCACACCCACGCTAAAACCTAAACTACCCCAAACCCCACCCTGCCCCTAAAACTACCCCGACCCCACCCCTAAAACCAAAAACTACTGTGACCCCACCATGCCCCTTAAACCTAAAACTACCCAACCCCCCACCCACACCCCTAAAACCGAAACTACCCCAACCCCTCACCCCACCCTTAAAACTACTGCGACCCCCCACCCCACCCCTAAAACCTAAAACTACCCTGACTCCCACCCCTAAAACTACCCAATCCCTCACCCGTACCTAAAACCTAAAACTACCCTGACCCCAACCCCGCCTCTAAAAACTAAAATTACCCCGACTTCCCACCCGCCATTAAAACCTAAGATTACCCTGGCCCCCCACCCCCCTCTTAAAAACTAAAACTACCCCACCCTGCTTGTAAAACTACCCCAGCCCCACTTACCTGCCTGCGTCCTCTCTGATTCTCAGTCTGTTTTCCTCTGCCTTAACCATACATGTTCGTTGTTCAGACATGCGTGGCTAAGGCAGAGGAATACAGTGTCATTCTTCAGGAAAGCATTGTTCCACATTCGTGGACAACACATGTTGTTGTTTGGCGATCGTGCTTTAGGCTGTTTCCCACCACTATAGAGATAGGGGCATATTTATAGGCCCCGTGCGCCACCTTGCACCACATTAACGTAATTTTTTTAAACGCTAATGTGGCCCACTACAGCCAAAATTCCCACGCTGTACTTACAGAGTGACGCAATGCATGCATTGTGCCACTCTGTAACCCTTTGAGCTACATTATGCCTGCACCAGGCATAATGCATGCAAAGGGGGCATTCCCTCATTAAGGGAGCTGGTAAAATGGTGCAAGGAAATCTATGAGATTTCCTTGCACCATTTATTCCGGAACTTTTAATGCCTGCTCAAGAGCAGGCATTAAAAGTGGGCTTCCATTCTTTAGATTGAGCCCCTATGCACTCTGCAGGACTAACACCAATATTTTGGTGCTACTCCTGCAGAGTACTAAAAAGTGACACAATTGCCCCCTACCCTGTGCCATGGTGTGCTGTATTTGAAATATGGTGCACACATGGTGGCAGTAGAGGGGTGGTAAGGGGTGCAGGGAAAGTGGTGCTACACTCAGTGCAGCACCACTTTCCATAAATCTGTCCCATACTGTCTGGAGAAGAAGGCGAGGACTTTGTGTGACCATTTTACCACCTGCTGGCCTGCTGTACCAAAAGGGAGGGTCAGTATGATAAACACCTGGCTGGAGAAGGGATCATTCAAACCAGAGGACATGACTGACATGGAAGACTACATCCAGCATCCCAAATGGAACTTCCTCTCCATGCAGGAATGCCTGAGAAGATGGGAGTGCTACATTGAGGAAATACTCACTGCGCCCCTTCGAGCCAATACATTACCGTTGTTACAGAAGGGACCATCTATGTGCTATGGATGCAGACGGACAGAAAAGTGCTCAGGATCAAACCATCCCGATTGATGGACAGGGCAGGAAAATGGATCTCACGTTTTGAGATAAACACTGCAGGAATAAGCCTATCAATACGTAATGTCAAACGTCAGCTCAGCTAGCCTGACACAGTGTTTTCCAGAGCCTGAATCCTAGCAGTCATGATGACTAACACCAAGCATGACCAGGTTGCATTCAGTTCATTCGGACACCAGATATGGACAGCCATGAGGGAAATGTTCCCTGACTGCCCAGATGTAGGAGGATTTTTGGCAGAGAGCATAAAGCCTCAGGAAACCATGAATGACTTTCTAGACAGAATGAGGAAATGATGGGAACAAGAAATAGGACAGCCATGTACCAACACTGGCCCCCGCATTATTTTTTAACATCCTTAAAAAGGGGCTACCCACTGAAATACAGAGTGAGCTGGACAGCGTAGTAGGGTTAGACACCAAACCCTGGTGATAAATATAGTCCCACATATTGACTACTACAGAAAGAAGCAGGAAAAGGACAGAGAAAAACAAAGGCAGGCCAATAGAGACACAGCTAAGCTGGTCCAACATAAATTAAAAAAGACAGCCCTCGAGGGAGACGCATTGACCGTAAGAGTGCAAATGGCACCAGTCTTTGAGGGCGCTCTTCCTAAGAACTGCAAAGGATTTCCACCCATTCCTAGCAGCAGTAGTCAGGGAGGCTGCAGTAGCCAATCTCAGAGAGGGTTACTACTGCACATGGTTGACCGATGCCACCTAAATATATAGCAAGAGCAATAACTAATCAACTTTTGTTGCAATCATCTTAAATTAAACAAATATAGCCACCATGTGACAGACTGTCATAAGTGCTGGTGTTGCCAATCAAGTGCCGGTGCCTGGCACCAAAAATCACTAGCTCAGATTAAGCACTGAGCCATGGCAAAAATACTCAAACAAACCAAATCCCGTTGTCTTCCTGTGCCATCGCTTCTTTCCAGCCATCCATTCTCTCCTCCGTCTCCTTCTCTGATTGCTCTCTGCTTTACCTCTTTCCCCCTCTTTCTCTCTCTCTTGAAGTTCTCTGTGTGTTCTGCAATTAAGCTCAGATAGTCAGGGAAAGTGAAAGAGACACCAAGCATGGACCTGGGCTTTCAAAACTGGATTCGAAGGGCTCTAGCCCACCAGGGAATTGCTCAGTAGAATAAAAGGCCTGGCTGTCCCTGCTTGCCTCACCACCCTTTTGATTCCTTGCAGTCCTCTGCCTTGTTGTGATAGGCCTGCTACCCTGCACCTCTTTCTTTTCTTATCCATTGTAAATCATTCACTCTTGCCGATTGCTACATAGTTCTAAACCTAGATTCTCACTGTATAAATCACATACATACAGTTCACAGTTATCTGTTGTAATCTGTGGTTCAGCTAAAAGGTGTGGCCAACATACTTTTGGTAATTGTAAGTCGCTAAGGAGGAGGGTCACCCACACAGGTGCTTACAGTTTACATGACAACCTGTTAATTAAACCAAATAAGTTAAATGAGCGTCATCACAAGCAATTAATCTTAATATTGCAAAATCATTGACCCAATCATACTTCACCACTTATTCGGAATCCCCATGACAATCTCTAATTTACATACTAAAAATGTGAAATATTTTATTATATTTTCTTTCTTCGTCTTACAGTTCCAACTTAGTCAGTTTGTTATATATCTTATGAAATCAACCAGATTTAATCCCCTTCTCATTATCCAACCTCCTAATGTGCCTTCAGCAGCAGTCTGGTTAAAGGCACAATATAAATCAAACTTACTGTCTCATTGAGTCTAGATCCTGCAATTGGGACAATGAAACGCTTGGCAAAATACTGCTTATAAAATGGCAAACAGAAGCTAATAAATGGATATAATTATATACCTATAATCTTGCTTCAGAAGTAGCCAGACCATCTTTTACCGACACTGGCCTAGGCAGTTTCACAAAGATTTACATATAAAATATTATTCATGCTTATCTTTCAAATTAAATGATCTGTTTAGATTCAAAATGTGTTCCTCGTTCTGATTTTTTTAAATACAATTGTAAGCAAATGTTGTACGTTAGCTCTCGATTTGAGCCATTTGCATTAGAAATAAACACAGCATAGAGGGACTGAATGCCAGGATATAATAAAGTGAATTCATACATGTTAATTTGAGTTTATTTTCCTCATTCATTGATTCTTTGGAAGTGACAGATCGAGACTAGCAAGAGAGCCATACTGACAATACATGTACAGACATACACTCGGGTATACAGCCAGCACAACAGATGCAAACAATGTCTTTTTCATTGTTCTCCTTTTCAATAGCCCTATTTTCTAAAGCTGACTTCTGGGATTTTTTTTAGGGATGTTTGTGTATCAGTTCAATATCCAGTACGGAGTTGAAAATGGCCTGCATTATTGTGCATTTAAGAAATAAGGGGCATAGTTACAAGGAGCTTGCCCCGCTATTGCATCATTTGTTTTACACTTCAACGTCACAGTCAGTACTCCATAATTACATTGTGATTTACCGAAGCCAGCCACTTTTAATAGGCCTGCGTCAGAATTTACCTGCACCTATACCAGCTGTGTCACACAAGTGTTAATATATGCAAGGTAGTCATTCCATCGTAAATCCCAAAGTAAATCAGATGCAGTGATATTCATGAGTTTAGGGAAAAGTGACACATCATCCGTAAGAGGCATACAGAGCTGAAATGTATCAAAATGTCTGCGCATTTGCAACCCAGGCATAAGAAACAATGCATTGGTACTGGTGTATAAACAGAACATACCCAAAACACTTTGGCAAACTTAGCTACGCAATGGAGGTGCTAATACTTCAACTAGGAGTAGTGAGGAAACCACCACCACCACCCCATAGGCAGTGCAGGAGAAGGGAGCATGTGTACAACCAGAGGACTACCCTCATTAACCTCAGGGAAGAGGAGGCCATCACCTACTACAGGCTCCGGAGTCCATCATATGGCAAAATCTCAGATATCCTCCAAAATCCCTCAGCAGGTCAAGCTGATGCCAGTCCTCCACATGCTGGCATCTTGGTCATTCCAGACTACCATAGCCAGAGTGGCAGGAGTTTCTCAGCCTTCTTTTTCAGCCTTCCTTCCCTCATCCTGGATGCCATCATCAGCCTGACATCCCAGTACCTCATGTTCCCCAAGACACAGCAACAACAGCAAGGCTTCTATGCCATAGCTGGCTTTCCACATGTCTTGAGGGTGATGGATAGCACACACGTGCAACAGTTGCCTCCTGCTGCAACTTCACACCTGTACTGCAATAGGAATCACACCTTCTCAATAAACTTACAGGCAATTGTAGACCATCTGGGGATGTTCATTAATGTGATGGCCAAATAACCTGGGAGTGATCGTGATGCCTACATCTTCAGGGACTCCATCATCAATGAGCACTTCCAGAATAGGAGATATGTGAATTTCCTACTATTTGGTAATTACATATAAGGTACATGACAGACCTAATAACAGTAAATAATGTATGACAAAGTAGCCATCTCTGTGTATTTTACCTGAAACAGTGCATATATAAGAGGGGTATGCCTCATACTCGCACCATACATCACAGCATATGTGCAATGCACACCAGCAAATCACACATGTTAGGACATGCTAAGCCACTGTGTGTGCCTATTAATAGTGGGAAGAACCTGAGCAGTGCAATGTTAAGAAAAATACTGTGCTACATCACTGTGTGCAAGGAAGAGCTTCCATGGCTGTTGTCTTTGTGTCCACAGATAACTCCCATGGTTCATGATGTATGTCATGTATGCCACTCAAGGTAAACTGAGAAATCTATTTATATCAATTGCCCTCCCTAGGTCATGTGTCCCACTGATAAATTACTTAAGTCATCCAACACACTCTGGTTTAGTACGTGTAGTCCAATTTGTGGCACACAGACATAGTCAATCAGGCCTTCAAGGGTTCATGTGGTGCAGGAAGGTGAGCCCTCTTGCACAAAGTAAACCTCACATGAAATGCAGCCACACAATCCCCATGTTTCAATTGTGCCTGTCTCGGTGCTACGCAGCCTACTGTGTGCAAGTGCTGCTTAAAACTCAGGACTGTGCTTTATGGTCCCAAATATCTACTACACTGTCCTTTATCAGTGAGAAAGTGCAATGCTTATAATTTATCTGCTGCACTGTACAGTGCTACATTTCTAAATATCTGGGCCCTTGTCTTCTGTCCACATAACTGCCCCAATGCACTGCAATGTGTACACAATGATGTTCCACATTGAAATGCACTCACTAATCTATCAATTGCAGTAGCTACTGAACAACAGTGACTACTGCTGTCACATTTCAGTCTGTATTAGTGAATGGGACCACATCATCTGCACTGTACAATGGATATAAAATAAGATATTTTGTGGGACAGAAAAACCTATATGTGTTCTACTACAACACAGTAGAGAAGTGTGTAATAAGTGTCTCCTCATTGGCATACATACTCTCTCTATCAGGCAAGACTCATCGTTCTCAGGCTAGTGCAAACATTTGTTTTAAATAAATGTGTCACACATGCTAGTATTCATGTATGTGTATTTAAGTATCAGGAATAATAATTTAGAAGGGCCATCCGATGTCAGTGTAGGCCCCAGACATGGGTAAAAGTCTACACAGGTTCACAAAGTGACATCAACAGTCCAAAAACAACATATCTCTCAGCCCTACTGACAGTACATATACAGACATACACTCAGGTATGTAGCCACCACAACAGATGCAAACAATGTGTGTGTGCACCTTTTCTGGTCCTAAAATGTCCAAAGGAAACCATATGAAATCAGCATTGTGTGAGTCACAAACACTAAAACAAGGTAGCCAGAAATGCCATTTAACAATGATCAACATAGATTGTAATGGAACCTGGACAAGGCACTAGGGTGTACTTAGGATACCAATCTCAACATTCTTTTGACACAGCAATAATGATTGAACCATTGCAAATAGGCATATATTCCCCATCAATTTACAGTACAACACATACGTGTGAAGACCAATGGATTGTGTACAGGTCAGTGGTAGACAGATATCAGTTACAACATCAGTGCGTCCTACCCCCACATTGCATATCAATGCTCCACATTGCATACCCCTGTGTCAATCTGCGTGCTCCATGACATATTGACTGATAAAAAGTACCATCTGAAGGCTAACAATAAATTGTACAACTATCCAGGAAACCTGTGTAGAGTGCACCACATGTACTCACCAGATCTCATTTTCAAAAGGAAGAGAATAATTTAAAAGCTCTGTCATTGGCAGGTATTGCTGCAACAACGTCAGTGGTTCCACAGGAACACATGTATGTGTGAGTGTGAAACAGGTTAGTACTGCTATAGTCTACATATGGATGACAAAAAACTATTTGTGAACCACATACTGTCACTTACAGTGACAGTTGACCTACAAAACACCTATCACACTAAGCTACTGACCAAATGTGATTGTCTAATTGTGGCACTGTCGAAGGCAGCAGGCCATACACATGTTTTTTTATAGAGAACAAGAAAAGACATGTGGAATTAAATGTGTTAATCTAAATGTAACCAATAGTGTCCAATAGTGGTAGAAACCTGTATCAGTCATTCAGCACACATAACAAACATGTATTTGAATGTGGGTTCATCAGTCACCAGGATCATTGAGTGATTTTCTTTCTTTGTCTTTTCACCTGACCAAGTATATGGTCTGTAGCAGTGGGCCATGAGCTCATTTGCATTTCCTCAGAGCACCTACAATGCACTGCACAAGACCAGGGATATTGTGGAGCAGACTTTCAGGGTTCTGACGTCTTGCTTCTTGTGGACATGACTAGGGGGACATTGCCATAGTCCCCCACAATGGTCTGCAAAATGATCCTTGCACAATATCTGCATGCAGACAAATGTCCCATAGGATATAGGCCTTGTGGGCCAGGAAGCACCAGATGAGGATGAGGATGAGGATTACGATGAGGACAGAGGGTAAAATTTATGCAAAATTGCAGGTACCTGCTGAAGAAACATCATTGTGCAGAACGGTTTTCAGGAAAGGTTGAAGTAGCTTCATGTCCATAAATCTATGTTTTGTTTTTAAAGAGAGCTCAAAAATTTAAATAAATAAACACTTTTTAGTTTGTTTAGTTTGTTTATGCAATTTAATTTCACAGTCACTGTAAACATCAAAACCCTCACATCTCACCTAATAGAATTTGGTCTATCACAAAGGTATGTAGCTAGGTGTTCCACTCCCCCCAGGGCAACATCATAATGACAAAAATATGTGTGCATATCAACAACAAGCGTCAAATGCATGTGCTTCGGGAAGACATTCACCAAACAAAGGTATCTATTTGGAACTGTGTTCACAAGTTGTAAGTATGTGTGCTGCTACAGTGTACTGACTGTCAGATATCATACCACAATTCAAAGAGAGTGTCAATGTAAACAGTTTGCAATGACTGTGTGTGTTATATGTCATATAATTTTTTACTGGTTACACTAGCGGAGGCCAATATGGTGACCTTATATTCCTATGAATGTGGACAGAGGCCCTTGTGACACACACTGCAAACCCAGAAAGACTCCATATGCTATATCAACGTTTGCAAGCAAAATCAGTATGGTATCTCACATAAAACACATACATATTGAGGCCTCACCTGTGCTGGGTTGGCTAATCAGGCCCAATGCAGGCCCACTTGCCCCACCAGGCAAAGATGCAATTGTTACATGCAGGAATGGATGTGTGCTGGTGTGTCTTCCTCTGAAACAAACAGTGCTGTAACTCCTACAGCTCCATCTATGTGTGATAATTACAACAGCAAACATAGAAAATGACGAAGCAAAATTGCATGCAATATCACTCGTGCCAAGGTTGCATGCACTGATGCATTCCAGTTTGGAGTGGTGTAATCTGTCAGTAAATGCCATATGTCCATCTGGTGTCAATGCCACTTCATATTTAAAGTTCACGCAAGCCCTTTCTGTTGCCGAATAATGTCATACAAGGAATGACAAACATATTCCTACTTGGAAGTCATTGCACTTGTTTAGACTACTCAAGGTGGCCTCGTGATGAACAAAATATAGGATAACATTTTTGGTAAACACTTTTCAGCAGGTGCAATGTGCATGTGCCACACATTGTGTGCTAGGAACCAAGATAAGACATCAGATGTGTGTGTATCACAACAATAAATGGTGGGTTGGGTATTTTAGTCAGGTAAATGATGTCTTGCACATATTAACAGGTGTCATATTAGCCTAGCCACATACCTTTCATATCTAGAAAGTCATTCTGTGACCTGGATGCCACATGCACTGTAGATAGGCTAAAGCAGCCAGTGTATGTCATTCCCTGAGTGTATATTGCACCCATAAGCATCCTATGTCAGGAATGCAGACAGATAGTATGATCTTTACGGTTATGCACAATCATGTATAATGATGTGTATTACATTTGCATAGGACTGTGAAATCAAAAAGCCTACTACACAGCTACCTACATTCAGCCAAGCATAACACAAACTGTAATACATATAAATAATGTCAAGGTCTCTACAATTCACTATATGTCTGTGTATTTCACAGTAATATATTGCCTGTCCCTGATGTGTTCAAATATTGTTATTTGTGTGCTGTATTTGTATTTTATATTGTTTTGTCCACTGTATTGTTGGGTGTATGTCTCTTTAGGGGATTGTTGTTTTAAGGATGGGGTAAGGGTTAGTTTTAGTTTAGTTGCAGCTAAGGGTGGGTAGTTTAGCCAAGGATATGCCAGGGAAGGGCAGGGCTAAGAATCTGTCAGAGGACGAGTTGGGGGCCTGCTGTGGCTGTTGGTACATTATCTACCAAACATGATTTTGACAGGCAGTAGTGTGAGCCAAAGTTACCCTACCGGACAGAGAAAGGAGCAGTGAGAAAAGTTAATTTCTACATGAGCCTTGTGATTGGAGTCCAACGCAGTGCCCACCATCTAAAGCACAGAGGGGTAGATGTGGTCAGCTGGGAGGAAGAACTGATAGATCTTTGAATGGAAACTAGTGAGCCTGTTGGTAAGTACCTATATTCTATAAGCATGTAGCCATGTGCATTTTTCAAAAATCTGTTATTGTTTTTTCAACTGGAAGGGTCACATATGGTATTGGGCTAGTAAGCTATGATACAGGCTACCAGAGTTAAAAACAAATTGCATGCCACAGGGACATGTTCACAGTGACATAACAATAGCACAAACATACTATACAGTGCATGGGAGGCCCTGAGGTGCTGTGGGACCCATTTTGCACTGTGCAGGGAGTGTTGTCACCTGGTTTGAAGGTCATTATTGACTCCAAACTGTGGTGGCCACCAGCCATGTATATTGCAGAGGCGTATACTCACATTTCATCATGCCACAGGTTGGACATGATGTTTAGTTTACCCCAAACGATTTAACATACATGTAGTTTGAAAATTGGCCACAATTATTTAATTAACCTGTACAGAGCATGAATGGTCAATGTTTATTTACCTTGCACTAGTAACATATAAGGAGGCAAGTGAAGAAGAAAAAAAAGCATGGTTAGTGTCTGATGTGTGCAGCATTGTTCATAACATGTACTGAGTTCAGAAGACCCCAACAAAATGTTGTTTTGGTCTGTCAAATTATTGTGTTCAAATAGCCATCAGTGCCAGGCACTCTTGCACCATTTGTCAAGGAAGGATGGTTTTGTACATTGTCTGCACTCTGTGTACCTGAGATGTGATTTGTATGGTATTATCTATAAACACTGCAACATGGCATAAATGTGTTCATCATTAAGCCATTTCAACTTTGCCATATGCTACATGTGCAACGTGCAGAAAATACCAGACATTTGTGAGGTCAATGTACTGTGCATCATACGTACACAGTGTACATGTTAAAACTTCACAGAGCATTGTAGCATGTTTAGAGTCGAGCGCGCAAGCGCACTGGCCTGTTGTAATCTCTCTGTGCACTTTTAACCATGCCTAATCTTGCTATTCATTCTTTGTATGCTTGTCTCAAATGCTTCATTTATAATTGTGCATTTTGTGAAATATCTCTTCTTTGTGTGCTGAGTTACCTCCCCGGGCGTTTTGACTAAGTGAACATTTCTGATGACCATCACACTACGTCATACTGCCTCCTGTTACAACATGTGATGGCCCCTCCCCCGGTTTTGGTTTGCCTTTCATCCCAGTCACAATCCTTTTTAGACATTTACGCAGCAAGCCAATAACTCTTACGCTCACACTCATGGCTCTGGTGGTGCTTTGAATAGGCTCACTTCTGTCAATTGTTTTACTTTTCATTTTTTTATTTTGACTCAGCTCATAGTGCAGTCCCCCTACCACCTCCCGCCCTTCATTGCTGTTTTAGATTTTATTTAGATGTTTGTGCGGTGATGTACGCATACAGTGTATCATGTTATTTTGGAATCAAACATTTTTAATGTTTCTTGTAGCAGCAGCAAGATTGAAGATGCAGAAATATTGTATATTTTGAAAACGTTTCTGGCTGGCTCCATGTCTTGGGACTATTGCAGTTATTTGCGGTGGAAATGGTTCATCCTGCTCTTTACAATAATCACTCAAAAATCCCAATTAGCAAAGAATGTTGCCACAGAGGCTTCATTTTAATTTCACATGACATGGCCAACCCCTAAAAAAACACAGGCCCGTATTTATACTTTTTGACGCTAAACTGGGCTAACGCAGTTTAGCGTCAAAAATTTTTGCGCCGGCTAACACCATTCTGAAGCGCCATGCAGGCGCCGTATTTATTGAATGGCGTTAGCCGGCGCAAGCAGACCGGCGCTGCCTGGTGTGCGTGGAAAAAAACCACGTACACCAGGCAGCGCCGGCGTAGGGAAAAATGGCGTTAGGGCGTCTTAAAAATGGTGCAAGTCAGGTTGACGCAAAAAAATCGTCTTAACCCGATTTGCGCCATTTTTAACGATGCCCAAACGCCATTTACATGACTCCTGTCTTAGTAAAGACAGGAGTCATGCCCCCTTGCCCAATGGCCATGCCCAGGGGACTTCTGTCCCCTGGGCATGGTCATTGGGCATTGAGGCATGTAGGGGGACACAAATCAGGCCCACCTATACCAAAAAAAAAATATAAAAAAAATACAAATGTATACTTACCTGAACTTACCTGAATGTCCCTGGGATGGGTCCCTCCATCCTTGGGTGTCCTCCTGGGGTGGGCAAGGGTGGCAGGGGGGGTCCCTGGGGGCATGGGAGGGCAGCTGTGGGCTCATTTTGAGCCCACAGGTCCCTTAACGCCTGCCCTGACCCAGGCGCTAAAATCCGGCGCAAATGCAGGGTTTTTTGGTCCGCCCGCTCCCGGGCGTGATTTTTGCCCGGGAGTATAAATACGACGCATTTGCGTCGCAGTCAGTTTTTTGGACGGGAACGCCTACCTTGCATCTCATTAACGCAAGGAAGGCGTTCACGCAAAAAAATGACGCTCTTTACTCATAGTTTGGCGCTAGACGCGTCTAACGCCAAAGTATAAATATGGCGTTAGTTTTGCGCCAAATTTGCGTCGAAAAAAACGACGCAAATTTGGCGCAAACGGAGTATAAATATGCCCCACAGTGCTTCTGGAAAGGTTCATCAGCTGTTTATGTTCTTAATAATAAAACAAAGTGGAGTCTTATTTCCTTTTTATAACTGATAAACAGTAGTTTCCGTCATTGTATTTCAATGCCTGGTAAAGGGAGTAATAAGCGCTATATAAATGCAATTTTAGTTTGTGCCAGTTGCTTCCTTTTTTGCGCACATGTGCCTCAGTATAAACTTCCGCAAATAAGGTACAGCAGAAGTAGTAGGTTTGCTTGTTCATTCGTACACACAGCTGGTACAGAAGGAGCAGAGCAAACCTAGAGTTTTTGCTGCTGTACAATTTCCCCATTTCTCAACACACACCTCACCCCAAGCATGTCAGCAAATAATACCTAGCTTACATACATACCCTAGACTAGGACCATTACAAACAATTGATTTGTCCAGGTGCATGAAGACTTGAGTCGTTTCTGTTTGTGTTTTTTTTGTTCAAATATGAGGAATATTGCTGCAGCCACCCCCTGCACAGGGATATATCAGACAGGATTACTTCAACAAGCTATGCTTACTCTGTGTTTATCAATTATATTTAATATTGTAAACTGTTTGCTGTTGAAGACTCACAAAAGAAACGTCCTGCTCAAACGTTGATTATTGATCAGGACAGGTAAGCACCCACACTTAGCAACAGGCCACTATCCTTCCCTTAGGTCCGGTTAGATTCAATTAATTAAACCCAGCTCAACCCTTGGTAGCTTGGAAATGAGCGACAAGGCTTAATTTAGGAGACAGGTGTGTAAAACATTTAAAAATCAATGAACAGTAAATAAGTAAAAAACAAAATGCAATAAAAATCCAACACCAATTTATTACAATAGATTACAGGTTTATCTTCAAAATGACACCAAAATGATTAAAATCGGATAAGGGGAACCAGAGATATATATTCTTTAATAATTAATGTTTTCTAGCACCTAAAAGCAACTAGGGCTCAAAGGTTAAAAAAGGTCACACTGGAAATTGACAAAGTTCAGAGTTCAGGCCACCCACGAGGTAAAATTGTCAAACTTACTTTTAGAAATGCCTCTTGATTCAGGAAAGTGGTCCACAGCACCATCCAAGGGTTCAGAGGCTCTGGTTTGCCTCTTAGGGTCTGGGACTACAACTCCCCAATGCAACTCTTCAACATATGGAGTTCCTCCAAATGTTTCCAAACTTCTGGATCTTCTTCCCGAGGTCATGTTTGGGTCCTTGATGTGTCCACATCTTGATCCAAGGTTCCAGAGGCTCTGTGTTGCTCTTTGGGAGTTGGGACTACAATTCCCAGAATGCACCTGGTCAGAATCCTTAAATGGCCACTGGATGCTGGTCATCTAGGCTCTGCTTGCAGGACTTGATGCAGGGGACTCTGGACAGCTCCTTTGTACCAGTAGCAAACAGGGAGTTTCTTCTTGAAGCAGTAGAAGACAGGAAGTCCTTTAGTGCTGAAGCCCAAGTGTGCAGCTGGTGCAGTCCTTCAGAGTGCAGTGTCCAGGTGCAGGTCAGGGGTCCAGCAGGGGAGTCCTTCTTCTTTTTCTTGTTCCTTGTAGGGATCTGGTAGGCATCTGAGGTATGGGTGCAGCTCTGCCATACTTATCCTTGCTCCTGGGTGATAAACAGGGGGGTCCTGGTTCTCCAATCAGATGCAGGGTCCTTCCCCCTCTGATGACCACTTCCTGCGAAGTGTGGCAAATATCAATCCAGGGAGCAACATTCTTCAAAAATGCATCATGGCTGAAACTGATTTTTGGAGGTTACATCTGGCTAATCCCACCTACTGGTGTGGCAAAAAATCCTAAACACACCCCTCTCCTGCCCTCTCCTAATCTAATCAAGAGGGTACCTAATTGTCTGGGGTTGCAGGATGTGAGGGAGGTGCCGGGTTGCTCCAAATGTCCTTCCCTGCCTTTGGGGGCCAGTTTGGCAGCCCTCCCCACTGCCTGCTTCCCCATCTGCTGAGGCAGATCTCCTTCCCCAGGCACATCCCCCAGTCTACTTCACACCAGGCCAGGCTGCCAGAGGCTAGCCAATCAGAAAAGGGCACTGCAGAGCTGAAGTTAGCAACTTTTCAGGTAGAGTTTAAAACTCTTTACCTGAACTAGTTATATCCAACAATTGTAAGTTGTGGGATTTATTATAACAGTTAATTTATGGAATGGTGCTAGCCGGCGCTAATGCCCCGTCAGCGTCCTTGGAAAGGATGCTAACAGATTGAGGCAGGCATAGTGGAAACCGGGGCTTGCGCGCCGAATTATGGTGCTACACTGTTCAGAGACAGAAAAACTGCCTCTAAGCAGTGTAGCCCCATATTCTGCCGCACAACCCCCATGGGCATGGCTCCTGTCCTAATAAAGACAGGAGCCATGCCCACCACCTCAATGGCCATACCCAGGGGACGTAGCCATTGGGGTCAGCGCCGTGCAGGGGGCCCCAAGTCATGTCCCTGAGCAGGGTTAAAAAAAAATATATATATACTTACCATCCTTAGGTGTCCTCCTGGTGTGGGTGGTGGTAGGTGGGGGTGTCCCTGGGTCCAGGTAAGGGCACCTGTGGGCACTTTCTATGGTTTCTGACCATGGAACTATGCCTGCAGGTCCCCTTACGCCTGCCCATACCTAGGCATTAAATAACGGCACTTAACAAGCTTAGCGCCATTATTTAAGGCCCTCATACCCCATGCTGGATTTTTGCATGGGGGGATAAATATGGCACAAAGGAAAGGAACGCCTACCTTGCATCTCATTGACGCAAGGTAGGTGTTCAGGTCCAGAAAGCGACATTAACTCCATAACTTTGGCGCTAGACGTGTCTAGCTCCAAAGTATAAATATGGAGTTAGGTTTGCGCTGAATTAGAGTAAAAAAAAATGACTCTAATTCAGCGCAAACTGAGTATAAATATGGGCCTAAAATTACTCTTCCTCTTCACCTGGGGCTCTTCCTTGACATCCTGACTGGTGCTGGGGTTGTTGGGGCTATTGCCCTGGCTGCTGCTGCCTGCTCCATCTTTTCCTTTCTCTGTATGGGAAAAAAATTTTTGGGTAAAGGTGTCACTTTTTGAAAGATTTCTGATGTATTACTCACTTCAAAAGTGATGCAAGGCTGAATTGCCTTGTTTTTCATGCTGCAAATCAGCCATGCGTCACTTTTGCACCACATGGACAGTTTATCTTACTACAGCCCTCCCACAGAAGAGTAATTTTTTGGTCGCACCATGAGACCTTATGCCATTGCACGTCATCTTGTAAATGCAATGAGTCCAAAGCCTAGGAAAGTGTTGCAGGGAAGCGCACGTTTTTCTGACACATCGCTGCGTGAGCACATCGAAGAGACAGTTGTTGTTAATATGCACCTAAATGTTTTTTTTTAAAGATTACATTGTTGTGTTTCAATGAAGACTCCTGAAAGTTATGGCATGAAAAAAATCTGTTTTTAAACATGAATTCAAATGTAAAGCTCTGGATGGAAGTGTCTGCCTCACTAGGATTCCAGTCTATGCAGTCTGCAGTTTATGTACTAAGGCCCATATTTATACTTTTTTAGCGCCGCATTTACGTCGTTTTTTAATGCAAAATCGGCGAAAATGACGCAAATGCGGCGCTAAAAAAGTATAAATATGGGCCTAAAGCAGAGAAATTCTAAGTTTCCGTATGCGCTGTAGACAATGCAATGGTATACAAACGTGCACAAAGTTGCCTGCTTGAGCTTACACATTGGGGATTCAGCCCAAGAACACAACAAACAAACCATACATACTTGACAAACGTGTGCTGTTTGGGACATAAGCGTTATGTATACATAGCTATGACATTTATCTTAACGCTTGCACTCTGCATGAAGAACTTTGTGTAGGTCACGCTTATTGACAATCAGTCACCTGCACAGGTCTATAATATTACATTGCACACACTCACCGTAGCTGCAAGGTTATAGACTGAGATACAGCAATCAACATACCTCACAACACTAATTACCTCCTCATTCTTCTTCCTCGTCCAGACCTTACACCAAGAGTGAGTGTGCTGTGTCCTAAAGATATTGTTACCTACCTCAACCAAGTTTTACCTCGTAGATGGTTTACCAAATCCAAAAAGGCATAAAGGAGGAAATGAGGCACTGAACTTTTTTTGTTCCGTAAGTATATACATGTTACCTTGCCAGCCAACAGGTAAGGGAAGGATTTTTTTTATTTTAACTTGTCTTTCAATAGAGTTATTTATCGTTTCTGTGTTCATGGAATATCCAAGAACTAATATAGGTCTTTCAATTGTGCTGGGTAAACAGGATTATTTCTATCAAACCATTTTATTAATTCTTAGTTGTATGAAACATTGCATATTTTAAGCACAAACATTAAAATAATTGAAAATGACAATTCATAATAAAATGTATTTTAAAAATAATAAAATCACGTAACCTCAACAATTTTCGTTAGCTAATGTAACACAGCTGATATCTTCCCATCCAATACCTGGAATTCACAGTCCCACCGATATTCTGTACAAAGTGTTTAAACCATTAGTTTCTTTTCAGCCTGCATCAACAATTCCCAAAACGTGTGTTTAAGATGGAATTGCTTGTACTTGATACACATTTAACAGCTTGTCGGCATTTCTAATGCACCTTCGAGACGTCTTTCCCTCAAGAAGCCTGGGGGAATACAAGCTAGATGAACTAATGAAATATTTTCCATATTCATAAAGTGCATAACTTACTTTCTCATTCATTAGAACTTCTTGTGAGTTGGACAGGACTCGCCAGGTAACCTAATCGGGATTGCATGAGGTTATGCTTTATTTGACTCTGGGTTGTTCGCAGAGTTCTATAATTATTTACCACCAACCATACACATTTAATTGTGTATTCCTGAGGTCATGTGCTTCCATATTTGTCAAGGATCTTTCTTTGTATAGACGATCAAGAGCATTGGAATGCCTCTCCATAAATTCGTGCCAGAACATTGAATTTAATGAATCCACCTTTGTTGATTTGAGCTTGAGTGGCAGAACATTATAAAAGCCCCTTGTTTTGCAGTAACTTGATTGAGTACAATGAGCTCCAATCGCACTTGCACATGAGAGGCCGACCTTGACAGACGAAATAACTATATTATCTAATGAGGGTGCTTCTCGTCCATGCAAGAATTCCCTTCTGTAGTTGATTGTTGGTAAAGGCTTTGTCTTGATCTCTTTCGCTAAGTGATCTAAAAGTGGGGTCTTCCGAGATTTAAAGGATGTGATGAATGCTGATAATACTTCTTGTCACCGAATTAAGCTTTCAACATATGCTTTAATACAAGGCAATCCTCACATATGCAATCACAAAATTACAAATGTGCACACCATTATGATTGATAAAACAATGTTCAACAACTCCTTAGAGGGCTAATGAGGATTATCAAAACATCTTCTGCTCTTATGCATTGCCAGAGTTGGAAACCAACACAAAAATCCTCACCTAATATATCACATAATATGTGAGAATCTACGTAGGTCATACTCATCTACACTTTTTGATACCATATAACAACAATCCACCATTAGAGCCATATTTAAAGACTTTACAATATGTTTTCCACAATAAAAAAAAGTCAAGCCTAATAGAAGGGTCAGCCCTATGGCATCTCAAATATCTGTTTGCAATGAATCAATGAGGCCTATTGCCTTTAACAC
This sequence comes from Pleurodeles waltl, assembly GCF_031143425.1. Classification (NCBI taxonomy): domain Eukaryota; kingdom Metazoa; phylum Chordata; class Amphibia; order Caudata; family Salamandridae; genus Pleurodeles; species Pleurodeles waltl. The sequence goes on from NC_090439.1 coordinate 367,973,188, forward strand.
TGGTTTGTCATCATATCATCTCAAGCTTGCTGTATTGCTCGCAAGCTTTCCCACAAGAGAGCAATCAGTATAACATTACAAATGTGTGCAAAATTACTGTTAGCAAAACAATATACATTTTTTAAAATTACATAAGACAGGTTCTTAACTGGGAAAATTCTATCCTGAAGAGTTTGTCACATGGGGTAACCAACACCAAAACACCTGTCTACTACGGTAATCTGTGAGATTTCTTGTAGCAAAATGATTGTACAAGCATTAACAGAAGGCAGTGACAATCCACCCTTAAAGGGCTATCAGCGTTAATATATTGTTTCCACAATAAAGAAGTCAGCCTTAGTGCCTTTGTCATCAATGGCTTGTCACCATAGCCAACTCAGGCCTCCTGAATTGGACTACATTTTCCAACAAGACAAAAGGCCTAAATAAAATTACACTTTTTCATAAGAAAGGAACAATTTCTGACCAATCACAATCTGTGCTCAAGCAAATCAACATTTGACTGGAGCAAATGCCCTTCTTTCAGTAGTCCTAAAATCAGAAATATGTATAAAGTTGCAGTTTGTAAAAGAATAGAAATGCCTCATAAAATTATATAACAGGGATTTGCAAAAGTGGAAATCGTCTATCCCTGAGGTTTGTAACAGAGATAACAAAATTCTTTGCATTTTTCATTGTATGGTAATTTGTGAGATTCTGTGTAACGCCATATATCTTTCTACAAACTTTGCCAACGTGTAATGGTAACCCACCTTTGAAAGCCTATTGGTTTAACATATGCTCTCACAGAAAATAAGTGAGGCCTACTAATATGTCAAAACTTTTCATAAACAGAGCAGGTCCTTAGCTTTGATCAATCAATCAGTCAATCAAAGATTTATAAAGCGCGCTATGTACCCGTTAGGGTTTCGAGGCGCTGGGGGGGGGGGTGCTGCTATCGTTCGAAGAGCCATGTCTTGAGGAGTCTCCTGAAGGTGAGGAGGTCCTGGGTCTGGCGTAGTGAGGTGGGGAGAGAGTTCCAGGTCTTGGCGGCGAGGTAGGAGAAGGATCTGCCGCCAGAGGTCTTGCGCTGGATTCGGGGGACGATGGCGAGGGCAAGGTTGGCAGAGCGTAGTTGACGTGAGGGAATGTAGAAGTTGAGTCTGGAGTTCAAGTAGGTGGGTCCGGTGTTGTGCAGTGCCTTGTGTGCGTGGGTGAGGAGTTTAAAGGTGATCCTCTTGTCCACGGGGAGCCAGTGGAGGTTCTTCAGGTGGGGGGAGATGTGGCACCGGCAGGGTACGTCGAGGATAAGGCGGGCGGATGTGTTCTGGATGTGTTGGAGTCGTTTGATGTCTTTCATTGGGATGCCTATGTAGAGTGCGTTGCCGTAGTCGAGTTTGCTACTGATGAGGGCTTGGGTCACCGTCTTTCTAGTTCCTGTTGGAATCCACTTGAAGATCCTGCGGAGCATGCAGAGGGTGTTGAAACAGGAAGAGGAGACAGCGTTGACCTGTTTGGACATGGTGAGAGCGGAGTCGAGGATGAAGCCTAGGTTTCGTGCGTGGCTGGCTGGGGTGGGTGGGGGGCCTAGGCCGGTGGGCCACCAAGAGTCGTTCCAGGCCGAGGGGGTGCACCCGAGGATGAGGACTTCCGTCTTGTCGGAGTTGAGTTTCAGGCGGCTGTTGCTCATCCACTCGGCGATGGATTTCAGTCCCTCGTGGAGGTTGGTTTTGGCGGTGAGAGGATCTTTGGTCAGGGAGAGGACGAGCTGGGTGTCGTCGGCTTAGGAGATGATGCTGAGGTTGTGTTGGTGGGCCAGTTGTGCGAGGGGGGCCATGTAGACGTTGAACAGCGTTGGGCTGAGTGAGGAGCCCTGGGGGACGCCACAGATGAGGTTGGTGGCATTGGAGCTGAAGGGTGAGAGTCTGACTCTCTGAGTTCTGCCGGAGAGAAAGGATGAGATCCAATCGAGGGCTTTGTCTTGGATGCCGGCTTCGTGGAGGCGGTTTAGTAGGGTGCGGTGGCAAACTGTATCGAAAGCGGCTGATAGGTCTAAGAGGATCAGGGCTGAGGTTTCAGATTTGTCCATTTGTTGTCTGATGTCATCTGTGGCGGCGAGGAGTGCAGTCTCAGTGCTGTGGTTTCGTCTGAAACCAGATTGAGAGGGGTCTAGGATGGAGTTGTCTTCTAGGAAGTGGGCGAGTTGTGCGTTGACGATCTTCTCGATGACTTTCGCTGGGAAAGGGAGGAGGGAGATCGGTCGGAAGTTTTTGAGATCGTTGAGGTCAGCCTTAGGTTTCTTGAGGAGGGGTTGGATTTCTGCGTGTTTCCAGCTGTCCGGGAAGGTAGCGGTGTGGAAGGAGAGGTTGATGATCTTGCGGAGTTTGGGGGCGATGGTGGCGTCGGCTTTGTTGAATACGTGATGAGGGCAGGGGTCGGTGGGAGATCCTGAGTGAATTGAGTTCATGGTCTTTTGGGTTTCGGCGTCGTCTACTTGAGTCCAGGTGGTGATGCAGTAGGCGTGGGAGGAGTTGTTGGGGGTGGGGTCCGGCAGAGGTGAGGTGTTGAAGCTGTCGTGGATGGCTGCGATTTTCTGGTAGAAGAAGGTGGAGAGATCGTCGCAGAGTTCCTGGGAGGGAGGGACGTCGTTGACGTTGGCGTTGGGGTTGGAGAGTTCCTTCACGATGCAGAAGAGTTCTTTGCAGTCGTGAGCGTTGTTGTTGAGGCGTTCTGTGAAATGGGAGCGTTTGGCGAGTCGGATCAGTTGGTGGTGTTTACGGTTGGCTTCCATGAGGGTGGCAAGGTTGTCGGGTGTGCGCTCGAGGATCCATTTTTTCTTGAGTTTCTGGCAGGTGCGTTTGGAGGTGGTCAGTTCGTCTGTGAACCAAGCTGGTTTTTTCTTGTCTTGGTTGGCGGTGGGTCTCTTGAGAGGAGCTAGGATGTTGGAGCAGTTGAGGATCCATTGATGAAGGTTGATGGCGGCGGAGTCTGGGTCGGTTGGGTCGGGTGGTGGGTTTTTGGCAAGGGTGCTGGCTAGTTGATCTTCGGTGACTTTTCCCCAGTGGCGGTGTGGTGGTAGAGGGGTGCGGTGGTGTTCGGTGTTTTTCTTGAAGGTGAAATGTACGCAGTGATGGTCGGTCCAGTGGAGTTCGGAGCTGTGGCTGAATGAGATGTGGTTGCTTGAAGTGAAGAGTGGGTCAAGGGTGTGTCCGTCGATGTGGGTGGGAGTGTTGACCAGTTGACGGAGTCCGAGGTTGGAGAGGTTGGAGGTCAGTGATGAGGTGTTGGCGTCATTGTTGTTCTCCAGGTGGAAGTTTAGATCTCCCAGGAGGATGTAGTCTGGAGAGGCGAGGGCGTGGGTGCTTGCGAGGTCGGAGACGGTGTCGCTGATGGGGGCTCTTGGTCCTGGAGGACGGTATATGAGAGTTTCTCTGAGGGTAGTGTTGGGGTCCGTGTGAATCTGGAAGTGGAGGTGTTCGGCTGATTTGAGGGTGTCGTCCATGTGGGTGTGGATCTTGAGGGTAGATTTGTGGGCGATGGCTATTCCTCCGCCGATTCCATTGGTGCGATCTCTTCTGGTGATCTTGTATCCGTCAGGGATGGCGATGGCGATGTCAGGGGCCGAGGAGTCGTTCCACCAGGTTTCGGTTAGGAAGGCCACGTCTGGGGCGGTGGTGTCGAGTAGGTCCCAGAGCTCTATGGCGTGTTTTCGTGCGGAGCGTGTGTTGAGGAGGATGCAGTGCAGGTGGTTGGTGTTGCTTGTTGCTGGCTTCGGTGTTCTGTTGCAGGAGAAGTTGCAGGTGCGGCAGGAAAAAGGTCCTTTGGTGTGCTTCGGGCTGGCCTGGAAGCACTCTGTGGAGGGGCCACGTTTGAGGGCGAGGAGTTCGCTGGCCGAGTAACGAAGGCATGGGGCGTGGGGGCGTGAGGACCAGGGGGGGTGGCGCTGGGCGCGGTCCAGGCGCGGATGGGCGCAGACGGGCTTGCCTCTGGCGCGCCTCCGAGCCGCCAGCGGCGCGCCAGCGGCGCGCCCGCCGCGCGCGGACGTGCAGCGCCAGCCATTAAGAAGGGAGGGGGGAGGGAGGAGCAGCTGGGAGGCGGGAGGCGGGAGGGAGCAGCGAATGGGGGCGCGAGGGGGGCGGGGCCGCAGGGCGGCAGAGGCAGGGAGAGAACTGCAAGGGGGAGCGCCCAAGGGGCGAAAAACTACAAAACAAGGCACAAAAAAGTCGGGCACAATTTGAACAACAGTCACAGAAATACACTAATGGCACAAAATGCAATCGGGGTACAGCAATCAGGGGGCACAACGGGGGCAGAAGCGCAAGGAGGCAAGGCGCTGAAAAATAGCAAAAAACACTTTCAAGACGGCGAAAGCGGCACACGGGTCAAGTGAGGCTTACCAGGGCCTCGAACACGCTAGCAGCAGCGTGGGCGGGGGTCAGGGGCACGAGACAGCTGGGTGGTGCTGCGGACGTGGGGGGCGAGCTCTAGACCTAAAGCAGGTCAGAGGTCGCTCACTCGCGACGCGCAGCGCCAGCCATTAAGAAGGGAGGGGGGAGAGAGGAGCAGCTGGGAGGTGGGAGGGAGCGGCGAATGGGGGCGCCAGGGGGGCGGGCCGCAGGGAGGCAGCGACAGGGAGAGAACTGCAAGGGGGAGCGGCCAAGGGGCGAAAAACTACAAAACAAGGCACAAAAAAGTCGGGCACAATTGGAACAACAGTCACAGAAATACACTAATGGCACAAAATACAATTGTGGTACAGCAATCAGGGGGCACAACGGGGGCAGAAGCGCAAGGAGGCAAGGTGCTGAAAAATAGCAAAAAACACTTACAAGACGGCGAAAGCGGCACACGGGTCAAGTGAGGCTTACCAGGGCCTCAAACACGCTAGCAGCAGCGTGGGCGGGGGTCAGGGGCATGAGACAGCTGGGTGGTGCTGCGGACGTGGGGGACGAGCTCTAGACCTAAAGCAGGTCAGAGGTCGCTCACTCGCGACGTGCAGCGCCAGCCATTAAGAAGGGAGGGGGGAGGGAGGAGCAGCTGGGAGGCAGGAGGGAGTGGCGAATGGGGGCGCGAGGGGGGCGGGGCCGCGGGGCCGCAGGGAGGCAGCGGCAGGGAGAGAACTGCAAGGGGGAGCGCCCAAGGGGCGAAAAACTACAAAACAAGGCACAAAAAAGTCAGGCACAATTTGAACAACAGTCACAGAAATACACTAATGGCACAAAATACAATCGGGGTACAGCAATCAGGGGGCACAACGGGGGCAGAAGCGCAAAGAGGCAAGGCGCTGAAAAATAGCAAAAAACACTTACAAGACGGCGAAAGCGGCACACGGGTCAAGTGAGGCTTACCAGTGCCTCGAACACGCTAGCAGCAGCATGGGCGGGGGTCAGGGGCACGAGACAGCTGGGTGGTGCTGCGGACGTGGGGGGCGAGCTCTAGACCTAAAGCAGGTCAGAGGTCGCTCACTCGCGACGCGCAGCGCCAGCCATTAAGAAGGGAGGGGGGAGGGAGGAGCAGCTGGGAGGCAGGAGGCGGGAGTGAGCGGCGAATGGGGGCGCGAGGGGGGCGGGGCCGCAGGGAGGCAGCGGCAGGGAGAGAACTGCAAGGGGGAGCGCCCAAGGGGCGAAAAACTACAAAACAAGGCAAAAAAAAGTCGGGCACAATTTGAACAGTCACAGAAATACACTAATGGCACAAAATACAATCGGGGTACAGCAATCAGGGGGCACAACGGGGGCAGAAGCGCAAGGAGGCAAGGCGCTGAAAAATAGCAAAAAACACTTACAAGACGGCAAAAGCGGCACACGGGTCAAGTGAGGCTTACCAGGGCCTCGAACACGCTAGCAGCAGCGTGGGCGGGGGTCAGGGGCACGAGACAGCTGGGTGGTGCTGCGGACGTGGGGGGCGAGCTCTAGATCAAAGACTGGTCACCATAACCAACTTAGCCCTACTATATTCTACATAAGCTTTGCCAAAAGCACAAAGTGCAGAATAAGTACACTTTTTCCATGGAATGACACAATGCCTGTCCAGTTAAAATCTGTACTGAAGAAAACCAACATTTGGGTGGAGCGAAAGCCCCACTCTCAGTTCTACTTCTAAAACCTCTTTTTCAATTGACCACACAAGGTATGGCAATGGCTGCAGTGGTAAGTAATGTCTAAACATGGTTTATTTTGTAAGGTAGAGAAAATCCAAAACATTGCAAAAAGGTAAACAGAATATATCAGAAACTAACAAATGCAAAATAAATAACAACATTTTGTAGACACCTGATTCTGCTAGAGAATATGTGTAAACCAAATTATTGTTCTCAGATTAAAAACACACTCCTACTAATGACCACGATCTTACAGTTTAAAGGCTAAAAGAATGCACATTAAAATGTAGTATTGTGCATTAGCAGTATAAAAATATCGCAGCAATTTCATTCAAGTATTCACTATTTCTTCAGAAAGAAATACACACATTTTATTCCCTCATCTCAACAGTGGGCCTGATTTAGATCTTGATGGAATCGGTCCTGCCTTCATTTTTCTGTCACATCACTCTTCCGCTTGCTTCATTTAGATGCTGGCAGACTCAAAGACGATAGTCTGTTTGCAACATTCCCTTTCTGCCAGAATTTTACACCCTCGTCAATGGTGTCACAGGCAAAGCGGCTGCCGGCAGGACCACAGCTAGTTTTAATGCCGGCCCAATCACGATGTGTCTTCCTGCAGACATAAATGTAGTGGGGAAACATCAACACCTGAGTTGGTGGATTAATAGGCATGTAAGATTGAATTTAAAAAAATAATCTTTTAACTTCCCTTTCTGCCATGAACCTGACCATACAAGTCATTCTTTTGCTGCTGCTACTTGACCAAGATGGATATCAAACCTATCATCGCTGCAATCGAAGGTAAGGGTCTTATTTTAACTGTTACCTTTAGAATTGTCTGTTTACATCAGCTCTGGACTTGTGCATTTTTAATCCATACTTAAAAGCGCTAGTATGATAATGCTCAATGCATACATGTGCAATGTGGTAGTTTAAGAAATGTAAACAAACACATCTGTATATGTATTTACACCTGCAAATGTAGTGAAAGCTACCTTCATGTTAATAGCCAACTACATAAAAAGATACATTAATCCCAGATTCAAAATGTGTGCATACAGGTGTGTTTAATAAGTTTCACTAAACTATCAAAACATATATATATGCATTACACATTATTTGAACAACATACATTTGATCAAATGTAGAAATTGCACTAGGCAAGTCAAAAGATTGGTTCTAAGAAATGTAAAATCAATGTTACTTCTAAACTTAAAACATCTCAAATATGTATTAGTGTCACATTTCCCCTTGTCTAGTGCATTTACTGTATATCATTACATTTTATTTAACTCTCATTTTTTAAATGTGTAATGCAAATGTGTTTATTTATAACACTTATAATTTTTAAATAAACCCACCTAAATTAGCCCATTTACATTTTGGTGTAACCATCCATTAGCATGATGAATGTTTGCACTAAAAATTACCATGTCTATTACAAATGTTTATCACTAATGTATGCACTGTACAAATATGTTTAAAAAAAAACATTTTTCTTCACTATCATTAATACAATTAATTTAATGTTACTCACATTTTCATGATGAACATTGTTATTAATAAAAGACTTGTAAATAAAACATACTGTCAGGACAAACTTTGTGAAAAGAAAATAGATGTATTTTCAAATGAGATACTTCTCTCAATAAATGTAATAATCTATAAACAATATATGTCCAAAAAAGGATGCATCAAGTGGTGGTTTCTTGCTCAGAACTTGCCTCCTATTTAAACTGCCAAGAGATAACCTCCTCAGTTAGGGGCATCTTGTGGGCACAGAGCAGGCACCTCAAAGCCCCTTCTTGGAGTGGTGGGTTTAGCTTTTACAGGGGTCATGGAATGGTAAGAAGTCGAATCAGTTAGAAGAGAACGGGTGGGAGGGGTGGAATAGGATTAGGTTTGGGAGTTAAAGAGAGCTGAAGTGAGTGATGCGTGTGGGACTGTCTGCTTTGCAGGTGCATGTGGGTAGGGCGTCTGTTGACATGCTTGAGTGGGTGTTTCTTGGAAGGTGTTTGGTGTTCAGGTGAGTGTGTGCATATAGGATTGGTGGGTGTTAAGATGTGTGTGTGCTTTTGTATGAGTGTGTTTGTATGAGTGTGATGTTGATGTGGTTGGTGTGATTGTGGTATATGCCTCTGTATGTTTTGCAGCTGCATATGTGTCTGTTTGAATGTGTGTGGTTTAGAAGGTGTTTGCAGTTCGGGTAAATGTGTGTGTTTGTGTTTGGTGGGTGTTGTATTTCAAATAGGTGTGTTCTTGTATGAATGTGTTTGTTTTGGATGAGTGTGCTGTTGAGGTGGATGCTGTGGTTGTGGTGCATGTGGGTATGGTGGTTGTTGTGAGTGTGCTGGTTGCTGTGGTGATTGTCGGAGTGTTGGTGGCTGTTTGTAGTTGTGGGTGGGATGGTGGCTCTTGTGGGTGTGATGGTGGGATGGTGGCTATGATGGTGGTTGTAATGCCGGTAGGTATAGAGTCAGCAGTGTGTGTCTATGTTAGATGGGTGTTTTTGGGGCTTTTTGTGTGTTTGTTTTTATGTGGGTGTGCTGCTTGTGTCTGTTAGAGTGGGTGAGGATAAAGAAGTGAGTGTGCTTAGGATAGAGGTGAGAGTTAGGATTTGAGGTGAAGAAGGGACTGGAGCTGGTGGACAAGGCTGGGTTGGTTGGGGGGCTTCGGTCACTGCAGAGGCTATCTTCATAAGCGACCTCCATATGGCAGACATTGAACTATGCATGGCATCCAGAAATGCAACCATTAGTTGCATAAAGCAACTAACTCCTGGATGCTATTTACGATCTGTGTCTATCCTACAGTTAGGCGGCGTAATGGGTCAATAGCCTTTTACACAGAGCTCAGCATAGGTATGGGAGAGGAGCCTGTAGCAAAAGAGAGCCAAGCCCTTTTAGGGGTGTGGGTGTGGCCAATTGGGGGTGCAAGATGGAAGGTGGAGTAGGGAATCCGGGTGGTGGACAAGGATGCAGATGGAACAGATCCTGTAGGGTCCATCACCACTAGGTACTGTCTGCTTATGGAGATCTCCAAAGAAGATGATGAGCTAGTGGCCTCTGTTCCAGTGCTCTCACCCTCCATGCCACTGTGTCCATCGGTGTCCAATGCTTTACCACCCAACACACAGCGGCCAGCTGCTTCACTGCCTTTGTGGTCAATATTTCCTTTGCCTGCTCCGGAGGTGCTGAAAAGATATATGGAACATTTTTATTGTATCTGTGTAAATAAAACTGATCATGAGGTTCGTTAAAAAAAAAAATCATCATTTTAATTTTTCACCTGCTTCAAGGCTTTTAAACATCTATTAATAAAGCGATTCCTGCTGTTCTTCCTGACTGTGCCAAATGAAGCCGGTGCACATTTATGGGTGCAGGACCCATCAATAATGTGTGCAATGCAGAAAAAATCAAACTACGGCACTCCAAACAACTCAAATGTTTACTTCAGGCTATAACATTCTTGTAATGAAACCAATTTGTCAACTTGCAATGACTACGCGTTTCAACCGTTGCAGTCTTCTTCCTCAGCCCAAATCATTACAGAGGCCCCCTCTCCTTTAGAAAATATACCCTTTGTTTCCCTAGACATAGAAGACAGATCATTATATGAAAGAAACACCATTGAAACCCAAACCAAACTTCTTAATAAATCAAAATCCTGTCTGTAATATGTGTCTAAAACAATCATGTACTTTTTTGTAGATTTCAAAATTTTATTTCCAATACAATTCTCAAACAGTTTGTGCTATTTTGCATTTTTAAACAAAAAACATATATAAACAACTGCCTGACATAATGATCACCATCGTTAACGGCCAAGTGGCCATTATTTAGAAACATCTGTCATTCATAATGTTTAGTGGATGTCCTCCATCAAATCCAAACTTTTTAATAGCTCTTCTAGGGAGTTTGGGCCAACACACAAAAGCAAGTCATCAGTGATCCAAAAAATATACCCCTTCAAAAAACAGCCTAATATCAACATGCTACTCTCTATGATACTACTAAAAATCAATCATGACACTACTAACATCATATGAGGATTACCCGATATGAACATAAAGTTCCTCATCCTTGTTTAAGCCCTACAGGTGTCTGCTATTAAGTTGTGCTATCCTCATGGGCAGGTAATCACATAAATAGCAAAGTCAGAATTACAATTCAAGATTTTTTTAATCCTGACTTCCTGTCCTGTGGGTAATAGGTAGGTTTTGCAATTCACACTATTTTTGAAGGCCTTACATTTTGCACATTTGAAGAAACCTTGTTGTTTGTCTTGTATAAAGACAACGTGCACAGTGATTGAATAGAGGTTTTTGAGGTTGAAATAGACTTGTTTTGTATAGACTGCTGCCACCAAACCAATATGTGCTACCTACATTGCTCTAACCACATGTGTAAGTAGACCCAAAAATATTCATCCTTCTTCACATTGGCAAAATCATCATTTTGTGTTAATTCTATGAAGCTATGTGTCTCATCATTCTAGAAGAACATAAGTTATTTGTGACATTGCTCCAGATACAGCCACAGTGTATTGGAATGATCTTGTGGCCAAAAATGTAGTACTGCATAGATTTTGACTATTGGTGTTATTCATGTTGTATTCCTACTGTGAGGCAGGAGATCAGTCTCCAACCAATGGCATGAATCAATAATAGTTTGCCTATTGAATCTGATATTTAGGATCATATCCTCTTCTTCCATGGTGTAAAGGTCTGGAACTGTAAATATAAAAATGGCACAGAGTATTTGGGTTATCCATGGCTTGTAATTTGTTTTGGGAAGTTTGAAATTCTTTCTTACAATTGTATGAAAATATGACTTTCAGATTTGTTGTGTGTTATACTTTTACATAATTGAAAATGCGAGCAACATTACCTACATGAAATATATATTTTTAAATGTTGTATTATTATTTGCATTTAAAAATGAATGATGCACAAAAAAAAATATTAGTGTAAAAAATACACAATTTGTTTACTTTATTGGTTATGAATTTATGTTAAAGACACAAATAAACTGAAACAGGAGGACAACAAATATCAAAGGAAATGAAAACAATTAAAACAGTCAATCATGGTAAATGAAACTATTATTGTAGAAGCAAAATTGTCCCAGGCACAAAATACCACTAGCATCAAAAAAGTAAATGTATCCTGAAAAGAACCCACAGACTGAATGGTAGCCACACACTGGAGAAAATTAGTTTCTCCTTATCTTGGTGGAGGTGCTGGAGGTCTTGCCATCTTCTACTCTTGGCCCAGATGAATGTTCCCTCCTGAGGGGGGGGGGTCCATAGTTGCCGAGACTGGCGTGGTTGCAAGTGTTTCTTTTTGTGGGAGGGCCTCTCTTTCCATGGCTGAGGCAGTTGCAGTGGGCCCAGGTATTGTAGGGCCAAGAAATGAGTAGGTGTAGCTGGGAAAGCCCTGCATATATGTTGGTAAATGTCAAACAGCCCCCCAGTCAGGGATCTCAAATTAGAGTTTGCATTCTGCATCTCTACATTGTGCTCCCTCTGTACCTGCTTCATGTACCGGAGCTGTGTAAGGACCTGGCCCATCATGTTTTGGGACTGATATAGTGATCCAAAGACTTGGTCAATGGTGGCCCCGGTGATAGTGCACTGAGTGGCCTCCCTTTGCTGGCCCACAGAATCCCACTCACGATCCCTGCCCCCCACTACCCTGTACCCTTGAGGCAGCGTGCCCCATACCACGGGGCCCGGGCTAAACTGAAGTGGTAGAGTTGGCTCAAAAGCAGCCAGCACTGGGGGACACAAGACTGGGCTGATGTTTCTTTGGACACAGGAAGTGGAAGTATCCACAGGCAGAGGTGTGGTAACTGCTGGGGTATGAGGTGTAGGGGTCAGCTGACTGAGACTCACTGGAGCTGTCTGCCCAAACAGTCTAGAAGGACCAGGAAGCTCCACATCATCCAGATTTGCAGGAGTGGAGTCCTCAGTGAAGGCATGATCCTGGTCAGAGGTGGCAGGTGGTTGCCCATGTACTCTGGGTGTTGGACCTAATATGGATTACATGAAACCAAATTGTAAAAGTCTGGATTATGCATCATATGAGTTTTGAGCTACATATGAAGAAACCTAAGAGTAAAAAGATAACTAATAGTATGATTAGACCTTTCATTGTTTTTTTGGCAACTACATAAACAGTTTACATTACACACATGCCAACTTCAAAAAAGAGCAGGTGTATAGATGTCCTAAAAAGAAAAAAAATGAATTAGGAATTCTACATAAATTATACCATACATTCAACTCAACACACTAGAGAGGGAAAATGAAATGTAAACCATTACAATGCCTAGCAGGCTAGAATTCAGACTATGTACAACTTAGCAGAATTTATTGTTTTAGTCATCATAGAACCAGTGCAAAGTTCATGTATTATCATTACAACCTATATTCAGAATTGTTAATCCAATTACATCAATTCAATGATGTTAGAAATGTGGTCTTTGGTTGGTAGCCAGGCTAACCCCTGTCCAAGCCAGGACCCTCATTCTAGTCAGGGTAATTCATACATATTCCAAATTATCCTGTGCCCACCCTGTGGTAACTTGGCACTGAACAGCCAGGCTTAACTTAGAAGGCAATGTGTAAAGTGTTTGTGCAATACATCATGCAATAATACAGTAGAACGCCACAGAAATACACCACACAGTGTTTAGAAAAATATATAATATTTATCTGATAAGATGCAGGTCAAGACGATTAAGATGCAATAAGTATATGTTGAAATATCACTGTAAAAATGATATAAAGTGTCCTTAGTCTCTTAAAAGCAATAAATGTCTCTTGCAAGCACAAAGTACCTGGTTTGCGTTCAAAATCTCTGCAAAGAACCACAGAGGAGGAGCTGCGTGGAAAACAGGGAGGTGTGTGTCAATTTCTCGGGCTGCACACTGTGATGCGTCGTTTATTTTTCAAGCAGGGATGGCTTTGCGTCGATTTCTGGCGTTCAGCTTTGGATCCTCTTTGGATGATGTGTTGAATTCCAGCGCTGGCAGGATGAAGTAACAGGGGCTGCGTCGATCCGGTGGGCGTTGCGTGGAAATTTCTACTGCACAGGAGGCACTGCATCGATTCCTCCCTGAATGTCGGGCTGTGTCGTTCCGGGTCGGCTGTGTGTCGATCAAGAGGGCTGTGCATCCAATTTCTAGTCACTACGTCAATCTTTTCATTGCGAAGTCAGGCTGCGTCATTCCGGTTCGGTGTGCGGTGAATTTGTCACTGCGATGCAGGCTGTGCGTCGCTTCTGGCAGGCTGTGCATCAATTTTTGCCACACAAGGAGTTCTTCTTGCAGAGATGAAGTCTTTTTGATCCTGAGACTTCAGGGAACAGGAGGCAAGCTCTATCCAGACCCTTGGAGAACACTTCTCAGCACAGCCAGAGTCCTTCACAGAAAGCAGTCAGGTGAGTCCTTTGGGCAACTAGGCAGTTCTTCTTGGCAGGTTGCAGGTTCTGGTTCAGGTTCTCTTCTCCAGGAAGTGTCTGAGTTGGTAGTGGCAGAGGCCCCGTTTAAATACCCAAATGTGCCTTTGAAGTGGGGGAGACTTCAAAAGTAGCTTAGAAGTGCACAAGGTCCCTTTCAGTTCAATGCTGTCTGCTAGGGTCCCAGTACAGGGTGCGGCAGTCCTTTGTGTGAAGGCAGGCTACTGTCCTCTGACATGTAAGTGTCAAGCCCTCCACCCTCCCAGCTCAGGAAGACCCATTCAAAATGCAGATATATGCAAGTGAGGCTGAGCATCCTGTGTTTGGGGTTCGTCTGAGTGAATGCACAAGGGAGTTGTCAAGTAAACCTAGCCAGATGTGGTTTGTAAGGCACAGAAGGATTTAAGTGCAGAGAAATGCTCACTTTCTAAAAGTGCCATTTCTAAAATAGTAATATTAAATCCAACTTCACCAGTCAGTAGGATTTTGTATTACTATTCTGGCCATACTAAATATGACCTTCTTATTTCTTTCAGATCAGCAGCTACCACTCAAACAGTATATGAGGGTAGCCCTGATGTTAGTGTATGAAAGGAGCAGGCTCACAGTAGTACAAAAACGAATTTAGGAGTTTTACACTATCAGGACATGTAAACCACACAGGTACATGTCCTGCTTTTTGTCTACACAGCACTCTGCCCTATGGGTTACCTAGGGCCTACCTTAGGGGTGACTTATATGTAGAAAATGGGGAGTTTCATGCTTGGCAAGTACTTTTAGATGTCAAGATGAATTTGCAGTGAAACTGCACACACAGGCCTTGCAGTGGCAGACCTGAGACATGGTTAAGGGCTACTTACGTGGGTGGCACAATCAGTGCTGCATGTCCACTAGTGGCATTTAATCTACAGGCCCAGGGCACATATAGTCATAATGTTTGAAGGGAGAGAGCATATGCACTTTAGCACTGGTTAGCAGTGGTAAAGTGCACAGAGTCCTAAAACCAGCAAAAACAGTATCCAAAATGTTGAGGGATGCAGGCAAAAGGTTAGGGGTGACCACCCTAAGGCTGTCAGGTCTAACAAATTACATAACAAGAAAGTGACAATATTCAAAATAAAATAATGACTTTTTAATATATAGCATAAAATGAAGACTGACAAATGAGTTACACTTTAACATATGTGCATAGATGGAAGAAAAGAGAAAAAATTGCTACATTATTTTCCAGACACAAAAACAAGGCATCAGAGTAGCTGTTGTCATTTCATTTTAACATTAGCAACAGCTGCAAAATTGTAAGTTGGACATTCCTAGTACAATATGTGCAGTGAAGATGTACACAGATTTACGAAATAATTAGATTTATGAAATGTGGTAATAGGAGAGAAAAAACTTACACTCACCCTACCTTCATGGCATAATAGATGGCGTTTTGAACCTGTTATTGTAACTACAGCAAAATGCATTCAAGCAGACTGACAACCCCATGTAATCAATGATCAATGAACTGCAACACACATATTGACCACACGTAATGCACCAGTAATAAAATGGGAGCTAGTGCCATAATGCTATTAATTTGATGATAAAAATAAATTTGAAAAAATTTAAATTGGGTTTTATGTTTTACAATGGTGCAAAACACATTTTTAACAGCTAACATGAGAGTAAATGCTACATTTATGTTTAGTTATATATATTTAAAAGACAAACTGACAAGTCTCCACTCCACCAGGGATTGCTGTCAAGCCTTCAGGATGTGGGATCTGCAAGACCTTCTCCTCTCAAGGAAAAAGTTGTAAGGAGGGCCTGGGAGAATCTTCACTAGTCCTCTGGGTCTCTAGATGAAGCTTAGATGCCAGGGAATGCACTTCCCCCTAAGGTCATTTCACCTCTTCCTAATTTCCTCCTTCATGTGCAGGTTGTTTGCTACAGCATTCACTCTGTCAACTATTCTGAATCCCATTTGCTGTTTCTGAGATATGGTTGTATTTTTTACTTGGTTTGCTAACAACTGTGGCTCTACTCTAATGATTTCGTCCACCATGACTGACAATTATCCCTCCCATTATGAGGAAATACAATTGAATGAAACAGAAGACCCACAAATTAAGGGAGAAAAGACATTGAAAAAAAAGTAAAGGAAGTGTTAGAAATGGGGTCTCTAGTTGCCAGTGAGTTTACACGCTATCCAAGTAGGGACCCTCACTCTAGTCAGGGTAAGGGAGTCACATACCTAAGATAACCCCTGCTCAACCCCTTGGTAGCTTGGCACAAACAGTTATGCTTATCTCAGAGGCAATGTGTAACGTATTTGTATAACACACAGAGCAACACAGTGAAAACACCACTTTAGAGAAATAGCCAATATTTATCTGAGTAAAACAAAAACAAAATGACAAAAATTCAACTGAAATTCACCTTACACAAGTGGTGATATCCCTTTTTAAAGATTTAAAAGAGTCGTAATGCTGAAAAATCAGTGACTGTATCCTTATAATACACAGTACCTTGGATGTGTCAAAAACAAAGATGATGAGGGCTGCAAAGGAGGGGGTGTATTGGAAAAGCAAGGGATGTGTAGATTATTTTCATGCTGGACAGGCGCTACGTGGATTTGTTTCCTGCACGGGCTGGCAATGCATTGATTCTTTCATCACCTTGATGGCGATGCGTGGATTCTTCTCCTGCTGGACTAGCGGTGCGTCAGTTCCAGGTTGTGGAGAATAGTAGATGAAGAAAAATTCTGCCCACGGATGATGTGTGGAAAATCTAGATGCACAGCAAAGATGGATCTGCATAGAAGAAGGCAATGCTCAATTTTGCAGCCGCATGACTGGTACTGCATTGATTTTTCAGCCGTTGTGCAGGCACTGCATTGATTTTTCTGCTGCAATGGTCTTAGTGTGTGGATTTTCACTCAGGTTATCAGCTTCCACTGGTGAGGGCCCAGGGACTGGATTGGCACCATTTAACAAGTTAGGAATCTCAGCAGAAGAGCCCAGGCACTGGTAGATGAAATCTTTGATGTCCCTGAGACATCACAACAGGAGGCAAGCTCAGTTCAAGCCTTTGGAGAACCTTGGAAAGCAGGATGTAGAAAGCAAAGCTCAGTCCTTTCACTCCCAAGACAAAAACAGCAAGCAGAAGGCCAGCACAGCAAAGCAACAGGCGGAGTGGCAGTTCTTCCTACAGCATCCAGTTCTTCTTCCTGGCAGAAGGTCCTTAGTCCAGAAGTGTTCTGAAGTTGTGGGGTCGGCAGTCCAATAATTATCTTCATTTCTGCCCTAGACAGACTCTATGGAGTTGAAGACAGCTCTGTGTAAAGACAGGCACAACCCCATTCAGGTGCAAGTGTCAGCTCCTCCCTCCGCTCTAGCCCAGGAAGACTCATTAGGATATGTAGGATACACCTCAGCTCCCTTTGTGTGACAGTCTAGAGAGAATTAACAAACACCCCAACTGTCAGTCTGACCCAGACATGTCATCCACAACCAGGTAGAGGCACAGAATGGTAAAGCAAGAAAAAGCTCACTTTATAGAAATGACATTTTCAAACTTAACTCTAAAAAACAACTTTATCAAAAGATGTATTTTTAAATTGTGAGTTGAGAGACACCCAATCTCATTATTTCTATCTGCTCCCAATGGGAAACTGCACTTAAAAGATACTTCAAGGCAATCCCCATGTTACCCTATGGGGGAGAGAGGCCTTACAATAGTTAAAACCAAAGTTAGTAATATTTCACTATCAGGGCATGTAAAGCACACTAGTACATGTCCTACCCTTTCAATACACTGCAACCTGCCCATGAGGCTGCTTTGGGCCTACCTTAGGGGTGGCTTACATATAGCAAAAGGGAAGGTTTGGGTCTGGTAAATGGGTACACTTGCCTTCTGGAATTGGCAGTTAAAAAACTGCCTACAAAGACACTACAGTGGCAGGTCTTGAACATGTTTATAGATCCACTCATGAGGGTGGCTATATCAGTGCTGCAGGCCCACTAGTAGCATTTGATTTACAGGCCCTGAGCACACATAGTGCACTTTACTAGGTGCTTACTAGTAAATAAAATGTGCAAATCATGCAGAAACCAATACAATCACACAGGCAGCACTTGCACTTTAGCACTGGTCACCAGTGGTCAGCAGTGGTAAAATGCCCAGAGACCTGAAGCAGGCAAAAACAAAATTAAGCACAGGATGAAATCAGAAGGTCAGAAGCAAAAAGTACCAGAGGAAACCATGCCAAGAGCTGACAGGTCTAACAGGGAGGAAAACAATAAATAAACTGACTTCTGTGTGGCAAATTCTGCAGCATAATGGTGTTCCGCAGTGGAATGGCAAGGGATCATTGTCTGAAATGGAGTGGGGTATGCAAGTGTAATCAATTAGCCAAAATACATCAGGCCCTAAAGCCTCACTCAGAAGGGTCTTTGAAGTACACAAGGATCCTTTTGTCCTAGCCCTGGCTTCAGACCACCAGTAGGGGGTATTCAGCCCCTTGTGTGGGGATGGGCACTTCCTTATTCAAGTGTGTCAGCTTTCATCCACCCTTCCTGCCCAGGAAGGCACGTCAGAATGCAGAGGAATGCAGATGAGTGCTCAGACACACCTTACTTTCCTGTTTTTGCAGCTGTCTAGAGGGAATGCTGTAGCTATCATCTACCACAGATGTGTACTGGAGACAGGTTGCAAGTCACACAGAGTATTAAGAGTAGACAAATGCGCACTTTCTAAAAGTTAGCAATTCTAAAAAAGTAATGTAAAATCCAACTCTACCAGTAAAGATGATTGGTTATTACCTTTCCAAAGATATGAAAAATGATGCAGCGACTCCTTTCTGGAATTACAGCTAACAAGTATATTAAGGAATACATGTCCTGCCTTTTACTTACATAACACACTGCCCTATGGGCTACCTCGGGCCTAACTTAGGGGTGATTTATTTGTACTAAAAGGGGA
The DNA here is from genome assembly GCF_031143425.1 of Pleurodeles waltl. NCBI lineage: Eukaryota > Metazoa > Chordata > Amphibia > Caudata > Salamandridae > Pleurodeles > Pleurodeles waltl. The sequence goes on from NC_090439.1 coordinate 367,991,700, forward strand.
GTTTTAAGATTTGGCATGAGGTTTTAAATGCCAAGTCAACATGACAGTGAAACTGCACACACAGGCTCTGCAATGGAAGACCTAAGGTGGGTTTGAAAGGCTATTTTGTGTCTGTGGCACAATCCGTGTTGCAGGCCCACCAATAGCATTTAATTTACAGACCATGGGTGTAGGATAATCCACTTTAGAGGGGACTTGCAAATAAGTTAATTATGCCAATTGTGGATACACCAATACTACCAAGTTTAGGGGAGAAGCATGTGCACTTTAGCAGTGGTCAGCAATGGTAAGGTGCTCAGAGTCCTTAGGCCAGCAAAAAGATTCAGCACAAAGTGGTAGATAAAAGGTATAATGTTTGGGTGTGACCCTGCAGAAAGGACGATTTTGCATGGGCCTGCTGAGCAGATACCATGTGAAGTCCGTAACAAAGGGTGCCATTTACGTTGGCAGCAAGCAGGAGGCAGGTCGGGAACTAATTCTTCATGGAGCTTTGCATTTGTTCATAGTTGCAGATGGTCCCTGCTGGCGTGAAGTGCAGGTCTTGTCTTGACTGTTGTCAAGGATGGTGGCTGCCAGAATGAAATGCAGGTTTCACTGGAGCTTTGCGTTGGTGGTTGTCACGGGTGGTTGATTTTTTAGACAAAACTTTGTGATCACAATGAGCCCAAAACTTCTTTAACTTCACTTTTCTTCCAGAGGACTTCTCACCTCCTGAGGATCAGGACTAACTCCAGCGTGGGCCAACAGCGGGGCTCAGTCAGGTTAAGTTGCAGACCCAGTTGGTGCTGGTAAGCTATGTAGTTATAGGGAGGTCTCTAGGTCTCTGTAAGCTTGTTGCATCAATGTTGTTCAAACAGGGGGTCATCCAATTGACCTTTGGAATCACCCTTGGTAGCCGGGGTTCAAGGTAAGCAGATTCAAATCTCTTTGGTAGGTAGGGCAGTCATTCTTCCTCTGGTTGCAGCATTACCAAACTTAAAGGCTGATTGCCACTGCCAGACCTCTTCACTTTGTCTATACCTGTCTAAAAGGGCATGTACCATCAAGTGAAATGTTACCTGCAAATTGCGATGCATTTAACAATTTAACTGTATACTTTCACCATTCATTTTTTACACTTATTATACTTAAAATAAATAATGTCAGATTGATATCAAACAACTCCCTCAAAAAAGTCACATATTTTTCACAATTTTGAGGACCATTTGGGATGCTGTATTGGATTCCTTTGAAAAAGGGCTATTGGCAAAGTTAGATACAGATATTTCTGATGTAAAAGTGGGTATTATTTCTAATGTGCATAAATAAGAAAATAGTACTCTACGCATAAGTAGATGAGTGCACCTCTGAATGTCCTGGAGGACATGGGAAATGAAGTTTGGCACAGCAAGAGATGTGCTGAAGGAAAATGTGTTCATTTTAAATGAAGGATACCATCCAATGGCTAAAGGACACACTACATCTTCCTGTTTTTTTATTTTTTTGGAAACTGCGAGTCATAAAACAAAATGTACAACAATGTCAACCACACTGTTTGCAATTCACAAAATAGGTCACAAGGGACGTGCCTCATCAATATTCCTAGTCAAGTCTCAATTTGCTATCCATTTGTGAATGGCAACAATCAGAGGGGTGGCAGCCTGCTCCGGTCAGCAGACCATTGTGTCTGTGATTGCTGTCATTAAAGCAATTCTTTTTTAAATGCCGCCCATTTTCTTTAAAGGAAAATGGGATGAATTTAAAAAACAAAAATGAAAAGTTACCCTTTCATTTTTTCAAAGTAGGCAGTGGTCCGTAGGATCAATGCTTGCTCTGAAAAAAAATGTTGGTGCCCCATTCACAAAGGGGAAGGGGTTCCTTAGGGACCCCATCCCATATGCAAATGGGTTACCACCAATTTGTAATTCATGGTGACTTTGATTGTTTTGCAACCGTATTCACAGTTGCTAAACAATCATAAATGTGCAAGCTAATAGCAATTAGGAATTAGGAAGGGATGCCCTTGACATGCCCCTTCCTAATTGCGAATCGCAATCCCTATTTTGCAAATCAGTAACAGTAACAGGATACTGACTCACAAAATACGGATAGTACATGCAACAAGGCAATTTTGCTTTTGCAAAAGGCAAAGTTCACACTTTGCTACGGTAAAATAGCTTCATACATCTGGCCCCAGGTGCTTATTAAGGTAATTCTAGCCACAGCTGTTAAATAATGAAGTCAATGCAATCTGTAGGATTATTCCCAGTGCTGCTCTTATCATGCCCTGTCCACCCCTTCCTGAACATGTCACAGGATGAGGAGGGAACCAGTTAAACTTGCTGATCCTACTTCATGCTGTGCTAAGTAAAAAACAAGCATTTGTAATGCAAAAGGTCTCGCATTTGCGAGAGTTAGAGCTATTGGCATTGTAAATGACAATGGGCCAGATGTAGCAAAGGTTTTTACCCATTCTGTGTCTATGGGAAAAAGAGTTCGTACATATGGCCCAATGTCTTTTATCTATGTATTTTGGTTTGGAGTGTAGTGGATGTATGTGGAGTGTAGTGGAATTATGTGGGTTGTATTGGAATTGATAGTTGTGGAATTGTGAGTTGTGGGTTTGTGTATTGGACTTATGTGGCATGGTGGATAGATAGGGGTGAAACCTGCATAGAATAGATAGAAAGGAAGAAAGAGAGGGATAATTAGTTTGCTTAGGTAAAAAGCAACTCATGCAAAAAAAGTAAAACCACATAATCAGGATTAAATGGCATTATGTTTGCATAAAAAACCTGAGTGTAGTACTGAGTCATAGAACAGTTGTTACTGAATGGTTTCAATATTCCCAGAATGCTGTTGTAAGAAGTGCTCTCTCTGTGAGACTGATAACCATTTGCATGCTAGAGGTTAGGTTTTACATCACCTTCAGTGACTGCAGACCAGTTTAATGGTGTGCACATTGCAAACATCTGGAACAGAACCATTGCATTGCTGTTGTACAGTGCACAACTCCGGCTACATTTTGGATTGCTTTGAAGAATATTCAACATTTAGGATCTGGGTGTCAGAGATTTACACCTGCAGGCTACCACTTGCCTTTAAAGTTTGCAATCCACAAGGGCTTCCAATTACCCTCTTGCCCAGTTTCCAAAATTACACTGGCTCAATGAGTAAAGTTGCTCATGCAAAAATCTTTGTGCAACTCCCATGCGCTTTTTAACTATTTTTTACAATGGCGCAAGTATTTTTTGCTTGAGAATACATTTCTACTCTTATACTTGCACAGATTTTGGGGTATTTCCTGCCTATTGCACCCTGAAAATGGATTTAATTCAGCCTTGAACTTGGAGCAAATCTCCATCTAGGTGGAAATCGGTAGAGTTTATGAATAACCAGAAACACATTACTTTATGCATGTTGGCAAACGTTGCTCACCCCCCCCCCCCCCCACCACCACCACCACCACCACCACCACCACCATTGGGAGTGGATTTTCTCATTTAAAAAAAACATTGTTTGTTTAAGGACCCAATTCACAAAGCCATTTGCACTCATAGCATGCTTTTACAACTGCTAAGCATTCAGTTAAGGTAATCCATTGCTTAATTTGAGCTGATGGTTTCCGGTATGGGGCACCAGCACTTATTTTTAAGGGCTGGCATATATTTTTCTGCATCAGGCGTTTACCGTGAACAAAAGGCTCATATGGGAAAGACAGAGGAAGAGAAAAATGAAAAAGTGTCACAAAGGGAGAAAGTAGAAAGCTGCAAGAATGAGCTGAGTGGACAGGTAGTGGCTTTAAAAGGATTAAAGAGGCCAGAGATGGCGTCAGGATTACGATGCCTCAGTATTCAGTGCTCGCACGTTTAAATACAGCAGCCCTGGCATGGTTCTATTTACAAATTAAGCACTGAGGTAATCTAATGATTGTAAATCCCGCTACCCTTGCTTATTATCACATCACATTAAAATATGATGCTGAAGTGAATGTCATCCAACTATGAGGATGGACGTTCAATTCCGCAGTGAGGAAATGCCAATGCAAAACACAGAAAAGTAACATCACTTTGCCAGGTTTGCAGATCGGAAAATCGATTGTGCCCTAATATGCAAATGTCAATATCTGCAGGTGCACATTACAATTGTTTTCTTGGTTTTATTTGGCTTTAGATCAGTTAATTATTGCAAACTCATCTTTATGAGTATGGACCACAGTTACGCTCGTAGAAAGCACCTATCTTTAAATGTGAATTAAGTTTGAAGGGGCAAATAGCTTTGAGAATCACCCCAGCCATATTTTTTAGAGAGATGGAATGTTTAGGTATCAAACTGGTGTGGGTTAATCAAAAGTGATTTATCTCGGATCAGAAGAAGGCATCTGCGGCCCCTGTGAGGCTAAATACATCTCCGGAGCCACAGAAACAAAGTAAGCTCTGCTGCACTGTAGCACACCTAAAATAACTTAGAAAAATAGGTGCCCACGCGCTCTGTTCCAATGAGAAATTAGCCCTTCAAAACCAAAAAGATGCTCCAAAGAGTGTAGACTAATGTGAACATTTTCAACAGCTTAAAAAGAAACAGCAACAGAAAAAAAGTCTAAATGATCCTTGTTGTCTCATATCCTCAACATTTTTTTTACATATACTACAACGTAGTAGCGCTTTCTTGTAAAGTTCCCTTTAATATATCTATAGGTCCACCGTGTGCACTTTGTGAGCAATAGGACGTCAATTCTAGTTTGCAGATTAGAGTGATATTGCCAAAACGAAGCTACGGACTAATTGAACAGAATGTGTCCAGAGAATGATTAGAACACCAATTCCCAATGAACTGCAGAACAGCAAAATCAGTCACTAAGCAAATCCAAACCATCTACTCGACCATGGTGTGCACTCAAGGAATCTCAGTGTTTTTCACACCCAAAATAAAGATTAACATTGTTAGGACATTTGATAGCTGAGCTTGTTGTGAGAGTTCTGTTGATGGGAAGCGGAAGCAAGAGGTCAAGCCGAAGCAAGGGGTCTTGCATTTGCTCGAGTTGGAGCTATTAGCAGTGTAAACTCCTAACATTTATTTTTTTACCACAGAAATTGAAAATTTAATGTAAAACAGTTTCACATAAGCGAGCTGATTCACAGTGCCACGTCCACCATGAGCATCAGCGTGAAGTCACACACGAAAAGGAAAAAAAAGTTTGCTTGCAGTTAAACTGATCGGCAAAAGTGTAATTAGCCGTGTAACAAGTGCGATAGCCAAGGCGGTAACAAAACCTCCCCAAGGAGGGACAAACGAGCCATTTACCAATGTCATCAAAGGATTTTCGAAGGGCAAGCCCACAAACAAGTGGTAGTGATGGGCGTGATATGGGCGTTATTGAAAGCCCAAATACACACCAATACATCAGAAAATCAGTGCTTGCGCGATGCTACACTCAACCTAAAAAGGGATTCTGGCTGATTGACATGCAGTTTCGGGCAGCACTGGGTTTAAGCCTAATGCACCCAGGCTGCATTCAGTCCAGTGTCCCTGGCCCTCCTCATTGCGGGTGCGGCCCAACAATGTCTAAGACCACACAGGGTCAGGACTGAATAAAACAAGCCCTGTGAATCCTGCAACATGAGGTACATGAGCACAAGCTCACGTGCCTTTTAAAAATGTCTTCATTGCCTGACCCTCGTTCACATGGGCGTAGGAAGTGTGGGGGACACGGGGGATGCATCCCCCCCCCCCAGATTTTGGAGGGTGGGGGACACGGGGGACGAAGGTGAGGGGGACAAGGGTACACAATAATTTCCCCTCTCACATCTATTATTCAGAGGGCCATTAGCGCACAAAAGCGCTACTTATGATAGCCCTATACCGACCATCCTCCAATCTGATGGTAAAAGACTGAAGGTGAGTCCGGAGGACCCCTGCGCCCTCTGCCCTTTTGTTTGTCCTGTTCACAGCTGTGGGCATTAAGGGTGCTCATAAGAACAAAGGGCACGAGGAGGAGAAAAGAGTTTTGGATGATAACTGTCTGCATCACCTGCCGCCTTGAAGAGGAGCATTGCAGGATGCCTTCAAGGGGAGCTGCAAGACAATGAGGAAGATCTAGAGAGGAGACAGAGTCCCACTCACCCTGATGCCCCCAGGCTAGAAAGGAGACTATGTAAAACACAATATTTGTATTTGCCTAAGATCACACCAGTTGGTGAAACAGTGAAGTGAAGATTGAGCCCAGATTTTACCTTTTCACACAACAATTTAGCTAGTAGAAGGGTATATTTTTCTAACATTTATGTTTAATGTTTTGTTTTCTAGGTAATGAAGGGCTTGATTACAGCGTGGCTAACAGGGAGAAGACATATTTCATTTTGGGCCGTTATGCCTAGCGTTATTATTTATGTTGTTGTTACCGTTACATACTTCAGCATTATCTTTTCTCTATCTTTTCTTCACTCTACTCTGAAACAATCTACCCTACGCCACTGCACCCTACACCACTTTTCTCTACTCTGTGCTTCTCTACGCCACTGCAATCTATGCTGTACCACTCCACTCTACACCACGCCACTGCAATCTATGCTATTCTACTCTAACCATTGTACACTACACCCCTGCACTCTGCCAGTGCAATCGTCACCACTTTACTCAAAACCAATGCACTCTATGCCACTGCACTCTATGCCAATCTACTCTGCACCACAGCACTCTATTCCACTGCTTTCAATGCCACTGTACTCTGCGCCACAGCACTTTATGCCACTGCACTCTATGTCATCCTACAATACACCACTGTACTCTGCGACCCTCTAATCTGCAACATTGCACTTTCTGCCACTAAACTCCACGCCACTCTACTCTGCACCACTGCACTCAATGCCACTGTGCTCTGTCCCAATGCACTCTTTTCTGCACCACTGCACTCTAATCTACTATATACCACTCCACTGGTGGGCACTCCACTCTACTTTGAAATCATCTCCTCTATGCCACTGCAATCTACGCAACTCTACTCTATGCTATGCCAGTCTAATCTATCCTGCACCACGCCAATGTACTCTGCGCCACTCCAACCTGCTCTGCACCGCTCTATGCTACTGCACTCTACATCACTATGCTCCACTCTGCAACAATAGACTCTTCACCACTATACTGTACTCTGCAGCAATCTACTCTATGCCACGGCACTCTATGTAACTCTATTCTACTCTGCACCACTGTACTCTAAGCCACTTTTCTCTACTCTGCATCACTCTACATCACTGCACTCTACACCAATGCATTCTATGCCACTCTACTCTACACCACTGCCCTTTATGACACTCTACTCTGCAACACTGCACTCTGCCACTGAACTATACTCCTCTCTACTCTGCACCATGGCACTCCACTCTGCACTGCTTAACTATATGCCACTCTACTGCACTCTACACCAGAGTACTATATGCCACTCCACTCTATGCCACTCTACTCTGCATCACTGCACTCCACCACTGCACACTATACCAGTCTACTCTACTTTGCACCACTCCACTCTACCATGCAACGCATCACTCTATGGCACAGCACTCTGAACCACTGCAATCTATGCTGTGCCACTCCACTCTGCTCCCCTCTACTCTTCGCCACTCTACGCTACTGCACTGTACGTTAAACCAATGCTGTACTTGCCAATGCACTCTACACCACTTTACTCAAAACCAATGCACTCTATACCACTACACTCTACACCAATCTACTTTGCACCACTGTACTCTATGCCACTTCACTCTAGACCACACAACTCCACTCTTTGACACTTCACTCTGACATCACACTCCATGATACAGACTCTGACACACTATTCCATTAAACTCTAACACTTTCTCCACTCTGTAACTCCCTACAAAACTCCCTATATGCCACTCCATTCCACTTTACTCCACTCTATGTCACTCCACACCACTCTATGCCACTTCAATCTACGATACTCTACTCAACGCCACTGCACAACCCTCTATGTACTATGTTCACTGTAACACTCTACCCAACTTTCTCTATGCCACTTCACATTACTTTCCTACACTCTACTCCCGTTCACTCTTCCTTATGCCTTTCTGATCTACGACACTCTGCCACTCCACTCTATGACACTCTATTACACTGTGACGCTACTCCACTCTACTCCTACTTTATGGCATTGGTGCTTGATTAGAGATTCAGATCTCCATTGATTGCCTTCTCTCTCATATGAGACATGAGTCAGATTTATCTTTGCCGTTTTGGTTACAAGCACTCTGTAACCCTTTTAACTCAAGCTTAACGAAGGCTTAGGATGATCCTGATACTTGTCTAGGGGATCGAAATATCGTCGGCCAAAGTACCTTGACTTGAATTTGTGATATTGTACATAAGTTAGCATAAGCATAGGTACTATCAGCTCATGACTTCTTGATTCACTATTTGAGTGATTCATGTAAAAGTCGGTGCATAAAAGCTTGTAAATCATTATTGTGGATGCTAACCTTGTAGGAAAGTAGCCTTTTTCTAGCTTGGTTACCCCCACATTTGACCTGTTAGCCAGTGTGTTTGAGTGTGTCTACTGGGATCCTGCTAATCAGGACCCCAGTAGTTATGCTCTCTTCCTTAAATTATGGTTGTTGCATACTGGTAACCCAGTAATTCACCCACAATTGGCATACTGGTGCACCCTTATAAGTCCCTAGTATATGGTACTTAGGTACCCAGGGGGTTTCTTTTGCCACCCATAGGGAGCCCATGCAAAGGCTTCTACAGGACTGCCATTGCAGCCTGCGTGAAAAGGTGCATGCAACCTTTCACTGCCAGTTACACTGCACCAGGTCACTTATAAGTCACCCCTATAGCAGGCCCTCCAGCCCGTAGGGCAGGGTGCAGAGTAACTGTGTGTGAGGGCACCCCTGCACTAGCAGAGGTGCCCCCACGACCTCAAGGACCATTTTCCCCTGACTTCCTGAGTGCGGGGATGACATTTTACACGTGTACTTGAAATAGGTCACTACCTATTCCCAGCTACTTAATGGTAACTTGATGCACTCTGGGGGCTCCTTAGAGGACCCCCAGTATTGCCATTCCAGCCTTCTGAGGTTTTCCAGGCAGGCCCAGCTGCTGCCACCTCTCAGACAGGTTTCTGCCCTCCTGTTGCTTGAGAAGCTCAAGCCCAGGAAGGCAGAACAAAGGATTTCCTTTGGGAGAGGGGTGTTACACCCTCTCCCTTTGGAAATAGGAGTTACAGGCTTGGGAGGGGTAGCTTCCTTCCCCAGGCCACTGGAAATGCTTTGAAGGGCACATTTGGTGCCCTTCTTGCATAATCCAGTCTACACCGGTTCAGGTACCCCCAGTCCCTGCTCCGGCACGAAATTGGACAAAGGAAAGGGGAGTGACCACTCCCCTGTCCATCACCACCCCAGGTGTGGTGCTCAGAGCTCCTCCAGAGGGTCTCTGTGTTTTGCCATCTTGGATTCCAAATTGGCAGCGAACTCTGGGAGCATCTGAGTGGCCAGTGCCAGAGGTGGTGTCAGAGCCGTCCCCTGATAGGTGGTTACCTATGTAGCTGACCAATCCCCCTTTCAGGGCTATTTAGGGTCTCTTCTTTGGGAGATTTTTCAGATTCGGATTGCAAGACTTCACCTTCTCACCGAAGAAACAGCATCTGGACCCTCCAGGATCTCCACAAACTGCAACAACGAAGCAAAGGCGACTTCTGCAAAATTGTATCTTCAGTTCTTGCCAGCCAATGCAACTGTTTCCCGGTCGTGCACCCTCAGAGGACAGCCTGTCTTCAGCCTGCACCAGAAGAATGAACGAATCTCCCTTGGAGTGAAGGAGTCACTCCCCTGCTTCAGCAGGCACCTCTCTGCAATGACGACCATCTGCTTGGTTCCCCTCTCCTGTAGAGTTCCATGGATCCTACATCACAGGTGGTGGACTGAAGTGGTCCCGATGGTCCTGACGTCCTACTGTCCAACTTTAGTGGAGGTAAGAGCTTGCCTTCCCACACAAGACAGTAACCCTGTTCACCACGTGTTTTTCAGTTGCCAAGGCTTGTTGGCATCCTTCTATGAAATTCTTTGTGCACAATGTAACTCCGGCCCCCAGCACTCCTTACTGCAATACACAGCTTCCTGAGTGGTTCTCTGGCGGTGTGGGATCCTTTGTTTTTTTGCTGCTTGGTCCTCCTTTTGCAACTCCTTTGTCCCCATGCTGGAGGACTCCTGTGTGCACTGGCTGGTCTTCTGGTCTTCTGTGGGCTGCTGAGTTGCTGAGAGCCCCCTCTGACTCCTCCTCTTGGGTAGAGTCCACCAGGTCCCTCCTGGTCCCAGGCAGTGCCATTCTCCGCTAACCGTGAGCTTTGCATGGGCTAAGGCTTGTTGGTGGAATCCAGTAACACAAACCAGACTGCAATCATCCATCCGGTGTGGAATATCATCTGCACCAACCAGGAACACGCATCCATCTTCTTGGGTGCAGTACTGACTGTTGTTCTTTACCAGTGGTTCTTCTTTTGCACCTTGATTCAGGTGAGCAGGGGCTCCTGTCCTCCCTGGACTCTTCTGTGCTTCTTGGACCTAGTCCCATTCTTCCACAGGTCTTTAGGTCCAGGAATCCACCCTTTGTGTCTTGAAGTATCTTCTGGTTCTTGCATTATCTTCTTTCTCGTGTTCTTGGGTGTTCTAGGAAAGTTACTGTGATTTACTCCTGCTTTCCTGTGCTCTGAGGTGGGTTCTATTACTTACCTTTGGTGTTTTCTAATACTCCCAGCACCCCTGTACACACCACACTTGCCGAGGTGGGAAACTGACATTCGCATTCTACTTTCTTAGTATATGGTTTGTGTTTCCCCAAGGCCCATTTCTAACCTTTGTGATTTTCACTAATTGCACTGTTTTTATTGCTATTGCTGCACACTAGTGTATATATTTGGGGGCATATTTATACTCTGTTTGCGCCGGGATTGCGTCTTCTTTTTTTACGCAAATTCGACGCAAAACGAACTCCATATTTATACTCTGGCGTTAGACGCGTCTAGCGCCAAAGTTCATGGAGTTTGCGTAATTTTTTAGCGTGGACACCTACTTTGCGTTAATGATATGCAAGGTAGGCGTTCCCGTCTAAAAAATGACTCCGAGGCATGTGCGCCGTATTGACACTCCCGGGCAAAAATGACGCCCGGGGGTGGGCGGGTAAAAAAAAATGACGTCCAGCCGCTTTTGCGTTGTTTTTTAGCGCCTGGTCAGGGCAGGCGTTAAGGGACCTGTGGGCTCGGAAGGAGCCCAGAGGTGCCCTCCCATTCCCCCAGGGACCCCCCCTGTCACCCTTGCCCACCCCAGGAGGACGCCCAAGGATGGAGGGACCTGAACCCAATAAGTTCAGGTAAGTAATTTTTTTTTTTTTTTTTGTGGCATAGGGGGGCCTGATTTGTGCCCCCCTACATGCCACTATGCCCAATGACCATGCCCAGGGGACAGAAGTCCCCTGGGCATGGCCATTGGGCAAGGGGGCATGACTCCTGTCTTTTCTAAGACAGGAGTCATTTCAATGGGGGTTGGGAGTCAAACAAAATGGCGCAAATCGGGTTGAGGCGAAAATTTTGCCTCAGCCTGACTTGCCCCATTTTTTTACGCCCAAGCTCCATATTCCCCTACGCCGGCGCTGCCTGGTGTACGTCATTTTTTTTTATGCACACCAGGCAGCTCCGCCGGCTAACGCCGGCTAACGTCATTGAATAAATACGGCGCCCGCATGGCGCTTCAGAATGGCGTTAGCCGGCGTTAGATTTTTTGACGCACAACTGCGTTGGCGCAGTTGTGCGTCGAAAAGTATAAATATGGCCCTTGGTGTATTACCTACCTCCTAAGGGAGTATAGTCTCTATGGTATTTTTGGCATTTGTGTCACTAAAATAAAGTACCTTTATTTTTGTAACACTGAGTCTTTTCTTTCATGTGTATGAGTGCTGTGTGACTACAGTGGTATTGCATGAGCTTTGCATGTCTCCTAGATAAGCCTTGGCTACAGCTACACCTAGAGAGCCTGGCTTCTAGACACTGCCCACATTTAACTAATAAGGGACAACTGGACCTGGTATAAGGTGTAAGTACCATAGGTACCCATTACAAACCAGGCCAGCCTTCTCTAAAACACTGTACTATATAGGTTACTTTTTACATTTTTCTTGTAATTGGTGACATTGGGTCATCCAGATAACTTGTGTAGTGCCCGAATACCAGTCTTTCTCGATTTCCCCTCCTGATGTTTTCCCACTACATTTGATTTATATTTTGATTGAATAAATGCATGAAACATTCCATTTGCATACTACTTTAATATCATTGTTTATGGGAGTGGTGTTGCATTTTATTCAAGGGACCCCTGTTCCTTTAAAGTTAGTTTACTGCTCCATTCTAGGACACTCTACTTACTCCATGACACTATGCCACACCAGTTGATGACACATCATTCTCCTTTGTGCCATTAACTTTGAGCCATGCTGAATAGTAGTCTCACTAGAGTACAGCATGGCTAAAACACATTGGCAAAGGCAATAGAACTTGCATAGGCGAGACCTATTGGCTTTGCCAATGCTTGTTTATAAGGTATGAACTTCAATGTGACTTGCAATATCCTTATGTTCACAAGGGGTATTTTACCCCATATAATACATGGTCACACCACCAACTTTCCCACAAAACACTTAAAACCTTAGTGCATAGCTTCTGTCATTCCAAGTTATTAAAGTAGAGCAGAAGAAAGAAAAGCAACATTAAGGGCCATATTTATACTTTTTGACGCAAAGCTGCGCCGTCGCAGTTTTGCGTCAAAAAAATTACCGCCCGCTAATGCCATTTCGATGCGCCGTGCGGGCGTAAAATTTATACTTTGACGCACGGCGGCGCAACCAACAGGTGGGAGTCATTATTTCGTGACGCACACAGCGGCGTCAAGTCGTAAAGAAAACCAACGTTAACGCGACGCAAATGACTGTGGGTCGATTTACGACAGCGCAACTCGGAAAGCGCCATTTTTTTTTACGCAATACCGTCAAATTCACCCGCGAACACTGCCCTTTCAGCAGAGGAGAGCCAAAATGGATCCCAGATGCCACAGCAGACCCCAGGAAGATGACAGCAGACCAGGAACCAGCCAGGATGATCCATACAGGAACCAGGACACTTATAGAAAAAAAAGAAAGTGTCGCTTCAGTGCAGAGGAGCAGGAAATCCTGGTTAAAGAGGTGACGGAACACCAGCACCAACTGTTCATCACCTCTAAGTTGCCAATCAGCAAGAGAGAGGCCATATGGCAACAAATTGTGGACAAGATCAACAGTGTGGCTGAAGAACGCAGAACAGTCACCGAGTGTAAGAAACGCTGGCATGACTGCAAACGTAGGACAAAGGAAAAAATGGCCAGGAACAGGAAGGCAGCACTGCAGACTGGAGGGGGGAGTCCAGCACACCAGGAGGCCCTGGACCACATGGAGGAGATGGTCGCAGCCGTCATCCCTGAGGAGATCGTCACAGGGATTCAAGGACAGGACAGCGCAGACTACCAGGAGACAACGCACATGCAGGGTAAGTCACATGGGGAATTATAATGCAATAATGATAACTGCAACCGGGGGGGGGACTACCTACTACACAATGCATGTAAGTCAGCATATATATGAAGTGGCATGGGTAAAGGTGTACGGCGGGGGGGCATGGCCAGCACAGACAGAAGCTGGGGCACAACAAAATACAGCACCAACAACAGTCCCATGGGGACATCCTGTCATGACAACAATGGAGCTAAGGGAAAGCAGCGACAAGTGGGAAGGCCACTACGTCAAACTTACATCCAGGCACTCGTCAGTCAAAATGTATCCTACATCAACTATGTCCCTATCAGTAATCCAGTAGCCAAAACAACAACTGCAATGTAACTGTGACAACAGTTGACAATAACACCTCTGATCTCTATGCAGCTATAGTAGCAAATGGCAGGAACCTCCCCATGGAACATACCTACCTAAATTAGGGGGTGAGGATGACATCTGCAACTAGTTCTAGAAATAAGACAAAGGCACCAGTACACTCAAATGCCAATGCCCATAGTAGACACATACATCTGCCAAAGTAAACAGCAATAGGAGCCACACAGCACTAAGGACACACACATGCTGCGTACGTCAGGGTCCCTCACGTGCCTGGCTAACAAGGCAACATCACTAATGTCATACTGCTCAGACAACAACATTGAGGAGGGGACACATGCAACTGGTCACTGAAACACACCTGCATAGTCTGAGAACCAAATAGGACATTGATACGATAAACAGGGCAATCCAAATAAACACACATTACCCAACATCATCTAGAAACATCAACAATGTTTACATCCATATCACATCCTAACATTGCCATGCATAGGATATGCCACATAACAATAACATTTAGGTCAATGTGAATAAAAAGTTTTTGGGGCAGGTCCTGAGAGGCAAGTGTGCTGCCAGGGCAATCACAACACCCACAGCCAGTGAAAGTGTAGTGTGGTAAGTTTTACGTATCCTTTGCGCATTAGCTTCAGGCTTTAGGCCTTTGTGCACTTTGCCCTGAATGTATTTATTCATTTGCTGACAGCTTAGAGCCTCTGTGCACTTTGCACTAAATGCTTCTTATTAGGCTTCGTACTGTTATTTTTCAAATAGCCAGTTCTACGGTGTTGTTTTTTATACATTTCACACTGTTTTGCCTACTTCAGCACTGGAGTTCTCCATAACATATTCACTCTGTGCTTCAATCAAGGATACAGTCTGGTACATTGTCGATAGACATGGTAGGAGTTTCGATTTGGCATTCCTGCGTAGGGACATTTTGTGATCACGCTGACATGTTATTTATAAAATCACTTCCTTGTCACCAGATCACAGGCCTTTGCTCAGGTATGAGGGCTGATGTCTCCCCAGTGATTCGGAAAGGCAAGCTAGAAGCTTAATATGCTGTGCTCTAAATAGAACAAGCAGAGGGAGAGTACAAACTGTTAGGCACCATGATAGCTTTGTTCTAATGTTTTACTCTCCTGGTGACTATTTCAATTCTACCATGTCGTATTGTTTGGGTTATTGCAGCTCACGCCTTATTATCTAAAATTCAGTTGTTTTATGAAATCATCATATAAAACAAATACTGTCTTTGTCATTTGTATATGAGATCATACTGGAAATTAGAGAGTTGGTTTGGATCTGAGTGACCACGACTTCCCTGAGAAGTTCCAAAGATGTCATGCGCTCGTCTGCCTAATCATTTCTTTGCCGTGGGAGACATGAGGTACTGCTAGTTAGCTAGAGCACAAAAAAAAAAATAGGGTGACAGAGTTCTTTACAAGTGGGTCAGACTCAGTCCCCCACACCGTTAGCTATCCTGCTGCCTAGAAATCCAGTAGTCTCATTTAGGATAATGAGAGCCCACGTGACAAAATATCTCTCCATACGAATAGATATACACGGAGGGTCAAGTAGGACAAAAAGATGGCTATTCCCTAATTGGTACAAAGCAACACCTAGAGGCAATTAGGCAGACAAGTCTGATAACTCTATATCATACATGTGACACACAGGTGGGCCCTCGGCCTATAACAATGCCTATATGAAGGACAGCAGATACCAATACCAAACCAGAGCACAAAGTAAAGTCATCAAAAGGCTTGCATGTTATGGCAAAATTGTCACTACACAGACACACTAATTGTACCCTGTTTCATTGCAGAGGAACATGGATCTCCTGCCGATATGCCTGTCCCTGATTTCCCTGATGACATGGATGACGAGCCCATAAACATTTCCCAGGAGACCATCCAAAAGGTCCTTGAAACTCTCCAGACCCCACCTTCAGTCACAAGGAGGAGCAGAGAACAAGCAGCCATCACAGAAGACCCACCCACCACCCCAATTGTAAGACCTGCCAGCCCCAACACAGCTGAGGACTCTGATGACACTGGCACCAGCTTTGAAAGAACTGTAGTTGGTGTACAGCGGGAGCTGGCCAAGGAGGTGCGGGTGGGGATGCAAAACATGGCAGCCAGCCTTGAGGGGTTGCGTTCGTGCATGACGTCACTTGCAGATCAGGCAGCTGCAATGCAAGCCCTAACATCTCTCTTGCAGGAACTTGCAAAAACACAGAAGGAAATCAGCACAGCTGTCATCCAGTTGACACAACACCTACAACTGCAATCCAGTCAACGTGTGCACGAATGCAACATTGAACCCCTCAGGGCCGACCTGGCTGCCTACCATCGTGATGTGGCTGCTATTCTCAAAAACCAGCAGGCCCTCCTTGCAGCAGTACTGCCCTTAAGAACTTCACAGGGAGCAGCCCCCGGGATGTCTGACTCCACGTCTTCTAACACTGAGGTGTGTGTTGCCCCTTCACAACCAACAACAACAAGGACAAACCAGGCAACACACACATCAGAAGAAGAAGACATGGAACAGATCACATTCTCACGGAAGAGTACCCGGAAGCACTAGTCCCTGCACCATGGTCTACTTTGACCAAGGTCCTACGTTTTGTCAAATGCCAGTCTCACTACAACTACACTCAATGACTGTTCTGCTATCCACTGTATGACTTGTCACCATTGCCAGTGAATGTCTCTCTTCTACTATTTGCCAAATCCTGTCCCTCTGCACTGTCTGTGACATCACGCCAGCATGTCAGGAGCATCATCCACACCCCTTCTGTAGGATCACCATTTAAGAATGCACCAGAACGGACTCAGCAAACATGGACAATGGACATTTTGCACTACAGCACCTATCAATAAATAGCACTTGCACACCTAATATGTCTCTGTGTTATTTGACACATCAACTGTGCAGTAGATAACTCAAAAGTGCCTGTGTGGCAACCATGTAGCTTGTCAATACAACTGTCCTGACATCATGTAGTCTGATACATCTGTGCAGTGGCCAGGATTGCATCATAGCCTTACCATCCTAAGGAGATTAACTGATGAAGGGACAAACCACACACAATCATGCTGTGTTGGACAGAATATTGCTCCATCTGTAGCAATTCAAGTCAACTAATGGTGGCTGATAAATGTAGGCACCATGCAATACTAAAACATTAAATTATGCAGCAAAATCTAAGCAAACAAAAAAAGAAAACACTGCATCAATCACCCTTTCTGAGTATACTTCCATGAAGGAAAGTCATGCTGAATTATTACACACATGTTCTAGGTCAGCAATGAAGGCAACAAGACAAGAGTGTTAACAACACCTCATCTACAAAGATCTCCCTGAACATCACACTGCAGTCCGACCTATTCAATTACCCACAATAACAAGTCTGGAAGCACACTTTGTGATGTAGAATACCTACTCATCAACAGAAATCCTTGGTGATCGATGTAAACTACCAATGGTGGGTCTCCCAAATGGTGGATACTTACCAAGTTAGCACACGGGTAGCTGGCATGTTAAACCTCCATTTTCTGTGGTGGGTAGCATAGGACACTAATGTCATAGAAAAACATTCACCTACACTGATGTCAAGGCCATGATAAAGTAGCACTTAACGCATCATGCAAAGGGTTAACTATATGTTTATTCCTATTTATTCACACAAGAGGCAACTAAGGGAAAAGTCATACCTACACTAATCTAACCTGACTACTACTAACCCACAACTGTCCCTAACTAACCTAAGCTAAACTTACTCTACACATATAACGAAACGATCTAAACATCAACCCCCCCACCCACCATTATGAGACAGGACACATGCAGGACAACACATACTAACCTACACACATACTATCCTATCCTAAACAATCATATATTTTTTGGGTGATTTTTTGTATATTTTTAATTTTTATTTTATTTTATTTTTTAACAAACATGAATCCCAACATTGACCCCCACCCACCCAAAAAAGAAAAATAGAAAGAATAAGGATCCCCCACCCTCCTCCCTAACACTAACTAATCTGACAACTTACACTAACCTAACACTAATCCCCAAAACCCAACTATCAGTACAAAATAGGAAAGAGGAGAGAGGGGAGGGGTAAAAGTAAAACATGGCAAAAGTCCTAGAGGTTGGCCCTCCGTAGGGTCCGCCTGATGGACCGAACCCTTTTCTTAATATATGCCACATCCTGGCTTAGCTTGTCCACCTTTGAAAAAACTTTGTCCACTTTGCGGCTTAATGCCAGGAATGCGGCTGGGTCTACAGGAGGGGCTGCTGCAGTCTGTGTGCTGCCCGAGGTGGATGGTGTGGCAGTAGTTGTATGCCCACTGGACTGTCCTGGGTGTTGAAAATGGCTGGGTCCAGGTCTTGCTGACGAGGCAGGGTCAACTGTCCCCACCGTTGCTGGGGCCACTTGGGGAGACCTGGTGGATGTGGTGGTGGTGGCTGTTGTGGGCAATGTAGGGCCACCCTGTGGTGAGGCCCACCATGCCCCGGAGGCCCGATCTGCTTGGTATTTGCGGGCTATCCTCCTGTACCCCGACTGCACCTGCAGGATGTGCCGGTATCGCATGGCACGCCTTTCAAACTGGTGTCTCTCTGCGGCACTCATGTTTGCAGCTGTGAAGAGAAATGGCATAGGAAATGCATTGGGTGGAATTGCACAATGGGTCATTTGCACATTACTTGTACTGTATTTGTTACAGCAATTGTCACAACATAGTTCATTGAAAGTCTCAGAGGAAGTACATGTGAAGCCTGCATACAAAAGGCCATCTCACACCTAGCATATCCATGTCTCTACATGATGGGTGACATCCGCCTAAACTTCTCATCCAAATAATGGCTAATGCAGCTGACATTATGGCTGAACCTCTTCCGCATACTGACTTCACTACATATGTCACTCTATGTGATAACTATCACAACCCTCACTCAATGCCATTTGTAAATTGTTGTTTGCAAATATTGAACCCATGTGCCCTAACCGAGTGTGTACACTAGGTTCTAAACTAAGTTGCAAAAGGTCACAAGTATGTGTAACATACTGGTTGCTACAGTCCTATGTACCCTATTCCCAATCACATGGCAGTCTTTGAGGGTGGGGTGGGAAGAACAACCAACAATCCCAGATTCAATGCACACCCAGGAGTGTATAGAAAGGTCAACAAGTATGTGCCTCCACACACAACACCAATGAAGGGCTAGCAACACTTTGGAGTCATCCAAACATTGTCCTATCCAAGGTCCACACATGTCAAAATGCACTGACTCAGGCCAACATCACATACTACCAGTGAGGCATATTTTACCACACACACAGAGGAGCAAGAACACCCATGATCATGAGTCGAATGAACACCTAGGCCATTGCACTCTAGTCCCACACACTTCTAGTTCAACTTGTGGAAGTACATGGCCCCGGAAGATCCAACCTACAGTGTACTCAGTCCATCCTCAACTCGGAAGCTGCATATTTAATACAAGCCTTTTGCAGAAGCTATCTCTGAGAATGTCAGTCTGATATGCAGACTCAGTCCAAGCCAAGTCCCAGAGCAACTCTTACATTAACCAGTGTATTCCACATGACTCATCCCACTCCCCATAGCGGGCCGACTGGAAAGACCTACAGCCCCTAAATCTGAGAGATGGCTAAGCATTGGTCTACAGAAACTGAAGTGATATTTGAAATCCCACTAATGCAACAATACCAATGAACGGGCAGCGCATCAAACCTTGAATTCTGTTGAACACACAGTAGTCCATCATGCATCACTAGCAAACAATAAAAATAGCACTCAGGCCACACTCAGTGTAGGTGTGGGGGTCCTCAAAATGAGCCACCTCTCCCACTGTGTACGGTGCAGGTCCACCTGTAAAGCAAGAATATACTCAGACTCCGTGCACTGACAAACAATTGCAGTTACAATGACACTGTGTGAATATGACATGCGTAATGATACACTTTCACACATGCTCATACTGCATGGAAGAATTCTTAATCAACATTTACATTGGATGAGTCTCCTGCTACAGTTACACACCCTACTACACACATGCAGTGGCCAGGACAGTCATGTGGTGTCAAAGATACACCTCCATTAGTATGCCCCAACAATATCGGGTTGCATTCATCTCTTCATGTGCATCCCAGAGAGACATCCAAAAGCTGTTTACTTGAGGACTGCATGACCCCTCAAAACTCAAACAGGCTAGGTGGTCATTTTCAACACACACCAACCAGACACACATGTGACATATGTGTGGACAACATAGCTAACTCCATGTGACGTGAAGGCACCACTCATTTATAGCATCATATTGGGTTTACAAATTTCTGTCTAGCTATGGCGTCTACATATGTAGGTATGATGTTTCAACATCCCTTTTTCACTGGCAATTCTGACCTGTAGAGTTCAAATCGAGGCATTAACGTGTCGCTTGTCTGACACAAAGGCAACACTACATTACATACAGCTACAGGCATCCGGTATGTGTTGTAAACATGAGCCATCTGACTGCTAGCATTGGTCTTCCTACACATTGTGCAACAAATACACAATAGGTTTCCCTAGCATTACACACAGTCAGCTACTTATCTAGCAGATTGGGTAACAATCATCACATGTCCCCACACAGCTTTCAATTATTCACATGTAATTGATTTGTACTCACCAACATGGCCACCAATCCTGATTCCCACGTGGTCCAGCAGATCCTGCTCCCTGGATATCAGATCAGTCCAGCGGTGCTTGAGTTGATGGTCATTCCTCATGCTACCGTACACCAGGACCAAGT
The DNA here is from genome assembly GCF_031143425.1 of Pleurodeles waltl. Lineage (NCBI taxonomy): Eukaryota > Metazoa > Chordata > Amphibia > Caudata > Salamandridae > Pleurodeles > Pleurodeles waltl. Next base: position 368,012,436 of record NC_090439.1, read on the forward strand.
GATGGCGCACTTTCCCCCACCGTGCTTACCCCTGTATCACACGGCCCCCAGCCTCCAGCATGAGTGGGAGGAAATGGCAAACAAGCCAAATGAATCCCCCCAATTCCTCCTCACCCATCCTGGCAAGCCGTGGCCTACCTGACATCTTTACTATTAGAAAGGGTAAAAAATTAGAAAAAAAGTAAAAGGGGAAATGGGGAAAGGTAGAGTAGTGAAGGAAAAAGGAAACTTAAGAAAAATAGCCCAACTAACCCCAAATTTAAACTACCCACAACAGACTCCCACAGACAAAAAAAAGAAACACTGGATTTGACAAAAATATACAAAACAGACTAAGACAATATTAGACAACAAGACTATGATCACAAAAGCACAATATATAAGGTACACAGGACACAAAAGCAGTAAAACACAGGACAACACTTTTCACACAGCCACACAGTCTAGAAGAATCTGAGACTGCAAAGTGAAAGTGAAAGTAAACTCACAGTACAGATTATGTAAACAGGATATCCTATTACATCACTTCCTGCATAAAATGGCCGCCGTTTTTATTTTTCCGTTATGCGTCATATTTTCACACATACAGATTGTGCGTCATATTTTTTGACGCATAACAGTGCACATAATGCAGAGTCAAAACTATTTTCTTCATTGTTCCCTTACATTTGTGTGAGGCTGAGTTTACAGTTCTACAGTAGAAATGTAATTTGCTGGCAAATATGAGAACCAAATATGAAAATTATTTTTGACTCTGCATTCTGTGCACTCCTGTACGTCAAAAAAATATGACGCCCATGCTGTATGCGTGGAAATATGACGCATCATAGAAAATATGATGGACATGTAATGCAGTATATTAATCTATTATTTTTAATAGGAAATTTTTTGACTCTGCATTCTGTGCACTCCTGTACGTCAATAAAATATGACGCCCATGCTGTATGCGTGGAAATATGACGCATCATAGAAAATATGATGGACATGTAATGCAGTATATTAATCTATTATTTTTAATAGGATTTTTTTTTACTCTGCATTCTGTGCACTCCTGTACGTCAAAAAAATATGACGCCCATGCTGTATGCGTGGAAATATGACGCATCATAGAAAATATGATGGACATGTAATGCAGTATATTAATTTATTATTTTTAATAGGATTTTTTTGACTCTGCATTCTGTGCACTCCTGTACGTCAATAAAATATGACGCCCATGCTGTATGCGTGGAAATATGACACATCATAGAAAATATGATGGACATGTAATGCAGTGTATTAATTTATTAGTTTTAATAGGATTTGTTTTGACTCTGCATTCTGTGCCCTCCTGTACGTCAAAAAAATATGACGCCCATGCTGTATGCGTGGAAATATGACGCATCATAGAAAATATGATGGACATGTAATGCAGTATATTAATCTATTATTTTTAATAGGATTTTTTTTGACTCTGCATTCTGTGCACTCCTGTACGTCAAAAAAATATGACGCCCATGCTGTATGCGTGGAAATATGACGCATCATAGAAAATATGATGGACATGTAATGCAGTATATTAATTTATTATTTTTAATAGGATTTTTTTGACTCTGCATTCTGTGCACTCCTGTACGTCAATA